>NC_063162.1:103166093-103766093 GCF_023159225.1 Perognathus longimembris pacificus | reverse complement strand
GGATAAAAAGACAAATGACTCCAAAAGCAATACTTACAAAACCATTTAGTGTAAACCAACTGAACAACTCATGAGGGGAAGAGGGAAAGGGGGAGGGGGAAGGAGGGGAATGAGGGAGGAGGTAATAAGTTATTCAAGAAATGTACCCACTGCCTTACGTATGAACCTGTAACCCCTCTGTACATCACTTTGAAAATATCTAAATAATTTTTTTAAAAATTCAATGACACAGAAAAGAGTAGGCCAGGAAAAACATATCTTTACCAGTTGACCACTCCCTGATCCTTGAGACATTTCTAATTGTAATGTATAGATTTTCCTTCCAAATCTATCTACCGCTATTAACACCTTAAAGTCATTAGCCAGAGTTTATTTCTGTTGTAGACAACCATACCATGGCATACCTGTCCCTCCAACCTGTGCAGCCCCATAGTTGCTAACGGAGATCAAGACATATTACATTCATGAATTGCTTTGTTAAATGGCAACTCCTTTGTGCAACTTTTTTTTTTTTTTTTTGGCCAGTCCTGGACCTTGGACTCAGGGCCTGAGCACTGTCCCTGGCTTCTTCCCGCTCAAGGCTAGCACTCTGCCACACTTGAGCCACAGCGCCGCTTCTGGCCGTTTTCTGTATATGTGGTGCTGGGGAATCGAACCTAGGGCCTCGTGTATCCGAGGCAGGCACTCTTGCCACTAGGCTATATCCCCAGCCCTTTTGTGCAACTTCTTAAAGATAATAAAATATAGACTTAAAAAAACCTCCAAGAGGGCTGGGAATATGCTCTATGGCTAGAGTGCTTGCCTCATATACATGAAGCCCTGGGTTCGATTCCTCAGCACCACATATATAGAAAACAGCCAGAAGTGGCGCTGTGGCTCAAGTGGCAGCGTGCTAGCCCTGAGCAAAAAGAAGCCAGGGACAGTGCTCAGGCCCAGAGTCTGAGGCCCAGGACTGGCAAAAGAAAAAAAAACAACAAAAAAACTCCAAGAGCCAAACCAATATGATACTTGACTTTGCAACTTACTAGACTGTTAAATATGTTTCATGTATTTTTCAATGAGATTAAAATTCATATTCACATTAATTTTTTTCTATTTTTGCCATTTGAAGACTTCAAAATTCCCCAAAAAAATAAAAATAAAAGTTTGGAAGCCATCTGATTATGAATTGTTTTTTTCATAACATACCTTTTTCAGAAAATAGTTTCTTTCGTAACATTCCTTTTATTTTCTGAAAATATTTATCTTAAATAACTAAAGTTATGGACATCTTTTTGTAGTTTTTTTTTTGAGAATTCACTATCTATTTGTATATTTTAGGCAACACTGGGCTATACTTTCCCTGTCTCTCTCCGCTCTACTATGGCCTTTGAGATTTTTACATTTATACCAAGTAAACAATACCTACTAACTATAGTAACTAATAGTTAAACACTAGCTAATAGTTATCAGCTGTTACTATAGTGGCCATAGTAGTTAATCATTATTAACTGAACAATCATTATTAACTATAGTAACCATGTTAGACAATTCACCTCTTGAATTTATACCTTCTGTCTACCTCAAACTTTGTATCCTTTGAATGACATCTCCCCACCACACCTCAGCTACACCCTCTACCACCTCTGGTAACCACTATTATACTTTACTTATGAATTCTCTTTTTTTTAGGTTTCACATTTAAGTAAATAACAATAATATTGTGATATTTGTCTTTCTTGGCCTCACTGATCTCACTGAGCTTAATACTCCTCAGGTTTATCCATGTTGTCCAAAAAAGGCACAATGTTCTTCTTTTCAAGGCTGTATGGTATTCTTTTAATGGCTGTTTCCAACTAACCATGTATCTCATTCAAGATTTCTTATTCTTATATGTTTTCAGGGCTGCTTTCGGCTTCTTGTTGTGTTGTAGAAATACTTAGCTTAGGAATCACTGGTATAACTGGGACAGAATGAACTTGTATGAGCAGAAACCACTAAGAAGTGCAGATCAAATCAATGTGTATTATTTTTTTAACAACTGTGAAGTTTGAACTCTAGAGTATTTGCATTTGTTTCAATGAATACTGATAGAGGCTACCCCTAGGGTACTCATTAGTGAGACCAATTTAAAATCACTTATTACAACTTCCTGTAAGTGCTAAATATTCTATAATTTATTTGAAGTATCTGCCTCAGTTTCTGTTAACAGTCTAGCATAGACCATTTGTATTTGAGAGAAATATTCTTAAAATGCTAACACCTGCATCAGGCATGAGGTAAACAGTCCTATACTTTTTTACCTCATCTACCTTAAAGCTCATAGATTTACCCACATTACAACTTAGCACAGCTCATCACAGAGTGCTTGAAAGAGAAATGATTTTGTCAAGCCTGAGATAAAGGAAACATCTATCTATCTGTGTAACCTTTCCACAGTTTTATAAAGGCACTATGACATTTTACAAAGGTACTATCCAATGTTAAAATCCAATGAGGTAAATTTTCTTCCCTAGTAAAGGCCCTTCCTGCTCTCTACTGACAACCTCCACAGTCTCCAAATAAGAAGCTATTCCCCTTCATTTCGTTTCTCAGAGTTATTCAAAGGTAAGTAGATCTTAGCCTAGATCTGAGGCCAAACTGTGGGATAAACTGTAACAATGATAAAACAGGAAATATTCATATAGTATCAGAAGTATGAGGTAAGGGCAGACAGCATCCTGTCACTGGACACTAAGCCCTGCTGACTCTGCTGTTTCACTCCTCTCCTGTCTGAAATGAGTCTAGAGCTTAGCTGTGGACCCCATGGCATAAGTCCGCTGGGGATGTTTACCAGTTGCTCTTTTCTCTTCATTCAGATGAGCTCAACAGAAAGTGGTTTAAATGGAGGAGGCATGTGCATTACTGGGGTTTGATTTCAGATGGAGTGCAGGGAAGTTTTATTCCTAGGCTGGCCTTCAACTGTGATTCTCCAGACCTCAGCCTCCCAAATAGTGCTGATTACAGTTGTAAGCCACTGGAGGCCTAGCCAGAATTGACTTTTAAATATCTGTTCATGTAATAAGATACTACAAAGTCAAGTACAAAGCAAATGTGACTTCAGCGGTCTCGCTAGCACTGTATGAGAGGAATTTTGAGTAGTGAGCATGTCAGAGATTACAGGAAGCTCTGGGCTATCACCAAGGAACCCACTGTGTGCCACTTAATCAACTGCACAGGAATTTCTTAAAGAAACAAATATATTACAAGTAGATGATCTGAACCCACAATCTTTTCAAATGACTCTCTCCATCTAAATTTCTAATTCTTCTCTCATATTGAGGTCCTATTTAAGTTATATTAGAGAAGAACAGATTTACCATTTACCTTACAATCTTAATAAAACTGAAATGATCAAAATGTTAAAAATACATTTAAGCAAAATCTGAAAGTCATTTTTGTTTGTAATTTGTCAACATATCTCAAAGGCATGTTAACTATTCTAGGCCAATATATGGTGACTTTCTTGTGCTTTAGCTGTAACATCATAACTAATCAAAGAACTATGAACTTAGGAAATTCCAGCAATGTTTAACATGGACTTCTGGCTCATTTTACAATCTTTTTCCTCAGTAACAAAATTAGCTTTTACTCTTTCCACATTGTTGACATTACTTTGATTACTAATTACTTTCTCCTTTCCTGAAGTTAAAATCATTCCCCAAATTAAATGCATAAATCTGTTGCCAATTCTAGATCAAAATGGAATAAAAACTCCCAAATATTGGCTTTTTAAAATCTTAAGTGAAACACTTACTTCAATGTGACTCATTCTGTGCATTCATAACAGAAAGTCATAACTATATACTTCAAGAAAAGTTTGTGAGCATTCCACAAATTAAGTATGTAAGTCATTTAGTCCAGTGCCTGGCATATATTAATTTGGTTCTACTATTATTACAATTGTTAGAAATAATTACTCAGAAATACTTGAACTGTATTTTCTCAGATAGGATTGGTGTGTGGAATATGAATCCACTTTTTTGCATGCTGAGAAGCAATTTGTTTCCTTATATTCCTCCATCACAACACTGGACATAGAACAGCTTTTGTGGGATAAAAATGAGGAAGTGTTTGTGCAAGAGAAGGAAGTGGGTAAAGAATTGAAGCTATGATCATAAGACATCTCAACATTCATAACAATGGTAGAGTAAACTAAATAAAATATTGCATGTTCCCACAGGTACAGTTGGGATGTCTGTTTCCTTTGTCAATATGAAACAAACAAGAGAACTGACAAGCTTGGATCTGGTCCTAGAAGATGAGCCAGCCATAACAAACAAGGTTAAGGCTAGGGCAGAACTCACATTTGCAGGGATGTCACAAGTTTATGTGCTTTAAATGTCAACAGGATTTACATATGGTGACACTGCATTTTAGAGAGATAGGAGTGTGAGGAAATGAAAGTTCAGTGAAGGAAAGAAGAAAGCATAAATTCTCAGTATGTAGGAAACTATAAAAAATAGGCATAGGTTACCTTCTCAAAGTTAACAATGTACTATTCTTTGTAACCTGCAGAAATAGCTATACTTTAAGGAATAGTTGAAACATATTTCTTTAATATTGGGTATGAAACATCTTAGTTCCATTCAGGTTACCAAAAGCAATTTTATGTGTGGGTCAGATCAATTCAGAGCTTGATGCAAGAAGTATAACTGATCAAAAAGAGAAGGCTGGTATAGCTGCCTGAAGACTTAAATAAGGGCCCAGTTCCCTCTAAACTTCTGATCTATAATCTTTTGCATCATTATCTTCAAGGTCACAAGGTAACTAACTCTATCACCTCCTATCTATTAGAAATAGATAAGGTAAGTCAAAAGTGTTTTTAAAATCTCCTTTTCTACCTCATCTCATTGAATTATAAGGAGCTACAGAAAGCCTTAAATATGAGTATAGTTAACTGGACACAAAGTTGGTCTGAACAATATCAATAGGAATGAGACTTCTAAGCAGAGTCTGGTAGAACATTCCTGTAGCCCTAGCACTCAAAAAACTGAAGTAAGGAGATTATGACTTCCAGACAAGCCTGGTTTACATAGCAAGACTCTATATTAAAGCAAAATAAAACCAAAGTAAAAGGATGTTTGTGAATACAATCATTAATATATGTCTCAATAGGTGGTATCATGATGTCTTAGATGCAAAACAAACTTCTTTCAAAAGATGTCAACCAGATTATGACATGAGTTTCATGGAGGAAACTTATAAGTTGTAGGATATGTCATTAAGATCATCTAAACTTGTACTTTCCTATAATTTCATAGTTATTTATTTAAACATATCAATTTTGCAACAGTAGACAGACAGAATGTTCTAGTCAATCAACTACTTTTTCTGACTAGTATAATTTTTTTCTTCTAAATGAATTAGCCTTCCAGTTAACCACCTGGCCACTTCTGGACTTAAATTTCTCCAGTCTATCTTTTGATCTGGTCAACAATGGGTTCATTAACAAAGTCAGTCTGTCTCAATTTTAACTCCACTAAAGTAGTTTCATTTTAAATTTTTTACAGAGGGATGTAGAAACACTTAGAACATTTGACAAAATATATTAAACTGATTTCTATCTCTTAGCATCTTTCCAGACTACTGTCTAAACACACACACACACACACATAATTTTAGTTATTTTCCTAAACATCAACTAAAAAAGGTAATTTATGAACAAGAAAGTATTCAATGGAAATTTGTTAAATTAATCTGTATTTTTGGAACCAAAACTATAACAACTATTTCTAGCTACTCCAGAGGCTGAGATATGAGGATCAAAGTTCAAAGCTAGTCTTAGCAAGAAAGTCCTTGTGACTCTTAGCACCAATAAAGCCCCTCAAAGCTGGAAATGGAGCTGTGACTGAAGTGCTAGAGTACCAGAGTACAAAAAGCTCAAGGAAAGCTTGGCACCGGTGGTTCAGCACCTGTAATCCTAACCACTCAGGAAGCTGAGATCTGAGGATCACTGTTCAAAACCATCTGGGGCAGGAAAGTCTTTGACACTCTGATCTCCAATAAACTACTCAGAAAAAGCCAAAAGTGGTGCTGTGGCTCAAGTGGTAGAGCACTAGCTAGCCTTGAGCACAGAGAAGCTCAGTAACAGAGCCCTGGCACTGAGTTCAAGCCCCAGGACCAGGAAAAAAAACAAACACACAAACTATAACCGCTAATGCAAATATAATTTCAGGGAAGTCATATGTAAATTTTGGCCATGAAGCCTTTCCTCGTCATACATACTTAGTGATAAAAATGGATGTTTTCTAGATTTTTGACCCTTCTCCATATACCCAATTTGGAACTTCCAACTAAATTGCTATGTATCAACAAGGCACCAAAAGTACATTGAGTAAGTGGCTCTTATCTGAACATGCTTTCCTTATCTCAAGTAGGGTACTGTATCAAGTGGTGATAACTACTATCTACTAAAGACCTGTTGTGTCCCTAGCATTCTGTACATCTCCTGGTTTAAGAACTGTTAACTCCTAAGCAAAGGGTGGAGGAAGAGGGAACAGATTATACTAAGCAAAAGGAAAGAAGTGTACATATCACCTGACCTGGAAGAAATTATTTCATTGTTAATGTTCATACAGTTCATAAGCCTTGTAGACTAGAATAACAATGTCCATCATTGGGAATGCTAAAAAAATAAAAATGATGAGGGGGGAGGGTTGGGGTTGGGGAAGGGAATGTGGGATACAAAAGAGGAAGAGGGTAACAAGTGTAACAAGAAAAGTACCCACTACCTTAAGTATGTAAATGTAACCCCTCTATACATCATCTTGACAATAAAATTTTTAAAAAAAAGAACTGTTAACTCTGAAATATCATAGGACTACTCTTACATCAGAAATGAGAAAACAGGGTAGCAGGGATATACTTTGGGGATCCATCATTGTCTTTGCTTCTGATTCTGTAGTTTGATCACATACAAGACTGAGGAAAGCAGCTCACTCAGAGCTAAATGACCACAGACATGAACATTCTGATGAAATTTATAGTGGAGGAGCAAGGAAACATTTTTCTACTCAGAATAACTAACCCCAAATATTTGAAGGGACAAATTAAGGCCACACAAAGGTAAAACTGACATTTTAATATAGCATCATACAAGATTACATATCCATTTTAGTTACTGCAAATTGCCAATGACTATAGTCCATGATATAAATATAAAGAAATTTTTCACATAAGAAAGTATAGAAATATGAGCAGAGAACTGGCAAAAGGAAGTGTAAAGGGAAGAAAGAAAATGAGAAGTAAAAAAAAAAAAAACAGATTGCAAAGCAGGAAAAAGAAAGGTGGAGAAAAGCGGAAAGCAGAACCAGTGATATGGAATGGAAGAAAGAAGAGAGGATAGACAATGTGAAAATTGAGAGGAGAAAGAGAAATCAAAGAAAAGATCAGGCAAAGTCCAAAAGGAAGAGAGGAGAACAAACTAGGAAGAAAGAGAGTCACTAAGTAAAGCAGTCATTGTAAACCAGCATCACTCCTTCTCAGGGTTCTTGGTTTGTAGGCAACAGTCAACATGCATTAAATAAATAAAATAAAACAGTACTAGTTTAAACATTTGTCAGCTTTTCTATACTTTAATAAGTTCTTTAATCAGTAAAATTGTATTTTGTTTCCAAAATAAAGTGGTGTGTGTGTGTGACAGAGAGAGAGAGAGAGAGAGAGAGAGAGGTGAGGGGGGAGAATATCCTGGGGCTTGAATTCAGGGCCAGGACACTGTCCCAAGCTTCTTTGCTCAAGGCTAGCTCTCTACCACTTGAACCACAGCTCAACTTCTGGCTTTACTTATTCTGGTAGTTAACTGGAGATAAGAATCTCTTGGACTTTCCTGCCCAGGCTGGCTTCACACTGCAATCCTCAGATCTCAGCCACCTGAGTAGCTAAGATTACAGGCATGAGTCATTCACATCCTGCTAAAGTTTTTTTCTTTGCTTTTTAGGAAAACAAATTCATGATAAAGAAAAACTAAGGTTTTAGCGGAGAAGAACTATCTTATGCTTCAAATCAACATTTGTACTTTTATAGTGATTCCCTTACATACCTAATACTCAAAATATTTGCTAAAGTTAGGTCCTACTAGAAATAGAAAAAAAAAACATAAATGAAAAGATATGTATTGTTTTCAAGAAGCACACATATTTAAAGTAACTGCTTAACCAATAGAAACAGTATCCAATCCTTCAGGAGCTCTGCTTTCAATGAGCTGGTCTTGACAGGTAATCATAATGAAAATTAGCCTCTACACCCCCAAATTTTTTTCTATTACATGATTGACACTAAAAGGAGATCACTACATGGGAACATCCTGAGAGCAAGAATTATTTTTATAATACATCATCTCTGTATTTCAACCAGAAATACAGTATACATATAAATACATGTGTGTACATGTGCTATAAACATTTTCTGCTTAAAGTTGATGAGATTAAAATTTCATAATATGAAATTGGATCCAGGTACTTGTGGCTCATGCCTATAATTCTAGCTCAGGAGGCAGAGAGGGGAGATTGGGAAATCATGATTCTAAATCAGTCAGGGCAAAAAAAGTCACAAGGCCCCATCTCAATCTGTAACTTGGCAATGCAGTACACATCCATCATCCTACTTATGTGGGAAGCATAAACAGGAGGATCATAGTCTAGGCTGGCTAGGGCAAAAAGCAAGACTATAAAAAAAAAATAACCAAAGTAAAAGGGTTAGTAACACGGTTCAAGTAGCAGTGCCCTCCTAGCAAGCATGACGCCTTGACTTCAAACCATAATACTGCGGGGGGGGGGGGGGGGGGAATTAAATCTGATGAGATTGAAATTATATAACTTTTTTTTTTTTTTTTTTTGCCAGTCCTGGGCCTTTGACTCAGGGCCTAAGCACCATCCCTGGCTTCTTCCCGCTCAAGGCTAGCACTTTGCCACCTAAGCCACAGCGCCCCTTCTGGCCATTTTCCATATATGTGGTGCTGGAGAATCGAACCGAGAGCTTCATGTGTAGGAGGCAAGCACTCTTGCCACTAGGCCATATTCCCAGCCCCTATTTTCTAAATGAATATAAAATCAAGTAGAAGGACTACAGCAATGTTCTTGAAACAATTTAGATAAATGTACTTCCATTTTATGTGTATCAGTATTTGGATATACCACTTCTCTGTTGATAATGAATATGTCCATTTTAACCTAATGCACTCTTTCATTTTCCTCACTGATAGGGATGACCCATCTTTTCTATCTCTGTAAGGCATAAACAACCTTATATTTCTGTGAACATATATACAAGTCTTTTAAAATGTGAATGTTCTAAAAGTCCTGGTTGGTCAACTTACACTATTCAAATATAAGGGCTATTTGAAACAAAAGGGTTATATTTCATCAACTACTTGTGAAAATCAAAGTCATAATTAAGGTAATTGATTATAATTATTCTAAGTAACTCTTAAATTATCAGAAAAATACCCAATTAATATGCAACCTCTCCTAAATAATTGATATCAGAAGCAGATATCAGATTAAGCTGATATCAGATATCAGATTAAGCTGACCAGTTCTCAAGAGAATAAAAAAAGAGAACAGACGTTTAGATATAATCATTTGAAATAATTTATGAAAAATTTGTAAGTCAGTAATATTGACTTTAAAAAGTTAAAAATGTCCATCATGGCCAGGTGCCCATGGCTCACATCTATAATCTTAGCTACTTAGGACGCTGTGACCTGAGGATGATGGTCCAAAGCCAATCCAGAAAGGAAAATCCATGATACTTTTATCTCCAATAAACTACTCAGGAAAAGCCAGAAGTGGCACTGTGGCTCAAGTGGTAGAGCATTAACCTTAAGCTCAAAGAGGCTTAGGGACAGCGCCCAGGCCCTGGAGTTCAAGTTCCAGAACCACACACACACACACACACACACACACACACACACACACACACATATACACAAATATATATATATATATTTATATATCTCCATCATGTTATTTTGAAAAATAAAACATGAGCTAGAGGTATGATGCAGTGGAAGACCTCCTACCTAGCAAAGGAAGCCCTGAGTTCTAACTCTAGTACCTACTTACTCCTATCAAAAAGAAGAAGAAAATTATTGGAGCAAGCAAAAAAGTTCTACCAAAAAATCTGATGACTATAACAGTACAACTGTCCTATTTTATTCTTTAATGTTTTAATGAAAATTAAGGAAATAATTTAAAATAAAGATTTACAAAAATTATCAGGAGTTATTTAAGCAATGTGCACTATGAAGTAAGTTTCTACCTTAATGAGATGTTTTACATTATGATTCTAAAGATCTGATTTTTTTCACCCAAAATTAGAACTGAAACTCACAGAGAATATAAATTGCATGAGGCAAGATTTATATTATTTAAGCAACAGTCTGAACCTTATCAGTAAAATATGTTTGGAATAAATTGCATAGAGGAAGAATGAAATATGTAGCAAGTACAGCAAGATGTCTTTAAAGGCCCAATTTTCATAGTCGTATGTAAGGCGGATGCAGCTGCACTTATAAATTATATATGACAAACAGTTCTAACAGTTTAAATATGCTGATTCTAGAATCTAAGACATACATAAGCATACGTCTGGTTAACAGCATACTTTTACAACAACAAATTAATTTAATTCAAATAATAAGATCATTGCCTTGTAATAAATTAAATCTGAAGTATTTTATCAATAATGTCTGGCAGATATCATCCCTGTGTTTAAAAAGTCACTACATTGTACTTCCTTTGAACAGAGATCTTCACATAGCAACTTCAAGTAGTTACCTTGAGAACACATGTATCTACAACAGTAATATTGTCAATTGTTACAATAAAGTGCCTCCATTATACCTTTTTCAAGGTAAATGTTCAATTTTAGTGATAGGAAACTGATTCTACTGTCTTCCCAGTATCATTTTTTAAATAAATAAGTAGAAATTTAGAATGAAAGAGCTACCAATAATGATGAAGGATTTACAAAATACAATAGAATTCCCTTTTTAAGTGCATTACCTATCACCATTTCATTTTTTGCTCAAGAGAGAGGGGTTGTTCCCCTCCATCTCTCCCAGAAATTCAATTGATATTTCAGATTGTGTTTCTTACTGTTTATAAAATGCTTCCCCACTTTTTGCTGCTGTGTTAACAAGATTTCTAAGCCATTTATTCAGGCAAATGTCTCACCAAAAGTTCAAATATTGCGGCAGCCTCATTTACCTCTCTAAGTTTGGCTTCTATGAGCCATATTTTCCTAATGGCTAGCCTCATCTTTCTGATAGAGATTGAGTAAAACTAGTTTGTGAGTGAGCTATTTAACATGAACTCAGAGGTATCTAAAGGGATTTCTATCCCAAAATATATTACCTATTTTCTCAGTGATACCAAAGTTATTTTAAAGCAAAAATGGAGAAAAACAGCTTTCTCAAGTACTAAGTAAATAAAACAATGGGAGAATTTTACAGTGACAAGCTACATTCACTACATATTGATGGAAGGAAAGTGAAAGGAATTGCAAACTAAAACAGAGGTTGTGAGAGAAGGGTGTAGACTTCAACTCAACCTTTAAATGTTTCACAGCATTGAGCTGGTCCCTAGGGGAAGGAGCAGTGAATTGCTGGGTGTGGCTAGGAAAAAGAAATGGCTACCTGGTTGGACCTCTAGCAAATTTCTACAAAAAAATTTAACCATATGGTAAGACTGTGTCTCACAAAAACAGTTCTAACCCTGAGGCATTTGTAATACAGCATACATATACTGTGATGTATTCAGGGAAAGATATAGTTCATTGTGCCTAACAATGCCACCAAAATCATCACATATAAGAGAGAGGAAAATGAGATCGGAGATATGAATGATACCATTTCATTATGAGAAGAAAGTCTATTACATGTAACCATGCAGTATTTATAGAGCTGCCAAAACTGCAAATAGGTAGATATACTACTACTTAATATGGGAATCCCGCCGATGATTCTCTATTGTATTACAGCCTTTGTTTTTGTCAAGGATTTTCAGTAGAAATCTTTAAGTAAATATGACAAAGGGACATATAATTTTGAACCACTCTTATGCTAAATTCATACAATCCAAGTGCCAAAGGGCAGTTGAATGATCAACAACAATGGTCTATGGTAGAGAAAAAAGCAAACAAACAAACAATCCTCACCACCAACAGCTCTTTCCCCAAACATCATTCATCCAAATGCTGGGCATGATGGAAATCAGATCTAAGACTCATTTTTCTCCTGACATAATGCTACATTAAAAAGACTGAAAGGATTCGAGGTAAATTCCCAAGCTAACATTCCGCAGATCTCTGAAGTACCCTTTGTGGCCACAATGACCTTCCCTTTCTCCATGTATTAAGATGAGCCAAACATAAACATATATTAGCTTAACTTTTCCTATTGGCAAGTCTGTTCTTACAGATCCTGTGTAATTAATTTGTAAAAGTAGTTTATCTAAAGTGTAAGGGAAATAAAGCATTTCATTATTAAATATTTGTCCTACCTGTAGAAGGAAAAACTCTCACTGTAGGCCTGTAGCTATAGTTCATTCAAAATTGAAATGCTGGTGAAACATATAACTGCAATTTTAAATCTGACATTATTCTCAAAGCTTACAACTTTACCTTTCAATTCATATAATAAATTCCTCTACCCCTTCCAAGAAGTGGGAATTGGAACCCTTGCCATTTCCAATTAGGGATATTATACTTGATTCATACCTTCTATCTTCATACTTTTTCAAGATTTAGGGATATGATTGCAGCTATCTAGGATTCTTTTGCCAACTTTAAAGAAAAAATACAAAGCATATTTTTGTATTTTATTAGATTTTCTTCCCAGACCATTTAAAGGAGTGGGAAGAAACTAAGGCTGTGTGTGTATCATCTATGGTCTTCTATCACATGACAGTCATGCCTCTTAGACCAGCCTCTGCTCATTGATCTACCTACTGACACTCACAATGACCAGGACTTTGCTAAGGGTCACCCCAAAGTGGAAGAAGGTCTCCACCAATCAGTCTTTGGATTCGGTCTGGGTTGTCATCATGTTGCCTGGTCTTTCCATGTCAAGATTCCCATAACCTCAGAAAATTGCCAGATGGTTCTTGGAAAGAGAGTGCAGTAAGCACTCCTGTTAAAGAAGGGACAGAAAATTAATTTTCCAAATTTAATTCTGAAATTCCACAGCCAAGGCTGCCATCATGCTATAAGAAAGGTGTAAAGGCACTGCTTTAAGCTTCTAGGATGCAATTGTTTAGGCTAGGTACTTTAGAGAAGGTATGAAGGTACTTTAAATTTTTTTTAAACTCTTTCTAAGGATTTTTGTAATGTTTATATGCATGTCTATCTGAAATACCAGCTCCTCAGAGGTTTGCTTCTGTCATGTCAACACCACCTGTTAGCCTATTAGAGATAGAAACCATGAAATGAGCTTACTAGACAATAGTTTCTACTTTGCAGTATGAAATTCTGTGGTAAAATTCTAATTAAATAATGCCTATCACTACTCAAAAGTGTCGTAGAAGTAAAACATTCAGAAAACATAATAGGAAAGTAGAAAACAGACTTTAATTTTTTTCCATTTACTCAACCTATACTCTAATACTAAATATATACATATATACTAAATAAAATAATATTTCTTGGAGCTATTTTTTCAATAGTAGTTAACCTTGATGAAGAGGGGCATGATCATGTTCCCTTTAGGAAGGATCCCCTTTTAATAAGAGCCCTGTAGTCCCTTCTTGAAAATTAAAGCTGTGCAGCTAAAAGACAAAATCATTAATAAACATCACAAAGACAGCAAGCTGCATGTTAAAAGTAAGAGTGGAGTGTGGGGTGGGGGGTGGGGGGGAAATCATCCAATACTAACATTTTAAAGGAGACTTTCAAGGAATAAAGAGCTGGGAGCGGCCCCGTTTGGCACTGAATGGAACGCCAGGGGCTGGCTCCTGGCTGGCCAGCAGCGGGAACTTTGCGGAGGGCAGGCGGGCGGCGCAGGGCGGCCAGGTACCAGGGCGCTTCAGTGGGTCACCAGCCGGTCCGCCGAGCCCAGCGACCCCCACGCCGCCACCCGGGGACCCACCAGGGAGTCCCTGGAGCAGGACAAAGGTCTGCTATCCGGGGAGGGGAGTTCGGAGAATAAGATGCGCGGGTTCGCTTAATGTGGTAGCTGTATGAACAGTTCGGGGAAAGACAACACAGCACCCAAGAATTCTCTGGCAATGGGCACCCAACACCCCTCATCTTGAGATGTGTTAGGGCCGTGTGCGTTGGGGATGGAGAGCAAACCCCAACTCACGACTCCATTCTCCACTAACTTTGTTTTTCCCCTCGCACACAGACAGCCGACAGAGTGCGAGGTTGGGGCCGGGGAGTGGGGGGGGGGTCATGGTTCTTGTTTAAATGGCCCCTTGGAAGAGGGGAAGAAGATGGCCAACCCGGGGCACCGAGATGCCGTGGTACCTACCATGGTATTCCTGTCCCGGTACGTAGAAGGTGGGGTTGCCCGCAATGTGCAGGGAAATGAGCACCTCGCCCTGCTCCCCATCCCCTTCCAGCTCCCCGTGGTGGGTGCACAGGAAAAAGAAGGGCGAGAAGCGGGGATAGTAGCCCGCCGTGGTGCGCGCCCTCAGCGTCGCCCCCAGCACCACGGCCAGGAGGAAAGTCCGCGGCGCCCAGCCCCGGCCGCCGCGCTCCATGCCGCCGCCGTGCGCCCCGCGCGCCGCGCTCGCATGCACTTGGGGGGCTCGCCGGGACGCCGGAGCCTCACGCCGAAGGAAGGTTCTCGAGAAGGCGGCGGATGGCTGCGGAGCGGCTTCGGGAGCGCAGTCCCGCGGGGGAAGTTCGCGGGAGACTCGCGCCTCCTCAAAGTTACTTTGGGTCACAGAAGCGCGGGGCCGGGCGGCTAGCGGGCGACTCCAGCGCGTCGCGTCCGCCGCCTCGGTACACCGCCGCCGTCTGTGCGCGACGCCCCTCGGCCAGGCCTGGGAAAGCGCCCGCCCCCCTCCACACCTTCTTAAAGCCCCGGGCGCCGGCTCCCCCCGCCCCCTCCCCGCCGCCGCCGCCGCCACACGTGTCCCGCCGCGCCCCCGCCCCGCGCGCGCCCGCCCCGCCCGCCGCACCTCGCGCCGCGCGGGCCCCCCGCACGCCTCCCGGGAGCCCCGGCCCCACGCCCAGCGAGCACCCGGAAGGGCAGGGAGGGGCGCTGTCGGGGCGCCGAGCCCGCGCGCCTGCGGGGAGCCAGGGAAAAGCCCCCGGGGGAAAGGAAAGCTCCGTCCCCGCCGTCCGAATGAGCGGAAGGGCCAGCCAGTGCCCCGCGCCCTCCGGTCCTTCCCGGGAAGACGCGCGAGGGAAAGAGCGCCGTGAAGGTGCCGGCGCGGGCGATGGTTCTTTGTCTTCACCGGCAGCGCCCCGCGCCTCTCGGGGCTCCCCGCTTAGCAGCCTCGGAGACCCGCATTTGTTTTGGGTATCCCACCTGCGGCCCCAGAACTGCTAAAAGACCTTCCCCGGCCCCCAGGATCCCTTCCCAGCCAGGCGTCGTGGCTCCCGGCCCGCTCGTCACCACAGCCACCCCGGTAGCCGGGTTGGAAATGGGATTAAGGGAAAGCAAAATTGGCAGCCTCGAGTGTGCCTGGAAATGGTGACTGGCTTTGCTTGGTGCGGGGACTTCGAGGCGGGCAGGCCAGGCGCGCTTGGTTACACTGTTCGCTTAGGCGTTGCTTACTGGGTTCCTCGGTATTTTAATTTTTTTTAATCCGTGCTTATTTCGTTGGTGACCAATGTCCCTGGAATGAGGAGAGAGGGAAGGGCATTCAGGGGAGCCGCCTGCAGCAGTGGTGATGAAGAGGGTGGTTTTTAACTGAGGGAGGCTGTTGGCGGGTGGAGGGAACCCAGAGATGAAGGAGCTGAGTTGTCAGGTTTTAATGCCTCGGCCTACCCACCCTGGCCTTGCCCAGATAAGCCCGCGTAGACAGAAATGAGAGTACAAAATGCAAGGGGTCTTCTCCTTCGCTGTGGGCAAGGGGAACCCTGTTCAAAAGTAGGGTCCAAGGAGAGACATTGATCACTTCCTTACTAAAGGAAGAGATGGTTTTTCTTCCTTGGGCCCAGGGGGGAGTTTATACAGGTAGAAAGACCCCACTCATATGCATATCACATGCGTATATATATCTCATGTATATAACATATAGAATGTATACAATATATTAACTAATTGTTTGCACTGTTATTGCGCTGAGTGCAGGCTAGAGACAGGTCTTTTTTTTTTTTTTTTTTTTGGCCAGTCGTGGGCCTTGGACTCAGGGCCTGAGCACAGTCCCTGGCTTCTTCCGGCTCAAGGCTAGCACTCTGCCACCTGAGCCACAGCGCCACTTCTGGCCGTTTTCTGTATATGTGGTGCTGGGGAATTGAACCTAGGGCCTCGTGTATCCGAGGCAGGCACTCTTGCCACTAGGCCATATCCCCAGCCCTAGAGACAGGTCTTTTACCACATTTAATTCTAACACTAGGCTGGGAATATGGCCTACTGGTAAAGTGCTCTCCTCGTATACATGAAGCCCTGGGTTCGATTCCTCAGTACCACATATATAGAAAAAGGCCAGAGGTGGCGCTGTGGCTCAAGTGGCAAAATGCTAGGGAAGAAGCCAGAGACAGTGCTCAGGCCCTGAGTTCAAGCCCCAGGACTGGCAAAAACAAATAAATTTTAACACTACCTGAAAAGGCAAAACAACAAACAAAACAAGAAAAGCCCATCTCACAAGTGAAAGGTTAGCAGCATTTCACAAAACACTGAGAACGCCTGGATGCAAGGCATCCTCCCTGAGTCTTATCTTCATGCTAGCCAGTGGGTAAGTTTCTCCCACCATGCTCTAAGGAGCCTCTGAGAAACTTTGCCCAATCCTTATTCTAAAGTGGCTTTTCTCAGGCTTCACCGGTCTAATATGGGAGGTCCCAGACACAAGTGGCCATTTAAATTACCTTCAACACTTAAGTTTCTTGCTCACATGATCCACATTTTAAGTGCTCTGACTGTGTGGCTAGGAGAGAAGTATTAGAAGGAGCAGACCTGTAGACCCTTGTCATTGCTGCAGGAAGTTCTGTTAGACAGTGTTGTTCTGTGTTGAAGAGAATGAATGCTTGGCCATGCACATATCCTTCCAGTCCTTTAATTAGTATCTGTCGCCTACCTCCCACATACAAAGTGCTAGATGTTATGGACAGAGTGTCAATAATACCTGTCCTGCAGACTTTACAATCTAGTGTAAATAAAACAGGGTGTGGTTAAAAAAAAAAGTCTAGGGCAGAGGAGGCTACTTTAGATTGGGAAGTCAAGTAACACTTCTCTGAAGGAGTGCTCCAGTGTTTAAATGAATGCCCGTATCAATGTTTTAATGTTATAGCCTACAGCAAAATTTGTGAAGTACTATCCAAGTACACTCACTCATTCATTCCTCAACATATATTAACAGAACAAGTATGACATGCAAAGCACTGTTTTAGTCTCTGGGGAAATAAAGGACCTGCTCCATGGCTCTTGCCTTTCGGTGGGAGAGACAGAAATCCATTACTATGATCAGTTATGGAGTAATGAAAGTGATATATATTCTAAGGGGAAATAAAGAGTGATCACCTTAACTGAGGAAGAAGCTAAAGCTATCTGTGGGGATTTGGTTTAGTAAAACTGGTAGGGGAAGATATTTCAGACCAGAATACCCTGTGTAAAAGAAGTCTCAATAGAAAGGTAAGAATAGATCCAAGGCCTAACAACAGGTAAATACTGGTGAAAGCAAAGACACACTGGCATTAGCCAAGATGCACAAGGCCTTGTCTGCAGTGATTTTCTCTCTCTCTCTTTCTCTCTCTCTCTCTTTCTGTTTCCTGAAAAAAAATGGTGAAGCAGGAAAAAGGTTTTAAGGAGGTACCAATCATGAGCCTGTTTATACACTTTGATTATGGTTACGGAGAGCAGGGCATGAAGGACAGTGAAAAAAAGATGGTGCAGGAAAGGATTCAGTGTAGTTTGAGTAGCCCAGGTGAGGCATGAGGGGATAAAGAGAAAGGAACTGAGTCACATCAGAAGTCAGAGTTTCAGGCATGGGTAACACACTGGGTGACTGGACACAGAAATGAAAGGAGAGACCAAAGTTGAAGGAGATACGGACTTTCAGGCTTTTGCAGCTTGGGAAATTGTTGGGTTTTTTTGTTTTTTGTTTTTTGTTTTTTTTGGCCAGTCCTGGGGCTTGGACTCAGGGCCTGAGCACTGTCCCTGGCTTCTTTTTGCTCAAGGCTAGCACTCTGCCACTTGAGCCACAGCGCCACTTCTGGCCATTTTCTGTGTATGTGGTGCTGGGGAATCGAACCCAGGGCCTCATGTATATGAGGCAGGCACTCTTGCCACTAGGCCATATCCCCAGCCCGGGAAATTGTTGTTCTATGATAAGCAATTTAAAAAATCTTTTCATTAAATCAAGTCAATAAAGTATAACATATGTCCAAAAAGCATACTGCTTTCACTGTCTTTTGCCTGCTTTCAACCTTTATATAAGTGGAATTCAATATGTGATCTGGTTTCTTTGACTCAGACTCATAGTTATAAGAGTCATCTCTGTTGTCGCATGTAGTAAGATTTGACTCATTTTTATTACTATAAATTATGTGAGAAAAATCTATATTTTTTTGTTAGCTGTCGGGCTTGAACTCAGGACCTAGGCCCTGTCCTTGAGCAATTTTGCTCAAGGTGAGCACTCTACCTCTTTGAGCCACAGTGCCACTTCTGGTTTCTTAATGGTTAATTGGAGCTAAAAGTCTCACGGGGAATTTTCTGACCAGCTTGGAATCGTGATCCTCAGATCTCAGCCTCCTGGAGTAGGTAGAGTTACAGGCATAAGCCACTGGCACCCGCCTTATTCACTATTAATGAGACTTTTGGGTATTTTCAGTCTGGAAGTACTTTCAAACTTGGGAGTTGTTCAGCTATGCACAATGTGGTTAAAAATACTCTCACATATTTCTCTCATATGTGGAAGCTAGACCTAAAAGATAAACATGTGTGAACACATATAAGATCACTTATGCATACACACACATATTTGTAATTACAGAACAGTTTGAAAGGAATAGAAGGAAAGGACAGGAAAACAATGTTAGAAGGTGAACATGATTAAAATGCATTGTATCTATTTATGAAGGGAACATAATGAAATCTATTGAATCTGCTGAATTGTAGGATGTAGGGAGTGGAGAAAAAGAGTCAGCACAAGGGCTGATCTGATTAAAGCACAGTATATGCAGTGTGAAATACCACATTGTAACCCCTTTGAACAGCTAACATACACTTAAGAAAATTAATAACAGAAATGTAAAACAGATGCTGTTGTTAGTGGGTAAAGGGGAAGGAGAGTGAGGGCGTATGGTCCAAAATATTTTATATCTTTTTATGAATATGGAATAACGAAATCTGTTGAGTTCGGTTGGGAAGAGAAAGAGGAAATGAGGGAGAGTGACAAAGTGTATAAGGCCAAATCAAGGTATACTGTATAAATATATGGATATGTTAAACTGAAACTTTCTTGTACAACTAATTAATGCTAATAACATGTAAAAAATATTGTTACATATATCTTTAGATGACTATAACATTTCACTTAGGAGAGGAAGTGTTATATCGTGACTTTTCACACTCTAGTTCAATGGAACTGGTGGAAAATAAACAGAAGTTCTTAGATGTCAAAACTGATGTGAAAGGAGGAATGCAGAGATAAGCAGTGAGTACCCAATTAGTATCTACCCCTTTCACTAGTCCTTAAACTTCTGCCTAGATGTCTGTGTGGGGTGTGGGAACAGAAGATAAAGCTGAGGAGCTGCCCCAGGTGGGAAGAATGATAGGACTGTACTACTTGAAGTGTGGTTTGCAGATCAGTCTACAAAATATCTGGCATCAGTCCATGCGGAGATATGTGTAGAAATGGAGAATGTCTCTAAGGTTTCATTTTTTCTTAGCAATTCATGTTTATTATGCTTTACCAAAGTATCCATCTATAATGGAATGCAAACAGTTTTCAAAGCACCATAATAGGAAATGTATGTATAAAGCTACAGCCCATACCCAAGGGTTGGTAACTTTCAATGGAATGGTGCAGTAGGAAAAAACCGTGTGTGTGTGTGTGTGTGTGTGTGTGTGTAATGTGTATGTATATGTGGACATATATGTAAATATGACTGATATGTGTGTATATGTGTGTCCATATATTTATATATGTAAATGTGTCTGAACCTTGACACAGGGCAATGATGACAGGGGAAATGTCTTATCAAAATTTGAAACTACAATCTGTCTCTCAAAAGTTTCTGACACAAATTCATATTTCTGTGTGATTTTTGAAAAACCTCAAGCCAAGAATTAGTTACAATGTCTATGCACAACTAGCAGAACCTAATCCAAATAATTTCTATGAAGAAAAATTTAAAAAAATTCTTAAGTTCACCTTTACATTATGTCAACAGGTGAAGACTCATAATACACATGTTCATAATTTTATTTTATTTTATTTTATTATTATTTTTTTTTTTTGCCAGTCCTGGGCCTTGGACTCAGGGCCTGAGCACTGTCCCTGGCTTCCTTTTGCTCAAGGCTAGCACTCTGCCACTTGAGCCACAGCGCCGCTTCTGGCCGTTTTTCTGTATATGTGGTGCTGGGGAATCGAACCTAGGGCCTCGTGTATCCGAGGCAGGCACTCTTGCCACTAGGCTATATCCCCAGCCCATGTTCATAATTTTAAAAAATTGCTAATTGTTAAGAAAGTAGAATCCAGTGAATGATCATAAACAATACATAACCAGAATGAGAGCAGCATAGACTTTCAGATATTGGAATTATCAACTACACATCATAGGATACACATATTTAATAAATACTTAGAAAAACTGTTTCAAATGTAAAAGAATAAGAGACCATCAAGAATAACCACACATTTCCAAAAGTGTTTGTGGGTGTATACATATATACATATATAATACATATATATACTTTTCAATCAATACTTTTCAAGTATATATGTATATATATAAACTTTTCTCCATATATAAAGTATATATGTATATATATGAAGATAACATATATAAACACATGTAAAATCGCATATGCATACACAAATACATATTCTCATATTCTCTAAAACGTAATTGCATTAGAAGTGTTTCTTGTTTAGATCTACGTGTGTGTGTGTTTGTGTGTGTGTGTGTGTATGGGTATAATATGAGACAGAAATCTGCTTCTGACAGAGTACTTGATATTCTTAGATCTAGTAAAATAAGTAGATCCAGAATAAAACTTATTTATCATAAATTACTAAGCTTAATGAAAGGAAAATAAATCACCAAGGCCAGGAAACTTACCAAAAACTACCAACTACTAGTTACATAATTTGCAGTACCCAATTCAAAATGTAAGCAATACATCTATAAATAAAGTTTCATGTTTTTGTGATTCCTAATCTATTCCATCATGTATTTGTTATGATAGCCAAATGGTCCCAGATAAAGCAGTATAAAGACATATCAACATGTAATAAAGTGAAGAAAGAAATAGTCACTGACAAATCTCTTAAACACATCCATGGGCTGGGAATGTGGCTTAGTGGTAGAGTGCTTGCTTTGAATGCATGAAGCCCTGGGTTTGAGTCCTCAGCAAGACATAAACAGAAAAGGCTGGAAGTGGCACTTTGGCTGCTGTGGTAGAGTGTTAACCTTGAGCAAAAAGAAACCGGGGACAGTGCCCAGGCCCTGAGTCTAAGCCCCAGGACTGGCCAAAAAAACAGCAACAATAACAACAATACATCCATCTATAGTACTACTTATGTAATATGAATCTGAGTCATATGCCAATCCTTGAGCTGGTGGCTAGTCACTAGTCACTGTGATGGAAATGCTGATTGCTCCCATCCAAGGCCTGTCACCTAATGTGGAGTCCCACACTATGTGGGAGGAGTAGGTGAGTCTCAAAAGAAGAGAAAGTAAATGCTAAGTAGACCAAGCCACAAAGACCCACTGTGTCCACTGAGAAAGCAAGTGTCCTTCCACCCACTAGCACTGGAGTTTCAACCTGTCTTGTCTTCTAGTAACTGTAGGATATCCAACAAAACATCTAAATGCATGGTCCATTTAATGATGAGTGCTGATTAGAGTTCATTTTTCAGAAGTAACAGAAAAAGTAAGGTAAATTTTATTTTATTTTATTTTTTGGTGATGTTGAGGATTGAACCAGAGACCTCACACATGCTAAGCTGTCCCTCAAGCACTGAGTTACATCCCCAGCCTACTGAATTGTAACATGATTTTTTAAAAGTCTAGACCATTGTATAATGAAGACCAGAATTCTCACATTCTCTAAAACTTAATTGCATTCTAAATGTTTCTTGTTTGGATCTGAGTTTTTGAACTCCATAATAAAGTTCTACATGAATAATTATATATAGTATATCATGTCATTATATAATATCATTACATATTATATGTTATATTATTTGCTATATTACTATATTATTTTTACAATTCTATTGTAAAGGTTATTATATTATCTATTATAGTATCATATACATAAATAAATAAAGTCTTGTAAGGCTTTCCAAAATAGTTAAATAAAAAAGAAGAATTTGTTTAATACTATTGGATTCAAAGCCATGCACGCTAATGTAATGGGTAAATTATTCATAAATGTTTCACACTTGAGAAAAGAGTACCCATATTATCAATGCCTTTGCATACTTGAACTTATAAGAACTACACCCCATACTTCTGGGCATTGGATCTTGTTGGTGACTTTTCATCACAAGAAGAGAGAGAGAGTGAGAGGGACAGAAGAACACTTACTTGAAGTTAAGTAACTATTAATAATGCTCCAAAAGTAAGAAAGAGACTTCTCTGAAGAGGAAATGAGAAGTGCTCTACATCACTGGCCATAAAAGAAATGCAAATCAAAACATCATTGAGATTCCACCTCACCCCAGTAAGAACATCCATTATCAGGAAAACTAACAATAACAAGTGCTGGAGGGGATGTGGCCAAAAGAGAAACCTACTACATTGTTGGTGGGAATGTAAACTTGTTCAGCCACTCTGGAAAGCAGTATGGAGGTTCCTCAGAAGGTTAAACATGGAGCTCCCCTATGACTCAGCAGCCCCACTATTAAGCATCTACCCAAAGATTACGGCAAGAACACACTAAAGCCACCAGCACAACAATGTTCATCGCAGCACAATTTATCATTGCTAAAATATGGAACCAACCCAGATGCCCCTCAGTAGATGAGTGTGGATCAGGAAAATGTGGTACATACACACAATGGAATTTTATGCCTCTATCAGAAAGAATGACATTGCCCCTCCTCCATTCATAAGGAAATTGAAGGACTTGGAAAAAATTATACTAAGTGAAGTGAGCCAGACCCAAAGAAACATGGACTCTATGGTTTCCCTCATCGGGAATAATTAGTACAAGTTTAGGCTAGTCATAGCAGAAGATCACAAGAGCCCATTAGCTATGTCCTTATGAACACATAAAATGTTCCTAAATGAAATGAATTGCATGTTATGGAAATGAGTGTTATATCACTGTTGTAATTACTTTCAACATGCCATGTGAATCCGTAGCTTTTTTTTTGTTGATGATCCTCTTGTACCCCCTTCCTGTGGTTGTCCCTGTGCTATCACTGTATCTCATCTGAGTACTCTGGATACTGTATATACTTGTAATACAACTAGGGAAGGGAAAAGGAATATCAAAATCAAGAGAAAAGGATAAAAAGACAAACGACTCCAAAAGCATTGTTTACAAAACCATTTGGTGTAAACCAAATGAACAACTCATGGGGGAGAGGGAAACGGGGAGGGGGAGTGGGTAATGAGGGAGGAGATAACAAATTGTACAAGAAATGTACCCACTACCTTATGTATGAAGCTGTAACCCCTCTGTACATCACTTTGACAATAAATAAATATTTTTAAAAGATATTAAAATCAAATTGAATTAAATTAATATTGTAAACATCTACACTTTCCTTTTCACAGTATTAAGGGGAAATTTCTAAGATTTTTCTAATATTCTATCTGCTAAGTGTTGGAGATTTAGTTTGGCCTTAAGGGGGAAAGGGCGACAGAGCTCCCCAGAGGCTGCCCTTCCCCTAGCCCTGGGGCAGTGTGGGAGGGAGCCCCTCCCATCTTCCTGCCTCAACCGGAAGAGAAGCAAGCGGTCCCCGCCTCTCGGCTTGGCCACGAGTCTAATGGCAGAGGCCTGGCCCTTAGGGGATTGTGGTCCCCGCCCATAGAGGAAGTTTCAAGACATCTCCTGATGGGCAGCCCAGCTCAGCCAATCAGCTAGTCACCCCAAGTCCCTCTCCTTCCCGCCTTTGTCACCGTAATAAATTTTTCTGCCCTCCCTCTGGACAGGTGAGACTGATGGACCATCGAATCGTCTCCCCAATGTCTCTCTCCACCACTGTTCCTGACACATGAGGGGACCAGGGAGGGTCCTCAGCTTAGCGAAGTCCACAAAGATACACTTTACTCCTTCCGTGGGTGGGAGGGGTAGAGCCGAGTTTCTTTCACAATTTCGGATCAGGCATCCCCCTGGGAGATAGGGGGAAGGGGGGTCCCAAGCCCCCAACACTAAGATAGATGGCCACATTTTTGCTTATGAGAGGTAATTCTGAGGAGGATTAATAAATATTAATTCACTACCTATTGTTCACCTACTGCATGCCAAGCACCAAACTAAGCCCTCATGATAGAAGAGTGAGGGGAGATTATTTATTACTTACTCCTAGACATGGCTGTGGTGGTGAGAAGTTGGAGATTAAGTCACTGACATCTTGTGTTTTGTGTTTGGTGAGAGTGTAGTCTTCACTTTCAAGATGGTGCCTTAAAAGCTGTGTGCTGGTTGCTCATCTCCACAATCTTGACAATTCAGAAGGCTGAGATCTACAGAATCACAGTTCAAAGCTATCTCAGACAGAAAAGTCCATGAGATTCCATCTCCAAAATAGCCAATAAAAAGCCAGAGTACAGGCACAATACAAATTGTACAATACCAACCAAGTGAGCAAGATGCTGAATTCAAATGCCATTACCACACACACACCGAGGGGGAGAGAGAGAGAGAGAGAGAGAGAGAGAGAGAGAGAGAGAGAGAGAGGTGGTATACCTTAACTGCTGCTCTTGTTGAAGGAAGAAATGTTGTTTCTCTCACAGCAGAAAAGCCAAAGGGAGCAACCTACTCCCACAAGCACTTTTTATAGGGGCACTGAAGGATTAACACCCTAAACTCCTTCCATTAAGTCCCAACTCCTAACACAGTTGCTTTGGGGGTTTAGGTTCTGACACATGAATTTGGAGGAAACAAAAACACTCAAAGCACAACACAAGTTTCCCTCCCAATTCCTCAACTTCACAGTTAAATTGTGGAATTTTATGATTTTATTTTATTATCAAGGTAATGTACAGAGGTTACAGTTACATATGTAAAGTAGTGAGGACATTTCTTGTCAAGCTTGTTACCCCCTCCTCATTTTTCTCCCACTTTCCCTCCCTCCAACCCATCCTCAAGTTATACAGTTAATTTCCAACATATTGTCGTGTGAATTTCACTGTTGCATTGCTTCACCTTTTGTCCTTTGTCTCACCATTTTGATGTTCCCCTTCTCTTCCTTAAATCAGATAAACATACTCAGGGTACCAAAGTGAAATACAGTGACAATAGGGGATAAATCATAGGAAAGAAAAAAAAGAGAGAGAAAGAAAGAAGTTTACATAGTACATTAAAAATAACAACAATGAAAAGCCTCCTGTGTCCATATCTTGGAGTTCATTTCCCTTAGCATCATTTTATATAGTCATATGCACATAACCATTGAGCTCTTCTGATCCTCTGCTAGGACTTAGACATATACTAATTATTACCAGTGAGGGAAACCATGGACTCCATGTTTCTTTGGGTTTGGTTTACTTCACTTAACATGACTTTTTCCAAGTCCTTCCATTTTCTTACAAATGGGGCAATGTCATTCTTTCTCATGGAAGCATAGAACTCCATTGTGTATATATACCACATTTTTTGACCCATGCATTTACTGAGGTGCATCTGGGTTGGTTCCATATCTTGGCTATGGTAAATAATGCTGCAGTGAACATGATTGTGCTGGTAGATTTAGTGTGATCTTGTTTGTGATCATTTGGATAAATGCCCAGAAGTGGGGTTTCTGGGTAATAGGGGAGCTCTATGTTTAGTCCTTCGAGGAAATGCCATACTGCTTTCCACAGTGGTTGAAAAAGTTTACAGTCACACCGACAGTGTAGTAGCATTCCCTTTTTGCCACATTTCCACCTGCATGAGTTGTTATTCATGATAATGGCCATTCTCACTGGGGTGAGTCCGCATCTCAATGTTGTTTTGATTTGCATTTCTTTTATGGCTAGAGGTGTTGAGCATTTCTTCATGTGACTACTGTTCATTCTTAGTGAAAACAGTTTTAAGTGCACAAGCATGGCAATATTTATTCAAATCATAAAAGCAGCAGACTTTTCTATAGTTTCTAGTGAGTGAATTAAACCAAAAATTAGTGTCCCTACCTGACCATGCCGACTTCCATCAACAAACCTGTTACCTGTGAGTATCTTCCTCCATTCCCAGAAGCACTTCCTTCCTCTTGCAAGTGGTGCTAAAGGGAAAAGAAAACTCTGCCAGGCCCTGGTAAAGTCTCCCTTTTGAGTTTGAATGGTAAAGCATCAGCATCAGACCCCTCCTTCCGAGCCTTGCCTGTTTGTGACACACAGATGTCGATAAAAATCATTTGGGCTATATGCAGGATACAGGGATTATTGCTTTCTGAGTCTGAGTTTACTTCCTTCCCCCTCACATTTCCTCCCAACTATGGTAAATCATAGACAAAATTTAAGCCTAGACATAAAAGCCTGTTTAACACATTACATAGCTGAAATATAACACTGTTTCACTGCTAAAAGTTGTGTCATGTTTAGTGAATGTGTGGGTCTTGGATAATGAAACTCACTCTGAAATGCATAAAAATATTCAAGAACTGGGAATTCCAGAACTGGGAGAAGGAAAAGCATAAAACTGGATACCTTTAATAATTTATTTCTCTCATTCTTTATTCTTATTTGAGTTTGAGCAAGTTTGTAAGGCTTAAAGGAGATTTGTTCATTCCAAACAATTTATCTCTTATGAATTCCTTTTTTGTGTTCGCCACATGTTTCAGAAACACAAAATAATGCAACCATTTCTTGCCAGTTGTGTGAACTTTGATCTCAAATGGGTCATGAGTTATTGTCAAACAAAGCACTAAATGTGAAATGATAAGCAACTTCCATGCCTAGGATATTACGAGATTTTATTTTCCACATAATGGATACAATAGCATATTTTTGTCTCTATCTTTCACTTGGCAATTATCATAAGGGCATTACTCAAAGTCATAACAGGCCTACAGATTATATTAAAAATATAAACTTCTCAGCAAGATATAGTGTAGTGTTATATATCTTTTCTTCCAAAGAGATTAATGAATACTTCCTTGTTCATTAATGGTAAAGGATTTAATAAGAGAAAAGTATTGACAAAATTTGCCTTATTGAAATTTGCCTAATTGAAAAATGGATTATTTAAAAAGTTATAAAAGTTGTCACTGGACATAGATGTATATATATTTGATGCCAGTGCCACAGATATTACTGCAAAATGTAGTGAGTGAGTGTGTGTGTGTGTGTGTGTGTGTGTGTGTAGTCCTGGGAAACTCAAGGCCTGGGTGCTGTCTCTAATCATTTTTGCCCAAGGCTAGCACTCTACCCCCTAAACCAGAGCACCACTTCTAACTTTTCAAAAGTTCCCTGGAGATGAATCTCATGAACTGGCTGGCTTTGAACCATAATCCTCAGATCTCAGCCTGCTGTGCCACTAGGGCCAGTGCCTGGCAAATAACATAATTGTTAAAGCTTTTTCTTAGCCAAACTATCATTTATATAACTCATACAAAAATAGGATAATTACATTTGACATTAAAAGATGTTTATAAAAAGTCAATACTGTAGATCTGGCATTAAGATATGGAAATGAATTTGGACCCACGACTGTGCTCAAATCTAGGTGATTTTATAAATAATTGAGTGATACAAATGCTATGAGTACAGCATTCAGTTTTTAGATTGTATTCAACTGTCTCTAACAAAACCCAGTCTTTTGCATAGACTTCTAGTTTTCAGTGGTTTATTATCCTAAAAGGCTTATGAGTTTTGCTTCATGAAAACACACAAACCCAAGAATCAAAGAATTTAGTCCTAACAAAATTTATATTCTAGGAACTATACTATTAGCATAATTTATTTTAAAATACAATTACACTTTATGACTTATATAGTAATTTGACTATAATAGAAGGACTAATACAGTAAATTTTGGCTAAATTTGGGCCAAAATTATCACCATTATTATTTTGTAGGCATGTATATGATGCAAGCAACAAATGAATGCAACATTATCACATTAATTTTATTCATTTATTTATTCATTTTATTCTCTCTAACATGTTAGATTTCTCAAGCATAGGCATTTTTTCTTAGTAGCTTTAAAAGAAAAATGCCAGTCCTGGGGTTTTAATTCAGAACATGGGTACCATCTCTGAGCATGTTTGCTCAGGGCTAGCACTCTACCATTTGAGCCAGAGCTCCACTTCCTAATTGAATATAAGAGGCTCACAAACTTCTCTTCCCAGGCTGGCTTCAAAACTGTGACCCGCAGATGTCAGCCTCCTGAGTAGCTAGGATTATAGATGTGAGCTTCTGGCTCTTAATAGTCTTTTAGTATTGAGTTCTTCTAAGTACAACTCACAAAGTGATTTATGGCATCGTTTTTCCTTTCTGACAAAAATCCTGGTTTAGCTGACAAAACTGCCTCCAAGGTGAGTTCTCAATTTCTTAATTTTCTTTACAAATGTTTATTCTAGATATTCTTTATCTGAAATGTTTTTAAAACATGGATCATCACAAAAGTCTCCTTCTGATTTAGAACAATTTATATTTCACTTTAAGGCACAACTAATCATGAAAGCTGTCTTCTTTCTCAGTAAAGGTAGAACTTAAGTCAAATATATTTATAATTGTTTTGTCTGGTCAGCGTGAATAATCCTTCATTTTGGGGGTTCCATAAGCTGGGAAGGTTGGCAATGGGAATACATTTAATTCTTTAATAATATGTTCTCAAGTACTGCACTGATATTCTCCCAGAGTTAAACATCCACACATTTGAGATTGACCATCAAATGAAATGTAATTTAAAAAAAAAGAAAAATACAGCCAGCATTATTTCACAGACACCCTTCCAAAAGATGAGCCATGAGTTACTGGAGATGACTTTTTTTTTCCTCCAAGAATAGAACAGTCTGGAAACTCAATACAAGGTAAGATGACAGATGTTTTCTAGTTAGAAAGCCCAGGGACCAAGATGTCCCAGTGACCAACTCACACCCCTCTGTCTAAGTTGTCCCCACCCTCTGACATTGTAGACAAACTGATTCCCACCCAGGGGTGAGAGGTCACAGAACTTTGCCTATTGATATTAAATGTATATACTTTGTAAGTCAAGAAGCAGCACTTTCTGAGAACTCAGTTATACTTGCTTTTCTAACACCCCTTTCCCTAATTCTGTTAATCACTGAGCTATCTTTTTCTGAATTTGAGGATGAGTGTGGCTATAACTACAGAGGATCTGATAAAGTTCAGACACCAACAGCCTGCCCTGTGATTTCCGGGTCAAAGGAAAAGAAAAAAAAAGAAGAAGAAGAAAGGAAAATGACAAGTGCCAATTTAAGAGAGGCCTGTGAAAAGTGGTACTATTGAAAAATAATGTTGACCTCAGTATGACCTTCAGTACAAAGGTGCTTCTGCTCAAGGACAAACTAAGCCTAAAGTCTGACATCTTAAAAACTACCATTTGGAACATATTTTCAAAGATAAATTTATACATATCTCATCTCATATAGTTCACCATTCTTGTTTCTGTGGAATGATTAAAAGCTATTTCTTGACATGAACCTTACACAGCATTTAGTATATTTTTACTGCCTCATGTTGTATATTACATATTTAAATTTAGTCATCCTATATGTATATATTACTGTTATTCCAACACATTTTGAATTTTTTAATGTGTGATATAAAGGGCTATTCTTGATTGGGACTATTGTTATCTATCTACATATCAATATACCAACTAGTTCACTGATATTTAAAGCAAACATGTATAAGCAATTCTTTAAGAGAGAATATTAACAATGTAAACACTCCAAGATTTTGAGAGCCTGGCTGTGATTGCGTCAACCAATATTTACCTTTGAGAATAAAAGCATGATTTGTTGACTTGGACTATTTGCTTGTTACAGTTATTTTAAGCATCCAGTTGCTGCTAGTATTTGGAGACCCTGAAGTCAAAAATGATAACCTTTTTACTTTTTTTCTTAGCCAAATTAGATATAACCAAGGAAATCTGAACTTAGGGGAAAAGAAAATTACATTTCAAAGATTCAATAATCAAAATAATCTTCCTTATTATTCTGACAGATGAAATTTTATGAGCTCAAATTAATGGAATATGTTAAACTAACCCAGTGTATGGCATTCTGGTCAGTTCTGTTGTTTGACCAAATTATTAAATTAGAAAAAGAATCTTTTCAAAGATAAAGTTCATGAAACTGAGGAAGTCCCAAAGTCACATTTTGCCATGTATCAGGCAAATCCTTTGTGCCATGTTACATCCCAATGAGCAGTCCATTGCTGTTGAAACTTTATTGCTAAATCACTTGTCATTAAATGACCATTAAATGAGAGCCAGGGAAACAAAAATGTGGGGTTTAGAAGATTCTTTAGCAGTTCAATGGTCAGTATTTTTTGTTTCAGATCATAAACTTTACATTTTCATAGCATTCTGAGAAGACATTTGCATGCAAAGGCATTCACTTTATTCAGTCTTCAAAACATACTCATGAGGTTGCTAATATTAGCATCATATTCTATAGATGCAGATGGTGGGGCTTCGTGAGTTAAGATTATTCAGTTAGACATTCATTCAAATAATTATTGGTTGAATGCCTAGAATGTGTCAGAGACAGCTAGTAAACCACAGCCAAACTTGAACTCAAATCTAATAATTATGTCTACTGTCAAAAGCATCACCTCAGCATCTATCTCCACAAAGAAAAGTAGGAAACAGCTTCCAGGTCTGAGTTGCCATGTTAGTTGAAATCTCTTTGCCATTCCAGCTAGGTGCCGAGCTGCCCTTGACAATTTGTTATCTAGAAAGCAGTGATGATCTAAACTCAAAATTACTAATTATAGGAAAACAGTGAAACAGAACCGAAAGGCAGCTATCCCACTAAGAGGCCTCTCTCTGCCCTGTCTCTCTGCTGCCTGTGTCCCAACCTTTTAACTCCTATTAGCTGCTATTTGGAGAGTAATCAAAAGCAAAAGCAGGTTCTTAGAAGAAAAATAGTAAGTCTGATTAAGAAAAAAAGAAAGCAAAACAAATATGTCTTTTAAATGGAAGATTTAGCTCTAGGTATGAAGGAGAATACAGACATTCCAGGGGTAAAATATTTGCAATTCTGTGAAAATAAAATTGAACCTCCTCAGGAAAGTGGTTAATCTTCTAGCAAAATGTAAATAACCAAAGTTAGCCTAAGAATGAAAACCTAAGCAGACCAATAATCATAGAAGATAACAAAAGATAGGGCTTTAAAAAAAAAAGCTACAGGCTCATGTAGATTTACGGGCATATCTAGTCTTAAGAAAATTCTAAATAAGATATTACCAACTAATCTAAAAATAAATGAAAAGAACAATAATTTGAGTTTATCCTAGGTATACAAGGGTACTTGCAATGTCAAGCAACTTTCAAGATAATTCATTATACCAAAACTGAGATAAAAATGAATATTACCATAACTCTAGTGTATAAAATGTGGTTCATAAAAATTCACTATAGAAACAAAAGAAAAATATGATAGAGTATTTGACACAGTCCAAGAACCAACATCAAAGTAAAATACAAAATACTAAAGTAATTTATATTAAAATCAGCAATAAGGGGCTGGGAATGTGGCTTAGTGGTAGAGTGCTTGCCTAGCATGCATGAAGCCCTGGGTTCAATTCCTCAGCACCACATAAACAGAAAAAGCCAGAAGTGGCTCTGTGGCTCAGGAAGTAGAGTGCTAGCCTTGAGGAAAAAGGAGCCAGGGACAATGCTCAGGCCCTGAGTTCAAGCCCCAGGACTGGCAAAAAATAATTAAAAAGTTAGTAAAATCAGGAATAATGCATGCATTAAACAAACACCTAATGCATTAAACAACAACAGCAACAAAAATAATTCGGGGAGGGAAAAACTGAGAGACAGCAATGGAAGGGATGACATCCAAAAAGAAATGTACTCATTGCCTGACTTATGCAATTGTAATCCTTCTGTGCTTCATCTTTATAATAACAATATTTTTAAAATAAAAATATCAATAAAAAATTAAAAGAAATAATTCATACAGATACTAGAAAAAATATTTTTTGTCAGTTGTGGGGCTTGAACTCAGGACCTAGATACTGTCCCTGAGCCTCTGCTCTACTACTTGAGCCACAGCAAAGTTTCTGGTTTGGGAGTGGTTAATTTGAGATAAAAGTCTCACAGGGACTTTTCTGTTTGGGCTGGCTTCGAACCACAGTTCTAAGATCTCAACCTCCTAAGTAGCTAGGATTACAGGTGTGAGCAGCTGGCTAGAAAATGTTTTAAAAATGAAACTATTCTTTTTTTCATTGAAGAGTCTAAATCAAGACCTGGAAACATTAAATAATATACTCAGATCCTGAAAGAGATACTTAACATTTTAAAATGACCCTTCTACAATTAACATGCAAATTCACATATGTGTGTGTACATATGTGAGTGTGTTGAATAACATTTTAGTACTTCAAAGATCAATTGAAAGCATCTTAGAATAGCCTTACATATTCTGAGACAATTTAATACTGTATTAGCCCTGTCAGATATTAAACCCATTATCTTGTTACCACGATAAAAGTAATATGAATAGACAAGTAAATAGCTGAATACAATTGAGAATGAAAGAAAATTAAGTATAGATGGACCCTGATAAATAACAAGGGAAAATAGGATTTGTATAATATATAATGCAAATATAGCAATCTAGTCATGTAGAAAAAATAATTCCCACATTTATTTGCTACCTCACTACATAAACAGAAAAAAATTATATGTGGGCTTAATTTTAAATGTAGAAAGCCATTAGTTCACAAAATCATGTGACAGAAACAATCTTCATATGCAAGACAGGACACTCAGGAACCATTAAGTAAACTTCCTAACAATTTAAACAGTTTCTGGAACAAAATGTATTATAGAAATAATAATAGCAAAAACATTGTTGTATTTTGTACCAGGTATTATTCTACATGTCTTTCATTTATTAATTCCTTTCTCACCCCATATTAGGTAGACTTTTCATCCTTATATGTCTGATGATGAATCTATATTCTCAGGTTAGACACTAATAAATAACAAATCTAGAATTTGAATCTGTACAGTCCAAAAACTGGACATAACCTTAAGTTGTTTCTCATGCCATTCATTGACTAGGAAAACATATTTACAACACATGTGTCAGCCAATTATTTCATCAACATACAATTTTTCAATAAATTAATCATGATAATGATTATAAAAGACCATTATTGATGAAGGAAAAAATGATTAAATCTCAAATCTGATACCTGCTGCACATAACCATTTAAAAAACTTACCTTACTGGAAAAGTATATGCAAAGCGGATGATAAATTACAAAGAGTGACAGAATTTAGTTTTATCCAAGAAATGAGAAAGTGATCACCTCAAATGATGTTGGTGGAAATTTGAGAATGAATTGCTACAAGTTGGAAACCTGGTCAAATTGCTGAAGATGTAATACAAATAGCAATCTAAATTTCGGGAATCCAAATAGCAAAAGAGAGTATCTTTTTTTTTTTTTTTTTTTTTTTTGGCCAGTCCTGGGCCTTGGACTCAGGGCCTGAGCACTGTCCCTGGCTTCTTCCCGCTCAAGGCTAGCACTCCGCCACTTGAGCCACAGCGCTGCTTCTGGCCGTTTTCTGTATATGTGGTGCTGGGGAATCGAACCTAGGGCCTCGTGTATCCGAGGCAGGCACTCTTGCCACTAGGCTATATCCCCAGCCCCAAAAGAGAGTATCTTTGATAAGTTATTGAAATAAAAACATAAGACTATGGCCTAAGAATATTTATTATAATATTTTAAGAAATATTACATTGTTTTAGAGCAGCTAGCAATGTAACCCATTCTAAGGAGTATGAGTTGTTAAAAAGAAAAAAAGCAAGATGAATACGTATGTATATACACATATGTGTATGCGTGCACACACACATATATACATATTTTTTGTGCCAGGACTGGACTTGAACTTAGAACCTCTTATTCTTGCTCAGCTTTTTCACCCACAGCTGGTGCTCTACAACTTGAGCCATGCCATTAGTCTGGCATTTTTCTTAAGACTTTCTGGGAGGCTAGGATTCCAAGCATAAGCCACTGACCCATCCTGTTGGTAAGTTGTTAGAGGGTCTTACATGTATTGTTTGGCAAGAAGTCCATTGCCTAACTCCTTTCATATATTCCCAATCTCACTTATAGAAATTCAATTTTTCAACTGAAAATTGCTATCGGGATTCTATGAGAGATGCAAGGGCCATATTTAATATTAGGATAATAATCCATCAAATGTGAAGGAAGAAACTAATAAAGACATTATATACCTCTACTGGCACTATTAGCTACTATATATGATTTTCATATTATGCAGGTTCAGAAAGAATCACAGCCACCAAAAGTCACCATTATTTGTTGTGTATTTGTCTCAAAGTTGGTGATTGCCTTAGACAAAAGTATTATGAAAAGGCATTCATATTGATTTAACTTGATGTTGCTATATAAAAATAGACTTTAATCACATAAAAACAACAGATGGTAATATGGCAAAAATATATTATCTACAATTAGACTATAGGTAAATCCAGTAGGTATAAATCACAATAATTAACAAAAGAGTAAATCTTTTACTTATGTCAGTCAATGCTATAATGTCTGAATTGGTTGGATGTGGGAGAAAACAAAGCAACACTGAAAAGTTAAAATTTAGAGATCACAGCTGAATAAGAAATGTATGCACTGCCTTATGTATGAAACTGTAACCTCTCTGTACATCACTCTGACAATAAAGAAATGAAAAATAAAATAAATTAAAAATTTTAGAGATTCTAAAGTCCCATTTTTCTCTTTACATTGACTTAATGAGTCATATATCAAATAAATATAGTTGGTAGGAAAGAATATAAGAAAGCTGAATGCAACTTTTGAGTAGAACATTTTAATTGGAGAATAATCATTTTTAAGTATCTGGATGATGCTTATAAGTGAAATTATCACTTCCTTTCTCTCTTCCATCTCAACTACTAACACAAAGTGATAATTGCTTTACAAGCAAAATAGTTCTGAATAGCCTGATAGGTATTTTTTCCCAAAGACTATAAGTAGCAAATTTCAACACCTGATGAATCATGTTACTTCTCATCTCACTTAACAAATTCTAATAGGCAGTGAAAAAAATCTCCTGCAGGGTATTCATTTATCTCAGAACAAAATGTTTGAGGTTGAAATCTGACCCAGAAAATGGAGCAAAAAGATCAGAAAAATGGAAATTATATAACTGTCATCACAAATAATATTCTGTTCTTATGAACCTGAGTAATAGCATTTTTACCATAAATGCCTATATTTCATTTTATAGATAAGTGAATTATCAGAAACTTAGACAGTAAAATAAAAACAGACAAATGTTAAGTCTCTTAAATGAGGTCATTGTGAGAGAGTTTTTAAATCCCATGAAAAAATTCTGCATCAGAGTATTGTTTTTTTTAAAACAGAACTGGAATAAACACTTGCAACATTCATAAAATGGACAGAAGATAATTATGGTCAATTATATTATACTCCTACTCCTGAGAAAAAAAATCTTGCAGTCCAGGAAATGAGTTCTAAGAGCCTTTCTGTGTGTGGTAATATGTCCCAGAGAGTCTTATTGTCTATTAAATGCCCTGCTTTCACACAGTCCCAGAGTGAATACATATTTTTACTGATTTTTACCTACCTCACCTTCTGCTCCAAAATGAACTTAAGATAGTTTTAAAGGGCACAGAAAGCATTATAGCATCTCATAAATAAAAAGGGTGAGGAATGAAGAAAAGAAAATATGCATAGGAACATAAAAGGTGCAAGAAATAAGGGCAAAAACACCTCTTGTAATAATATGGTTATTGGCAGGCACATATCTGTTGTCAAAGTTTTCTAACAGAGAGGAAGGCATCAAATTCTACTAAATAAAAAAAATCTGATGAATCTTGAATGTGAGCTTAAATTATTTTATTTGTAATAGTAATAAAACTTTAAGTAATAGAGTAAAGCTCACTCAAGAGTGCTTACTATAATTTCAAGGACTTTTCTGTGTATATTACATATATTAAATCATATAATCTTCACAAAATATAATTAGCTGGGTAATATAATTACCTTTTACTTATAGATTAGGAAGCCCAAAATAAATAGGTATGTAATTCTCTCTTGGTAAGGAATAAAGATGAAGTGCTATTAAATGTGCAGATAGATAAATAGGTACAAACACTATATGCTTATAGCTTTCTTATATTCATCTATCTCCAAACATTTTGATTAAATATAAACAAATCCACCAAACAAGCTAACTGCAAAAATCATGTTGTCTAAAATAAGTTCTATTTATCACATCAATGGAACTGAGTGCTAAAATGGAAGTTAAGTTTGGCTTGATGCAATATGATGAGTCAACTCCCTCTTTTTTCTCCTAATGAGACTCCTGGGACAACTCATCCACATGGCCTGTTTTAAGATCAGTTGGCCTTCCTTTGGTGAGAAGACATCCTGAGTGTTTCAAGCCCACCAGTGTTCTTTTCTTATTACATGGCAGCTATTCAAGAAATATTATTTGGCATCAGCTCTACTAGAAACACAAACAGGAACTCAGGCAGTATAACTGTGGACCAGTTTTAACTGAGATGCAAATGATTCAAAGTATGACCATATTAATTTGTTTTCTAAAATGTGATTTAATAAAATAGTTTATTCTCTAAGTAACTCTCAAGCCCACCCCATTCCCCTTTAAGGCACTTTACAACGTACATCATTTTCAAAATAAACTGATTGGGCATTACTAATCTTTGCACTATGAGTCAGTTATTTCTCAAGGATGACAAATAGTACAAAGATGAGAGTAAAGCATTAAACTAATAATAGACTTGGCAACTTTTCTATGAAGAAACACAAAGATCTCCAAAATATTATGATGATGTAATACCTTATAGGCAATTCAGTAAAAATAATCCTGATGATCTGGATTTATATGAGGATTTGGGTTTTTCTTGTTGTTGTTTCATTTATCAGTTTTTTATTGTTGTTTATTTGCTTTTATACTTCTGGAGATCAAGCACAAGGCCTTGTTTGCATATACCAGGCTAGTACTCTACTACTGAGCTATAGACCTCAATTTTCTTCTTGAGAGTATGTTTTTAAGCAAGAGGAAGTCAAGTTTGGTGGACAGAAGCGACAACAAACTCGGAGATATCAAATACCCAAAATTTTAAAAACTGTGTATGTGGTGCTGGGGATCAAACGCAAGGCCTTTCACATACTAGGCAAGTGCTCTACCACATGAGCTATGCAACCAAATCCAGAGATTCTGTGGTGTCTTCAAAGCTTAAATATAGCCCATGAGCTTCAGTTTTCTATAGGAAGCTAAAGAACTTGAGCCTTAATTGACATATTCCATTTCCTGTGAGTTTATTATTGAAAGGAAAATTATCCCAGAAAACCACAGACCATAGACGAAGTCACTTAGAGCAAAAGAGTTTATTGCCAGCAGGGCAATTATCATTGTCATATATTAATTAGAGCCCAGCTAGGCTGAGGCTAGAGTAACCCTCTAGTCAGTTACAGGCTACACTTCTTGGTTATCTGCATAAAACTAGAGTTTCACCGTGAAGGGAGAAATAAACCAGCAGATCTTCTAGTAACAAAAGCTTTGGGGCCTGACCAATGCTAGTGGCTCACATCTATCACCCTAACTATTCAGGAGGCTAAGGTCTGAGGATCATAGTAAGAAGCAAATATGGGCAGAAAAGTCTGTGTGGCTCTTATCTCCGATCATTCCATAAGTAGAGGTGTGGCTCAAGTGGTAGAGAACCAGTCTTGAGCAAAAAAGCCAAGCAACACCACAAAATCTTGAGTTCAAGTCTCAGCACAAGCAAGCACACACACACACACACACACACACACGAGAAAGAGAGAGAGAGAGAGAGAGAGAGAGAGAGAGAGAGAGAGCAAAGATTGTGGCTGGCGAATATAGCTCATCAATAGAAGCTATGTGTTCAGCATACTCAAAGTCCTGGGATTAATCTCTGTAGTATGGAGGTCAGATCTGGCCAGCGCCATCACTGGCTGTTGAGGGGTGTCAGATTGACTCCATCTCAGGTTAAAGAGAGCAGAAGCCGACTCCATCTTCACTAAGATCTCCCCCCCCACACACCATTCCCCACCCCCACCCCATCCAGGGAAGTTCTCCTTTGCTGTGATAAGATTGTGTAAACTACTTGACCACCTGAGTTGTGGAACGTTCAAGGTTAAACCTGTGCCCTCCCATGAGTAGGCATATCCGCCTACATCATGTGAGCCCTGCCAAATCCATGCACCAAGTCTAATTAAAATGATAGGTTGGTTCAAATAGTTGCTATGAGGCAGATTGCAACTCCAATTGGCCACCTGCGTGTGACCTGGCATGCTCTGTTAGTGTTGTAGCCTCATTGGCCACCTGTGTGTAGCAAGCTTGACCATGTGGTGTTTGCCTTTATAACCTGACCCAAGCATGGCTCAGGTGCGCGATCCCAGCTTCCAAGCCTGGGCTGTGGCCCTGGCCTGCCAGCCTGCTTTTTACCATTGCAGTTCCAGCTCCCGAGTCTGGGCCGTGACCTGGGCCGTGACCTGGGCCGGTCAGTATACTTTTTACTTCCCCAATAAATCCATCCTTTTCCTTGAGACTGTCTCTGGGTTGTGGACTCTTGGAGGGATGGGGGATCCCCCCCACCCCATTACATTGTGGTCCCCTCCCTTGGGGGGACCCCATTACAATCTCTAGCACAAAAAATGTTTTAAAAAGGAAGAAATCGTTTTTTTTCCTGAGAATATTAACGGAAAACATTTTGTACTGTAATCTATCCTGGACTCAGGGGTCAGTGGTAACTCAGTGTTTAATGAAATGATCAGAGAGGGACACTTCTGTTACATAGTATCTATTGCTCTAAGAGTCAAACATCATTTACTACATTAAAATCAAATAAGCCATAGCAGGCACTTTTATTAATTAAAACCAAATTCTAGGAATACAGTGCACAGAATTAATGACTTGTTCTTTTTTTCATTATAGGGCCTCTTTGTACCCTTCACTTCACAGGATAATTTAGTTAGCCAGAACAATTTATGTATTAAGTGATCATATATGACTTAGCAACCAATTGCCTACTGTGAATTACAGAATGGATGAAGAAGTAAAAGATATTTTTATGTATTTATTCCAAGTTCTGTGAATTCATTCTATACAAATGGCCAAGCTAACATTATGCTCACTAGAAAGATAAACTACTAAACAGACTTAATCCAGGAGAGTTCTTGGATGACTTAATCTCTGAACTGAAGATAAACAGGTGTGCTCTTTAGAGAGGGAAGGTATTTTCAGATAGGCATGGTCCTGCAGACAGACTGGAGACTAAGCTGGTCCTAACTATCTGGGAAGCAGGTTAGGGAAGGAGGAGGACCAGAAGACCAGTGCTCTAATAACTGAGCTGGACACAATGAGTGAGTAATTGAGAAACCTAAAGAAGGAAAAGGGAGTGAAACTAACACTTGCTTGTTGTCTAAAATGCACTAGACATTGTGATGGGTCCTTTATAGGTTTATCTCACTTAACTGTGTAAGAACTAAACAAAGTATTGCCATTTTCACCCCATTCCTGAACTGAACATCAAAAATGTTAACTAAACTATCTAAGATCATGAAACTAGCAATTGGCTGGAGAATTTTAGTCTAAGTCTGATTACTACAAATCCAGAGCCTTTCTTGCAGCCTTTCTTGCAGAGAAATGCTGAGAGGGAGGGGATAGGGGAGGGAGAGATGGAAGAGAAAGGAGAAAGAAGGAAGGCAGGTGGGGGAGAGGGAGACAGAGAGAGACACAGAAAGAGAACTGAAAGGGATGGAGACCCTAGCTTTTTTTTTTTTTTTTTTTTTTTTTTTTTTTTGCCCATGTGCTCTGCCATTGAGCTATACCCCCAACCCCAACCCTCCTGTACTTTCTGGTGTGTGTGTGTGTGTGTGTGTGAGAGAGAGAGAGAGAGAGAGAGAGAGAGAGAGAGAGAGAGAGAGAGATCTGGGTGTTACCACTTGAACCACAGCTCTGCTTCTGGCTTTTTGCTGGTTACTTGGAGCTAAGAATCTCACATGTCCGAGCTGGGGGGCTGGCTACAAACAAGGATCCTCAGATCTCAACCTCCTGAATAGTTGGGGTTAAAGGCATGACCTATGCTTTTTGCCCTTCTTTCTTTTTTTTTTTTTTTTAACATCCTTGGTGTTACCATGCTGCCTACTGAACAGTGTAATGGTGAGGGTAAAATGTTGTATAAACACCCTAACAACATTGCTTATTTTATTAAATAAATTAAGTTACAACTGTGCAAATATTTCAGCTAGAATGCTTTTCAGTGCTTTAACCATTTCAACAAGGCAGACATTTGATTATTTTTATTTCAAACCCAAACCCTTCTTTTCCTAATATTTTCTATAATCCAACTCTCTCGTAAATTTAAACTAGCAATTCTTGTAAGATTTCATCTTTCCCCTACATGAAATTTAATCATAATAGAAAACAATGTGTACTTGAAAGAATATGAGAAACAAATATTGCTTTCTAGAGTATCAGGTTTTCACCTAGCCTCTTTCCCTTAAGTGTCATTCCCTTGAGCCAAAGAAGCTGATTCTTTTGTGAGTGAGATTTCTGCACATTCACTCTGAAGCTCAAATCAATGACCAAATAACTCTTACATGACTTAAGTAAGTTTTACACTGAAATATCAGCATTGAGTATAAGTTACCAGAAAGGACCCCATTGGGGCAAGAGCTGAAGGATCCACACAAAAAGAATTCTGGGGATAACTAACAACTGAGGTTTCAGTCTTAGCTTTGCAGTAGGAATGTAGTAGGAAATAGAAAACAAACAAAGTCTTTTAGAGCAGCCAACATCTGTCCCTATGAAGAATTCTAAAACCAAGATCCTCTCAGATGCTTCTTCAAGTTGCCATTTCTCTCTGGTACAACATAAAAAAATATTTTTAGAGATTGTCTGTAAAAGTTACTATAATGCTGGAGAATGAGGAATATATAGACAATGAGCTCAAAGTTCAGCATTGTTTTCACCTATATCTCTATAAAAGCCATGCTACTAAATTCTGCTTGATGTATTTTCCTGAACTTTGATCTATGAGTAAAGTGGGAAAAGGGAAAGCATTTGGTCATTACGGTCTTGAAATTGTAGACTTTTCTACCATTCACAAATGAAATGAGCAACCAATTAACCAGTACATTAAAACAAGTAAGTGGAAAATATGAGTGACTTTAATAAAAGCCAGGGGTTGTTTTTTTTTTGTTTTGCTTTTTGTTTTTTACATTATCTATGATTCACTGAACACTATCACTGGCGTTTAAAAGTTTCACAAAGATCTGTTTCCTCTCTTCCCATACACCTCAAGGTAGTTATTTTACCCTTCAAGTCCTAGAATGACACAGCCATGAGACTGAATCCAAATGCAAATGCCTTGGATGTGAGGGCGATCTGGCTGCGACATGTGTCACCCCTTTGATCGCCAGGGTTGATTCGGCTGATCTGGCTAGCTAGGCGTGTGTCCCCTTCCTCCCTCACCGCTCCATGTGCTTCCCTCCTGAAGCTGTGCGCTTGGTCGAAGAGGATGACCATCCCCGATAGAGGAGGACCGGTCTTCGGTCAAGGGTATAGGAGTAGCGGAGTAGCTGCATAGCTGCGTTCTCCTGCTAGAACCTCCAAACAAGCTCTCAAGGTCCAAATAAAAATGCCTACTTCTAGGTAATGCTCAGGCAGTGACTCAAGTTTTCTGTGTCCCAGTCTCCTCTGCTTCTTAGAATTGTTGGGCTACTAGTTGAACTATCCAACATGCACATGTCTAATAAATAGTGTCTATTAATATTAACTTTATTCCTGAAAAACAAGCCCAATCGTTTCTTTGTCTAAAATTGTGTGCCAGTAATGGGGCCCAAAGGAAAATGTATGATAGTGACCTACCAGGAACTGTAGAATGGCTTCTATCTGTTACTAGGAGTGAGTGTTGGGAACAGTACCCCCACAATTCCCCAAGAAAGGTAGAGAAGCAAAACGGTTCTTGCTTGAATGGATATTTGTGGGAGCAACAGATTAAGCTGAAGGTGTTTTTGTTTGTTTGTTTGTTTGTTTGTTTTTTCCTGTTAACTTCTAAAGCTCTTGAAGGACTGTTTCCAAGTGAGCTTTAACAACTTTGTGCTAACCCTTGCCTTCAGGGAGTTTGAGGGAGTAGAGTTCTGGACTTGGGGGCTTAGAACATTAAAAGGGATTGTACAACTCTTTCCTTATGCAGCCCCATTGCGAGGATCATCTCTAATTTCATTTCTCAGGGACCCAGGGCACCTTAGCTTCTATTCTGTATTTGAGTTTCATACTACTATTTATTTGGTAGGTGGTCTTTTTATGTTTCCTTTTGGTCTCTCTTTTTAGGTAATAGGGGTTATCAGGAGATTTCATGTTGGATTTAGCGTGGGGGTTAATATACATTAAAGACAAGAATATCCCATGTGCTTTTCGGGAATGGATAGATAATAGATCTATAGATTACTTTAAAAAGGCCTATTAAAGTCCACTTTGTAAAAATCCAGTTTTTAATGTTAAGAATACTACTTGGCAACATGTATTTTAATCATTTACTTAATACATGCAGTTTAAGAAACGACAACATATGGGATGCTTTTAAAGCCTTTTATCTGAGGTTCTTGGAATAAACTACTGTGGAAAGATTATGTAGACAAATCAGGGTTCCTCCAAGTTAACAGAATCACCCAATGGACAGACTCTGGGACTCTTTACCAAAGCAGAATTCTTACTTCACTTTTCATGATGACAGTATTTCTTCTTCTTTTTTTTAATACGGAGTTCTGTTTGTTTTCTTGTGGTAGTGGGGAATCAAACTCAGAGTCTTGTGCATGCGAGGCAGTGTGCTCTCACTGAACAGCACCCCTGGCCTGAACAACTTTTCAAACATGGAGGTTTGTCTCATCTCCATGATGCTAGAGATCTTTTTTTTTTTTTTTTTGCGGGAAAGGATCCAAAAACATTCATTTTATACACTGTGTGTGTGCGCATGTACTCATTTGCGTGTGCACATGTGTCTTTGCTTGTTCTGGGGCTTGAACTCAGGACCTAAGTGCTATCCCTGAGGGTTTTTTTGCTCAAAGTGAGCACTCTATCACTTGAGCCCCATCTCCACTTCGGACTTTTCTTTGGCAGTTAACTAGAGATAAGCGTCTCACAGACCTGCCTGCCTGGGGCTGGCTCTGAACACTGAGCCTCAGATCTCAGCTTCCTCAGTAGCCAAGATTACAGGTGTGAGCCACAGTGCTCAGAGGTCACTTTATACATCTTAATAGAATAAACTCCTTTTATCTGAGGGAAATGTCCCCAAATCCCCAATGGATGCCTGAAGCCACAGGTAGCACAAGACCCAATTCACAAGCTCTGCCATGCCATAGCAGCTCATCCAGGATGACTCCCAAGTGACCAATTGGTGGGTAGCATACACAGTGTGGAAACACTGAACAAAGAGATAATTCACATCCCAGGGGGAATGGAGGGGATTAGCAGGAGATTTCATCATGCAACTCTGAGCAGTATACAATTTAAAATGTACAAGCTGTGAAATCACATCAAATTAAAAACACATCAAAAGAAACAATTACCAGAATCAAAGAGAAAACTCACAGAATGAGAGAAAAGTTCTTTGCCAGGTATTTATCAGCTAAAGGATGGTTATGCAAAATACAAAGAGATCAAGAAATCCTATTATACCACTTAGGCATATATCTGAAGGAGCATAAACATACAACAGAGATTCCCGCACACCCATGTTTACTGTGGCATTATTCACAGTGATCCAGCTGAGCAGCCAACCTAGGTGCCTAACTATCATTAAATGGATAAAGAAAACATGAATATACACAGCAGAGTGGTATTCAGCCCTACAGAAGAATGAAATGAAGTTCTTTGGAGTAAATGGATGAAACTGGAGGAGGTACCTTGTTGAGCAAAATAAGCCAAGCTCAAAAAGCCAAATACCATTTTTTGCTCATGAAGAATCGAAAACTAAAATATGATGATAATGATGATGATGATGACAATGATGTTCATGATGATGGTATGTAAATGTGAAAAGGAGATGGAGGAATTCAATGGGAAGGGGAGGGTAAAGAAGAAAGTACTAGGGGTAAAGAGAACCAAATACATACATACATATGTGTGTAGTAGATGAATATGCAAACACATATACATACATGTATATATGCATAGGTATATACATACATATAAAGAAAGCATATTTAAATCCACAAAGTATTATTTGAAAAAGTAGTAGAGGAGAATGGCTAAAGAAATCAAATACAGGGGGTGAGCTTGTTCAAAGTCTACTATGGAACTATGGTATTTGCACAATAAAATCCCTTTTACTACCTACCCATGCATGCATGATGATTTTAAAAATTTAGAAATTGTTAAGTTTTGGAATTTTTCCATTCAATATTTTTGGATCATGTTTGCCCTCGCAGAATGGAAACTACAGAAAGAGAATTGATAAATAAATTGAGTGTATCAAATATTATTTTTAAAAATTGCTTTGAGGGCTGGGGATATAGCCTAGTGGCAAGAGTGCCTGCCTCGGATACACGAGGCCCTAGGTTTGATTCCCCAGCATCACATATACAGAAAACGGCCAGAAGGGGCGCTGTGGCTCAAGTGGCAGAGTGCTAGCCTTGAGCGGGAAGAAGCCAGGGACAGTGCTCAGGCCCTGAGTCCAAGGCCCAGGACTGGCCCAAAAAAAAAAAAAAAATTGCTTTGAAAATCACATCTTCAAATCTGGTTTAGAGCTATAAAATAGGGAGTTACAAACATTTTAATTTTATAAACCATTAAAACATATGTAACTGTAACCCCTCTGTTCATCATATTGACAATAAAATTAAATTTAAAAATTTTAGAAAATGGGCTGGGAATATGACCTAGTGGCAAGAGTGCTTGCCTCCTACACATAAAGTTCTCAGTTCGATTCCCCAGCACCACATATATGGAAAACGGCCAGAAGGGGCGCTGTGGCTCAGGTGGCAGAGTGCTAGCCTTGAGCGGGAAGAAGCCAGGAAGGTGCTCAGGCCCTGAGTCCAAGGCCCAGGACTGGCCAAAAAAAAAAATTAGAAAATGATCTAAGATTCTCTAAAGCTTTTGTTTTATAGATTATATTTACCAATTTGTAGAAATAAAATTTATACTGAGAATATTTTGATTATTTACTTATAATTCATTTAAAAACAATAACCCCAATATTTTAACACAAGTAAAACTCGTTATGAAAGTATACTTTCCAAAACAATTTTACCTTTTAAAAGCTATCTTTAATAGAATATAGACAGATTCTCATATCTGCTTCTGAAGCTATGAAATATAGAAAGAAAAATCTGGCCTTAAATAAATAATACTTGGAAAAGGAAGGAATACATGTTTTTTATATAATTAATGCTATTCCTTTCTATAATATAGCAAATTTCAAACAAGTGGGTTTCTTAAAGGTTGATTACAATGTAGATCTGAATGAAACATTATCAGTGATTTTTTTCATGCTATGTCACATTAAAATTCACTGGTCTCACTTCTTTTTAAAAATAGTATTTTACCTAGTCTTGGTTTTGTAACATCACATATCAGTCATGTGGAAAATTATGTTTTACTGAGTTATGTTCCTCTTTAACTTTTGTCATATTTCATTCTACCAGAAAAGGTTCAAATACCAAGAATTTGTCGGGCCCACTGTGACAAATATGAATTTTCTACAATTCTGCTTTAATTGAAAGCTTGGCTTTCATCATAAGAAACATATATCTATAGTTTTTTCTTTGTATTAGGCTTACTTGTTCCATTTTGAAGAGATTTCCAAAGGTATATTTTATGTCTTTTTATTTTTACTATTAAGGTGATATACAGAGGGGTTACAGTTACATGCGTAAGGCAGTGAGTATATTTCTTGTCAATCTTGTTACCTCTTCCCTCATATTTCTCCCACTTTCCCTTCTCCTCTCCCCACAAGGGGTACTGTTAGTTTACAACACATTATCTCGTAAGTATTTCTGTATGTCTTTTCCTTTCAAATTAAAATAGTGTTCCAGATAAACCAAAGTAGCTAGCTCAGGCTGCAACTCAATTACCTGGAGAGAACCATTCGATCCTAATACTTAATGAACACAAGAGTTTTTAATGTTGGAAGATGATAGAATTGCTATGGCTAAGATAATCATGTCAGAAAAAAGATAAGAAATGAATTTATCTTTGCCCTTTAGGCATTCATCTGCCAATGACTGGTTGTACTTTTGTGTCCCTTTCTCCCTTCAGGTGCAAAATTGAAATGGTGCTTGGAACTCAGAGTAAGATTTGAATAAGCTAGCCATTTGCTTCTAGGCAATAACTTTCTACCAACCACAGAATTAAGAGTCTTAGAGTCCCTTCCACTTGATACAATATACCATTACCAATAATCTTTCATTATATTTTAGAACTTGAGAAATGCCCAATTAGTTTTTAAGTTAAAATAATGGCATAGGGGCTGGGGATATAGCCTAGTGGCAAGAGTGCCTGCCTCGGATACACGAGGCCCTAGGTTCGATTCCCCAGCACCACATATACAGAAAACGGCCAGAAGTGGCGCTGTGGCTCAAGTGGCAGAGTGCTAGCCTTGAGCGGGAAGAAGCCAGGGACGGTGCTCAGGCCCTGAGTCCAAGGCCCAGGACTGGCCAAAAAAAAAAAAAATGGCATAGATACCAGTCCTTTCTCACTTTCTCATTACCTGGTTGCATGGGCTCCTGTCGGGTGCTTCCTGGCCCTTTCCACTTTACTATAAGATGACAGGTGTCTGCAGCTCAGTAGTAGACCCTCACCAGCCCCTCAATCATGTTGGCAACCTGAATTCAGACTCGTAGCCTCCAGACCAAGAGAAATACATTTCTGTTGTTCAAAGCCACTAATCTATGGTACAAACTAAGGTACATGAAAATATTTAGTCATTTTAAAGTGTATTAAGAGCAACAATGACTAATTCTAGCTCTAGCCTTCAGGCCTCATTTACAAATTGGGAGGGATTTTTATCTATCATACATATTGTGTTGTTGGATAATTTGGTTAATGACAAACAACTATAGAAATACTAGATGCCAAGGAAACAGCAGAGCATTATTCAATTTACTAAGTCATGCAGCTAATACAAGAAAAACTTAGCCTACCTTGTTGCAGCCTCATTTTAAAATAATACCCTCAATCTTCAGTTTGTTTATGGGTTTGTTCATTTGTTTTTATTTTCTTTTATTATTATCTATCCCTGGATTACCTAACTCACTGTGTGGTCTGGGCCTCAAACTCTCAGTCTTCTAGTTTTCAACCTTACAAGTGCTAGGATTACAGGTATATACCACCACACCCAACCATACCCTCATTCTTTACCTTTCTTTTTTTCCTTTGAGATCAGTCAGATGAAAGAAAGATTTTTAGCTTAAACTTTTCTCAAGTATTTATTAAACTTCTATGAACCCATGGAATTGAGGGATATGAGCCAAGGTAATTCTTGTCTTCTATGAGTTATAGTTCCTTTTATAGTTCTTTATTAAGAACAAGAATGTCTTTTCCATAAACTTCCTGTAGACTTTCCCTCCTGTCTCACAGAACTGGGAGATGTTGCTAATTAGAGGACAGTCACCAGAAGGGGATGTGTCTAATGATAAATCATTCAAACTTGGAGAAGGTGGAATACAGATCAGAAAGTCAACTAGTGCAATTACTCAAAATATCCATCACTACTAACAATACTTTCTACTATGCCAGAGACTGGATGAAACCTTACCCAAGTTGTCACTTAAAAATAAAATTGAGGCCCAGTGCCAGTGGCTGACACCTGTAATCCTAGCTACTCAAGAGGTTGAGGTATGAAGATTGTGGGGTGAAGCCCGCCTAGCAAGAAACTATGAAACTCTTATCTCCAACAAACTACTAAAAAAGGTGGAAGTGGAGCCATGGGTCAACTGGTCTTGAGCAGTTGCTTGTCTTGAGCAAAAGAAGCGTAGGGAAAGCACCCAGGCTCAGAGTTCAAGCTCCAGGTCTAGCAATAACCAGATAGATAGATAGATAGATAGATAGATAGATAGATAGATAGATAGATAGATAGATAGATAGATAGATAGATAGATAGATGGATGGATGGATAGATAGACTTGACTAGTTTCATGTTACACCAAGAAAACTGAGGATGTGGCTGGTAAATCACTTCAAATTTCACACTCAGTAAACGCTAATCCAGGACTCAAACGAAAGATTATGCTGAAGTTCAACTCACTCTAAAACTCAACTCTAAGCAGTATTCTGCTGCCTGGATACAGCACAGGTAAAATATTTCATGCAATTACCTGTATGATTCAAATATGATTCATTATTAAGGCAAGCACAGCATAAATCTCAGTAAAAAGGAAATGAAAAGACAGTGAAGTAGAAAAGCACCAAGTAAAAATATGCATTGTAGCTTTAAATGCACCTAAGCATTCAAGTTCTAAAATTGTGTCCTCGTGTATGAAGAGTCCATGTATATGACTATCTAAAAACTTTGTGATGTCGTGGAAAGACAAAGGTCCATAAAAATGGGAGAAAAACAAGTTCCCGACTTTTTGAGATATGTGAAACAGTAATAAAACTAGCACTTATTCTGCTCCCCCTAAATTGGAGATCATTCCAACATTTCTGTGATATAGAGCTATTATCCCTTGTATTTTATAGATGAAATATGGAACTCTTGGGACTTTCAAAAGGGTGAAGTAAGTAACATATTTAAAATACTTCCTTGCATATAGTAAAATATTCCTTAATTGTAGACATTATTATAATATTGACATTACTACAGAAATATCAGTTCTCCTCTCTATGCTTGAAGTATACCCTTTTAATTCTAGACTTAACAATTTATAGCTATTTACTATTACACTTATTTTAATTAGAAATATTTTATGGCAATATTGTGTATAAAAGAACACAACCATGCCATATTTGTTTTACAGGTAAAGAAACAGTCAAGTCGGCTATGTGATTAATGTGAGCTTCTGTAAGAGAGATAGTAACTGAAGCAGAGTTAACACCATTCACAGAAGGCCATAAGAGAGATTACTGTTCATATTTCTGACTCACCAGTTTCAATGACACCTGAATCCAGCCTCTTCAGCAATCTAGGGTCAGAAAGTTTAATTCCCCAGCTGAGTTTAAATTGCTGATCTGTTATTTACTAAACTCTTCTCTTTTTTCCCTCTCTTTGTGTTTCTGGCTTTTGTCTGCAACTAGTCATAAAAGTTTCATATAATGACAGGTAAGGGACTGGGAAAAGATGCAAGCGTATGAAATCTGACACTAAAAAGATGTATTTGTCCTGCAATGGGCTTCAAACAAAGCATTTTTGTAAGCATTTAAAAAAATGAAAGCAACTTGTTCCCTTCAAATACCAAATTATTTTGGCACAAATGTTATTTTGTTTCATATATCATTCATGTATTCACATAGATGTGATTGTGAATTTGATTTTAGAAACATTTGAATTTTTGAGATTTCTGAATCATTTAAGAATGAAATTGTGCAAATTTTAAAGTGTGGGAGGAGAGGATTCCTTTCTTCTCTGCCTTTTCTTCCTTCCCTTTCCCTCCTTATTTTTCTTCCATCCTTCTTTCCCTTATTTGGGGAGAATTTTTTAAGCTTTAATGTTGTAGGTCTTATTGCTGCACAATTCCCACTAGATGGCTGCAGGAAATCTCTGGAACTATGTTCAGTTTGGGAGTGGACCATGTCAGAGTCATAAATCCTTGGTTTTCAATGTTTCTCTGAGAGGGCTAGTAAGCATGGATGATACTTAGGCATTTTAATAAAATCATTTAATAGTTTTATTTTTACCAATAAAGATACTAATTCTAATTTAAAATAACATCCTTTTTTTGAATTTGAAACTATATTCTTCTTGACCCCAAATATACTTGTACTTTTAAAAATAGCATCAAACGTAAGGATAATTTCATAAAACAACTGACCTTCAACATGTGAAAATTGTGTATGTGTTTATCATGAAAAGGTATTACAATTTATCAAATGCCTTTTATGCTTTCTTTTGGATGATCATGTTTTTTTTCCTTTTTAAAAGTTTGCTGTAATGACTGCTTTTTGAATGTCAACCCAACTTACTTTGCTAGAAAAAATTACACTAATATATGTATATATACACATACATGTATATACATGTATATATAGAGAGAGAGCTGGCTTGTTATTGTTTTGCTGACAATTTTTACATCTATATTCCTAAGAGATGTCCATCTGTAGTTTTCTTGTGGGTGTCTGATTTTACTATAAGATAATCCTGGCTTCATTCATTAGGAAGCATGTCCTCTCCTATTTTTTGGAAGTATGTGTGTGAAGATTTCCTTAAAGAGCTATGGAACAGAGCTCAATGGTAGAGCCCTTGTCTAGCATACACAAGGCTTTATGCTTGATTCTCAGCACTGGAAAAAAATATTTGGTAGAATTGTAAAGTGAAAACATCTGGACCTGGGATTTTTCTGTGGAAAGTTTATAAATGACTAACTCAATGTCTTGTTACATGTTACATCAAAATTTCTGTCTCTTTTTGAGTCAGTTTGGAGAATATGCCTGTTTCTAGAATTTGTGTGTTTCACTTAGGTTATCTAATTAGTTGACACACATTACCTTCATTCTATTCGATTTCATGCAGGTACTGAACTTTTTATGTAACATTCCTTTAGACAAAGACAGAATGGAGAGATTACAAACTGAAAGTGGTCACCTTCTTGATTACAAAATTATTCACTGACTCACTCATTTCACAAACAGTGAATGTTTTATTTGTGCTTTGAGTACTTCATGTCCCTAGATTAGAAAATATCCAAAGACATCAGTACCTTACCCTCATGGAGCTTACATTCTTACAACAAGAGGTAGACAAACAAGTAGAAGAAGAAATCATATAATATATAATGCAATCCCTAGAAAAGGCTTGGTTATTGCTCATAACTTAATAGAGAGAAGACTATCAACCTGTTGGATATTGTATTCTTCTCATGAGAAGTTAAGAAATGAATGTAACATATATATATATATATATATATATCATGTTAAAGACATTTCTAATAGTAAATCTCTATTGACACATATTTAAACATCTGCATCTAGGAATGTGAAAATGGAGAGAAGGTAGTAAGTATCTCACTTTGTTGTTTTAGAAATTAGAAATATTAGCCAAAGCTTTACAATATCCAATGGCTGGGTTGCCCTTCGAACTTTTAATTTAATTGGGTCTAGGGTTAAAAGCAAAGACAAAGTTCGTTCTAAGCAACCTAAGACAAAATTCACACTGAGAATTTCTTCATGATTCAGTGTTGAATATTAAGGACCTGCTGTAAAGCAATAGGCAGTAATGTGTTACTTTCTATGTCCAAAATGATGTAATGTACTTGCATTTTATATTTCAAATATTCTGTTCTCATTTTATTTTTCAAATATTACATGACTTATGCTTTTCTATTCTCATAGACATGCAAAGTATAGAAACAAAAAGACTAGATGATTGGCAGTATCCATTTCTCTTCCTTGCACTTTACTTGGAGCCAGAATACTTGTACATTACATGAAAGAGAATTTTTTTTATTATCAAACTGAATTACAGAGAGGTTACAGTTTCATACATTAGGCATTGGATACATTTCTTGTACTGTTACCTCGTCCCTCATTCCCCCCCCCACCTCCCCCTGTCCCTTCCGAGTTGTTCAGCTGTTCAGTTCATTTACACCAAACAGTTTTGCAAGTATTGCTTTTGTACTTGTTTGTCTTTTTTTACCCTGTGTCTCTCCATTTCGGTATTCCCTTCCAATTTCCTAGTTCTAATACCGGTATACCCGGTTTCCAATATACTCAGATAAGATACAGAGATAGTGTAGGTACAACCACAGAAAGGTGATACAGGAAGATCATCAATAATAGAGGCTACAGTTACATATGGCACGTTGAAAGTAGTTACAAATGTGATATAACAATCGTTTCCATAACATGGAGTTCGTTTCACTTAGCATTATCTTATGTGTTCATAAGGGTATAGCTAGTGGGCTCCTGTGATCCTCTGCTGTGACTTGCCTAAACCTGTGCTAATTATTCCCTATAAGGGAGACCATAGAGTCCATGTTTCTTTGGGTCTGGCTCACTTCACTTAGATGAAAGAGAATTTTCAAACATGGGAAGAAGGCTCCCTTGTGTGCTTTTTCTAGTTGCTTTTCTTCCTTTTACCCTCATTGTCACTCCTTTTCCTTATGTATTGATTGTCCTATCCTGATAATTTTATGCTTCTGGTAATCAAATCAAGAGCCTTCTGCATGTTAAGTGTATGTTATTCTACTGCCTAACATGATTCTTAAACTCAACCCTGGCTTCATATTATTTAGCCACTACATATTTTAAGAACTTATTTGGAGCAGTGTTTCTGGTTTAGTGACTTCAACTCTTACTATCATCAATGGGAAAAATATTTGCCTTGATTGCAGCAAGTAAAATTCTGAGTGTGAGATAATCATATAGATAATTTTACACAGTTTATAATTAAATTTTACATTTCTCTATGATTCCCAGCCACTCAAAGTGATGTATAGCTCATTCATGTTGTAATTTACAAATGCTTTAAATAAAAAATAGTGACCATATCTTTTGTGTATATTGTGATAAGAAAAGTTCTATTTGCTTAGCTTTTATGTATTGCTAACACCTATTCTAGGCTAGTAGTAATATACTGGTTGGCAATTTGGCCTTTAATAAAATTATATTATCAGAAGTAAATTTTCATAATTTTTATTTTACAGTTAATGCATACCCAGAAATATATTAATTGATCAGGTAAGATATCTCATTGGGGAAGGATGTAAAACAAATCAAGGCAACTGTCTATTTAAGTGGCTAGTTGTTTTAGTGATACTTAATCCACCATAAAAAGTATGTGAAGCAGTTTATCAGTGGTCTCCTTTTAGTTTAGTCCAGTCAAAATGATGGCCCACTTGTATAGTATATAATGCCTGACTAAATGGAAAGTCATCTACTTGATAAGACCTCAGGCAAGACATTTATATTTGTCCTGTGTATCAGAGTTCTGTATCAGAACTCATCTCAGGACCTTGGACAGCACCCCAGTAGCTCCCACGCTAATGCATACAAAAACAATGTTAGCTTTAATTGCAAACATATGCTTAATTCTCTATGAAGAAAAATCTGATTATTTACCAAAATGATACTGTGATGTACATGATATAATTTCCCTCCCTCTATAACTGGTTAGTAGAGACAAAATATTACATAGCAAGGAGTTGTCTGACATGAAATTTAGACCCAGGAAGTTTGATTAAAAGCCAAAATATTTAACCACTGTAGTCTATTTTCCTAAGAAACAAATTGTATATGTGAAAAGGACTTACTTTGTTCTTTACATGTGGCTAACCTCACTTCCCTCCATATAAACAAATTAATGAAAAAATCTACATATGTAATTAATATAAAATAAGTTTGTGGTCAATTTATGGCAATTAATTGGAAGAAAAATCAGGTCCATAGCAGCAGTCTTCCATCCAAGCCTTTGCCTCCTAAATACTCACACATGCTTGCACCCATATACAAAGGTAGCAGCATTTTCATTCTCTTCCTCAGAAGAGCTATGGAGCACATCTCACGGTGACACAGGACAGCCTTGAAGTGATGCAGCAATTTCTTAGCCTGCAGATCATCTAAGTGAGTTTGAGAAAAGTTGATGATTTCAACTGCCAGCCTATGAAGCCATCAGATTTTCTCCATTAAAATTCAAAATACTGTATTCAATTATCTGCAATGTAAATAAAATGAAGTAAAAGCTGTTATGTGTACTTGAATTTATATGTACTCATATATATATATATATATATATATACTATTTTGTTTGTAATTATAGTTTTCTATTAGTGTTTTGGCCTGTGTGAGTTTCTAGAAATCTAATATGAAAGTAACTAAAGAAATTCTAAAACAAGAATTAAGGATAGTTGCACTGAAGGCCTGCATGTTTGTTACTGTTCTTTTCTTTAAAAAAATACCAGATTTTAGGGCTGGGGATATGGCCTAGTGGCAAGAGTGCTTGCCTCGTATACATGAGGCCCTGGGTTCAATTCCCCAGCACCACATATACAGAAAATGGCCAGAGGGGGTGCTGTGGCTCAAGTGGCAGAGTGCTAGCCTTGAGCAAAAAGAAGCCAGGGACAGTGCTCAGGCTCTGAGTCCAAGCCCCAGGACTGGCCCCCCCCCCCAAAAAATAAATAAATAAATAAAATAAAAAATACCAGATTTTAGTAACAACAGAGAGAGGATACTTTCTGAAAAACATATTGGAAAACAATAATACAAATTCACATTCCATATATTGGTAAACAAATGAATACAACCATAATACTAAAACAAATTGAATAATCTGGTGACCGGCCATCTCCTGTCATTCTTATACTGAGTTTGCTTCTATCAAAAAGCAAATTACACAGTAAGTATTGTGCTTTGATTGCCTGTGTAATACACAATCACAATAATAGAGTCACTTGGTTCTCTGGCTACACCATCATGAACACATCTGATGAGCATGTAGGAAAATGTTCACAAGCACCAATGCTCATTGTCTGAAGATGTATGATTCCCATGTAAGATCAACCCTCTGATGCATGTAGATTATTTTATTTCTGAGTTGTACCATCTGTCTCAACCCAGAAATACTAAACAATTTCCTAAATAATGTGGTAGGAGACTTTTCAGGAGACATTATAAATGGTCTTCCAAGTTCTTTTTGACTAAAGTGAAACTGATATGAGAACACTAGCCAGTTAAGTCTGAGAAACTTAAGAAGTCATTATAAATAAGTATCCTGTGCATCAAAGATTTTTAACACATTTAGCAAATGACCAAAAATTGTACACTCCATAATATCTGAAGACAATTTAGACATGCCAATGACTACTCTGTTTCTAAATTTGGAGGATTTAGAATGAGAGTGTAAGTAGAATAGTCTAGTCTAGTATATAATATAGAGTTTAGTATAGTAGTCTGAGCATAGTATAGTAGTCTCAATAAAATAACCACTTTTCATTTAAAATATGGCCCATGAGCTGTACTTAGACTCTACCAGAGACTGTATTTAACAAATACCAATGAACTTGCTCTCTGGTGACGTAAATAGTTATGCTGAACAAAGTGCTACTTGGGTAATTTTTCCCCTAAACATCAGCTAATACATTTATTATCCATTGCCAATTCCTGCTCTCAGTTAGGTTAGAACCATATGACTAATTTACAAATGGTGTCTCAGTGACTCCCTTTCCAGGTTGAGGCAAGTAGGAGCTGGTATGCCTTTTCCATTGCTCTGCTCTCTAGGGGAGGCAATCTTGGAGAGTGGGTGCTCCAGATGTCTTAGAAGATGGAGGCTGCCTACCCTTAATATTAGGCTGTGATGAGAGTGAGAAATAAACTTTCATTGTGTTAAACCCTAGAGATTTCAGGGTTGTCTATCGCAATTAATTACTCTGAATAATGCAGCCACAATTATCAGATAACATGAAGATTTCTCACCATTTTGGACAAATCTCATTTTCACTATCAAATTGAACTTGTCAGGAAAGAAGGGGTTTTTTTCCTCATCAAAGGAGGAAAAGAATTTTGTAGTCACTCTATGATATTGTCTTCATAAATACTGGTCACAAGGTTCCTGGATGCTTAATTTTCTAAATGTCAATGTGCACCTTAATTATACTGATGCATATACAAAATAAAGATGTCTGACCTGTGATCATTATTTCAGCCATATTAGCAGACAAAAAGAACAATATCTAATCCCAGAAACCTGGGCTACCTATTCCCAAAGCCTGTGGCAAGTCACCTTTGCTGAAAGAGCTATAACACCAAAACTAGTCACATGTTAACAACAAGAATACACTCTTTTAAAAGGCATTAATAAGTGGCTTCATCCTTGTTGGAACATCATGGAGTACACTTGCATAAACCAAGAAGGCTATGTCATCTCTAGACAATATACGTTTAGGACCACCATCACATATTTGGTTCATTGTTAACAGAAACATCATGTGGTTTGTGCCTGACCTTTTTGATTCATAGACTGCATCATGTGAAGTGTCTGCATTCAAATGCAATGCAGAGAGAAGGACAGAGAAACTCAAGCTTTTAAAAACCCTCCTTCACAATGTTGGTTGCATTTGACCATTTGACAAGAATGCCAACCTCAGTTTGTGCATAGGGCACTATTTTACAATATAATTTTATTGTTATTATTAAGGTGTTGTGCAGAGGAGTTACCATTCCATAAGTCAGGTAATGCATACATTTCTTCTTTTTTATGTCACTCCTTCCTTTCCTTTCCCTCAGTTTCCCCCTCCCATCCCTGCCACAAGGCACATAGTTCATTTTTTACATAGTGTGTTTTGAACAGCATGACTGCATTTGTTCATAGAGCATGTTTTGAAGCTAACAATTATAAAGAATAAAACCCTGTGACTCACCAAAAAAAATAAAAATAAAAAAAAAATAAAAACCCTCCTTCACTAGAGATCTGCCCATGAAGAATGACTTCTATGGGAAATCTCATTGTGATTCCAGAAGGCATCTGTCACATTATCTACCACAATAGGTAGAGCACAATGAAGCAATCATTTGCAAGAAGTCCTTGTCTATTAGCTGCATCTGGTGACTCAGAATTGATTGCAGTATTGTAAGGGTCATAAAAGATTGTGGTGCCTATAAGATTATTGCCTTTAACCCATGAGAGGGACACGAATAAGAAGTTTGGACCAGAAATATATGTAACTTTCTATTCTTGCTATAGAGGGAGAAATAGGTATTTTTGAAAAGGTGTTTCAGCATGTTTTTCCCTATGATTGACATAAGTTTTGTGCTATCTTTTTTCTCCACACTGGCAGCTTTACTGCTCTCTTAGAGTAGATAGGAAGACTTTCTGCTTTTGTGTATGGCAGACAATATGAATAGGAAATCAGAATTATAACCTATCTACTTGGACTACAAGGCCGTGTTTTCCCCTCTGCAGGCTTCTGCCCATAGTATGTTCACATCCACTGCTGCATTCTCTCACAGAGTCTTCATCTACAGGAAAGGAGGACTGCCTAATCCAGTAAATGACATTAAGGCCAGAGACTATGCCTATGCACTTTAGTCTTTTGAAATTTATCTGAAGTCAGAGAGGATATGTGGTGGTCTCCTTTCAGTGCAAGGCCAATCTAAGTGGTAAAACCTTTTCAGATGGATGCCACACCCTTTCTTGTTCTTCCTGTGATAGGTGGATTAAGTTGGCCAAATTCTGGGATTCAGGACTAAGAAATCTTATTTATCATACCTATCCAGTCACATCCTTCAGTTTACCCAGTGCTGAATTCACCTTCCGCACTCAAGTTGATTTATCTATCAATTCAGAACTTGCTATGAGGTGAAGAATGTGCTAATTTGAGCCAGATATCCTAAGTACAGGGATTTGTCACATATTCAGATTCCCTGTGTACTGCATCCCAAGGAACTAAAGCAGAGAGAAAAGTGGAGAAGAAGATAAAAGAAAAGGGACATAGAAGGGGAAGAAGCCAGGAGAGGTAAGCAAGTGTCACGAGAGATTGCAGTGATACTTTGCTGAAAAACAAGCAAAAAGCTACTGCATCTCAGGATAAAAATTGATTGGGAAATATGAGGCCAGTTAGAATAGATTTTCTGTGCCTCTTGGCTTTATATTTCTGGGACACTGTCTTCATTCCTCTCTTTCTCTACGGACAACTTTCCTGAACTTCTCCAGACCACGTAAGGCTTTGCCAAACTCTAGTTTATTTTCCTTAATATTTTGAAGGCACTAGTTCATGACACTTTGATTCTCATCCTTTATAAAGTGATAGCTTTTTCTTCCATGGAAGTATAAATATCTTTCCTCTTTAGTCAGAATTCTGAAACTCCCTGATGATATATCTATTTATGGTTTTTTTTTTCATTTATCCTTCTCAGAATCTGGTGAGTAGATGCAAGCTTAATTTACAGCTATCTAGTTCAGATTAACATTAGCTTAATTCTTCTCTCAGATATCCTTTTCTCTATTGTCTATTATGGTCACAAAATGTGCCCCTTTACACACAGTGCAATTTACAATTATAGTTTATACAGTTACATTTTAAAACAAAAGAAAGTTATGAAAGAATGTAATTTCAATCTACAAATTAATGTCTCTCTTAAGCTTGAGGAAATTTTCTTCTAATTATTTCTTTAACGATGTCCTTTATTTTTCAGTTTACTTTTTCTGAATTATTTTATTAACTGACACATAAAAGTTATATATAATGGGGTACTAAGCTATGTTTCAATGCATGTACATGTTGCATAATGTTTAAGTCAGGATAAACATTTATCTTCTCAAATATCTGCTATTTGTTTATGGCAGAAGCTTTCAAAGTTCTTCTAGGTTTTGAAATGTGTAAGACATCATTGTTAGCTATACGAACCCTACTGTGAAATGGCATAAGAGAACCTCGTGCTCCTGCATAACTGTAACTCAGTACCCATTGATTAACAGTCATTCCTCAACCTCTGCCAATCTCCATGACTGACCACTGGTTGCAATCATTCTGTTCTCAACATTAACACTTTTATGAGGTCAACATTTTTTACATGCCTTATATGAGTAATATTAAGTTGTACTTCTCTGTATGTACTTGGATTATTTCACTTAATATAATGTCATAAATGATAAGATTTCATTCTTTTTATGGGCAAACAATATACTATTATGTATATGTGCTCTATTTTCTTTATCCACTCATCAGTTGATTGGCACCTTTAGATTGCTTGCATTTGTTGACTATTGCAAATAAGGTTCAATGAACAGGGAAGGGCAGATATCTTTCTGGCATACTGAGTTTATTTCCACTGGAAATATGTCCATTTGTGAGATTTCTGGATCCTCTTATAGGTCTGGTTTATAAAACTCCATAGAGTTTTTCATAATGGCAGTACTAAGTTATATTTCTACTGATAGTATGCAAGGATTCCTTTTCCCCCACTACCTTGCCAGCACTTGTTATCTTTGACCTTTTTCAAGGTAGCCATTTTCCCTGGGGTGAGATGCTTGTAGATTTTGTATGTTTTGATTTGCATTTGTTTGGCGTTGTTTACTTATTTGTCTCCCTTGGAGAAGTGCCTGTCTAGAGCAATTGCCCTTCTTTAATCTTTTATTTTTCTCTTTAATGTTTGGAATTTCCTACATATCCTAGATATGCTCCTTGTCAGATGTAGTTTCTAGGTATTTTCTCCTTTCTATAGGTTGTGTCTTCAATCTGTTGATTGCTTCATTTGCTGTACACAATCTTTCTAGTTGAGTGCAATTCCATTTGCCAACATTAAATTTTGTCTCCTGTACTTTTAGAATCTTCCTCTACTCTCAAACAATTGTCAATTATTTGTCAATAATTGTCTTAAAGCAATTCCCCTAAAGTTTTCTGCTAGAAGTTTCAGTTACATTTAAATCTTTGAGCCATTTTTAGTTGATTTTTATAACTTGTAAAGAGGGTCTAAGTTCCTTTGTCTGCATATAGATATTCATTTTCTCCAGTACCATTTGTTAGAGACTGTTGTTACTCAATGGTGTTCTTAACACCTTTGTCAGATATCAGTCGTTTATAGATACAAGGACTTAACGACAGGCGCTCTATTCTATTGTTCTACATGTATTCTTTTATGCTGCTACCATTCTGTTTTGATCACTACAGATTTGTTGTAGGTAATATAATGACTCCAGCTTTGTTATTTTTTCTTAAGATGTTATTTTGCTTAAGATATTCAGGTGTGTGTGTGTGTGTGTGTGTGTGTGTGTGTGTGTGTGTATGTTTGTACATGTTTGTGCTTGGAGTTGGGGAAGTGGTGATATGAGTAACTCTTTCTTGCCTGCTTTTTTCTTGACATTTTGTTAGACAAAAAGCAGGCACTATGGTTTCTTTCTTAATTTCTTTAGCTCTTGTGGAGATAGTTTGGTGCATGAATAATTGCTCAATTTGGTGTGTCTGTGAGAATATGAACACAAGAGAATCTTACTTGAGCATCACTTCATAACCTCCCTTTTTTAAATACGGAGCTTACGGAGCTTATATTACTGAAATTTTCTCTATCTATATGTTTGTTACTTTGATATCCCAAACTACTGTTTGTTTTATCCACATTTTACTTTCTAAGATGTCATTTTTTTCTCTTACGGTTCCTTTTACATAGTAGCTTATTTTTTTTTAGTTATTTTTAAGAAGTTGTCCACAAGGGTTCTTATTCAACATGTCTATTTATTTTATTTTATTTTTATTTATTTATTTTTTTTGGCTAGTCCTGGGCCTTGGACTCAGGGCCTGAGCACTGTCCCTGGCTTCTTCCCGCTCAAGGCTAGCACTCTGCCACTTGAGCCACAGCGCCGCTTCTGGCCATTTTCTGTATATGTGGTGCTGGGGAATCGAACCTAGGGCCTCGTGTATCCGAGGCAGGCACTCTTGCCACTAGGCTATATCCCCAGCCCTCAACATGTCTATTTAGGAATACAATGCATCCTGATCAATGTCATCCCTCCCATCATTCTTCCTTATACATATTCTTAATTAATGCATATATTTAACTAATTAAATTTTAAATAGCAATCATCTTCCTAGGGCAAAACTCAGGTAAGAAATATATAAAGACAAGTATAGTTTCTCTTGCCTAGCTCCCAGTCTTAGAAATGAGCTGCTTAATAATTCCTCATATATTCTTCCAGAGGTATTTCCTGCAGTTTTCAAACATACATATACTTAAAAGTGTTCCTGAGACTCTTCGAAAGTATAATTTCAGATTGTTTTTCATTTTCTAATTATCTTGTCTTTCCTAAACCACCTCATGCTTCCTGGGGGATTAGATCATCTCCTTATCTTGAACCTGCCATTTAATATTCCTGGGAATTTCTGTCCATTCCTATATAAAAATGGACTAGTCTGATTTTTCAAGGCATCCGATGGGGTTTCTTGTATATCATATATTAGAATGAGTTCTTGTCTGTTCTCATCCCTGAGTAGAAAAACTACATGTGAATTTATGATAATGGTGACGGGAAATGTAGATTCACACACATACCATATCTAGCTTAAAACAACAGTGTAAAGTTGGTCTATCTGCTGGGGAGATGAAGGAGCAGAAAATGCTGAGCCTACCAACCATCCTCATAGGCAGTGCTTTTTGCACTCTCTTCCAATTCCAATCAATGCCCTATTTTCCTCCTCTCTTCTTAGCCCCACATTCCACCCTTGGCAACTTGCTGTCCAGAGGCCTTCCATTTGACTACCAGCATGGCTCCCTTCAAGCCTATAGTCCTTCTTTGCATTTCCACAGGAGAATTCAGGGCCATTGCTTCCACAAATTCATGTTGGTCACTTATCTGCAGGTGGAATTCTCCAGTATAATTTTCTTAGAAAAAGTTCTTGAGATGGTAAATAATCCAGTGCAAACACTCAAAACTATCCTGTTATGACATATGTTTAGTAATTAATATAAAAGGAGACCTTATAATACAGGTGGGTACTTCTATACAGGAGGTTGTTTTTTTAATGGAAGAGGATTGTTAAGCTATCCTCATAGCTTTGTAGGCAGGTTTGGGGGAGCCCTAGGACAAGGGAGAGGGGAGAAATGCTATTTTTATTAATTTGTTCCCATGGAACTCCTCCCATTTCCCATCTAGAGGTCTGATATTTTCAGGAGAGACATCTGGCAGCCTTGTCTGTTCTAGAGTTTCTCATTAATAGAAACAAGGAAAATGAACTGAACTGCAGTTATTTCTTCTTTACATATACATTCAATGGTGGTAGCACTTTGGATTTATCCAGAGCTTTATTTGGCTAGGATAATATCATTTTCTGTTTGGAAGTACACTGTTCCTAACTTCTGATGAAGAAACTTTAATCATCTACCTTCTATAAACACTACAAAATTAGAAGTAAAAAACTTCAGAAGTTGCAAAACAGATGATTAACAGTAATGCTGTGGCCTTATTAAGTGAGGGGATATCACGCTGTTTACCCATTCGCACATGCTTATTGATTTAACGTTTTCTAAATTTAGCTCTCTCAGGTTCAGCTGATGTGTGGGTGCATTTACCAACCAGAATGATATTTATGCCATAAGTGAGAAATAACTTGATAATTTATGAGTGGTGAAATACAAAGTCAAACAGGATTTTCTTCAGGAAAGGAGGAAGAAACCTACATGTGGCATTTTTAGACAATCTCTGTGGCTCTTTCATTTGAAGAAAGTACACACTTTCTAGTGGAGTAGTTGGAAAAGATATACAATTTTGTCATTGCAAATTTTCTTCAATGAATCATCTAGGAAACAAATGTACTTTCCCTTGCTTCATCTTTGCATCTGCATAGAGACTGGGCCTTTGCTACGTGAACAGCTGGAGATCTAGCATCTATTATTGGAAAAACTGGAGTCCTTACTAAGTCATTTAGCCAACAGGGTGCCATAGAGAGATCACAACTAATAACAGGACCTTACAATGTCCAGGAAGGCACTTCCATTTCTTTTCCCACAAGGGGAGTGGATTTGGTCAAAAAGGAGACAAGTTTTTCCAGCAGAGAGAAGCCATGTATAAGTCTGGGAAGAAAGATATTTGAACAATTACAAACCCAAATAGCTGTCCACTTAAGTGGCTAGCTGTTTGGGTATCATACAAAAACTTGTGGGAAGCAGTTTATCAGTAGTTCCACTTCCAAATTAACCAAAATAATGACACACACACACACACACACACACACACACACACACACACACTTACTCAAATCCTCATTCTTACATTACATAAGCACACAGATGAGGACAGGGGATACATAAGCCAAAAGATTTTGTATAGTCAATTCTTGGTCATTTTCTTTCCCCTCAAGCATTTTCTTCAAAGGGATAGGTATCCAAGAGCCCCAGAAAAACGTGAACCAGAAAACTGTTCTAATGTACCAAAAGTGTTTTACTACACAGCATAATGAATCCCTTAGGCACCATAACATTTGATGCAAACAAACCTGATTTGATTTAGTTTTGCCACCATGCATCAGAGAAGGAAGAGAAAATTAGAAGTCTGGAAGTTGAGTCAAACACTGAAGCTGGAAAAGGGGGAAAACCTTGGGGATCATGTAGCATTAATTCTCATAGAGATTCCAAGAAACATCCAGGCTGGTGTGGTTAAAACTAATTAATGAGCTTTCTTAATGAAAGCCTAATATTGCTCCTTGGGAACAATGCTATTTTGTTTTTGGATATTAGTTCAAGTTGTTTTCATCAAAATAATTCTCTTAAATTTTCTCTAGACTTTCAATGAGTCATATTAAAAATCCTTTTGCAGTTTTCAGGGTGACACTTTCCTACATGGATATAATACTCGATTATATCCATCCTCTCTGTTACTCTTTCTTACCCTCTCTCTACTAAACTTACCACATTTATCTTATTACCATCAATTAGTTGACAAGGTTTTATTTTCACATGTTCATACTCACATACATACTTCTTTTTCTTCCCAGTCTTGGGGCTGGAACTCGGCCTGGTTACTGTCCCTGGGCTCTTTTTGCTCAAGGCTAGCACTCTACTGCTTGAGCCACAGCACTATTTCTGGCTTTTTCTCCAGTTAGGAGGTAAGAGTCTCACAAACCTTCCTGCCGGGGTTGGCTTTGAATCATGATCCTCAGACCTCAGCCTCCTGAGTAGAGAGGATTATAGGTGAGAGCCATCTGTGCCTGTCTAAACATATATTTTGATTTCATCTGACTCACCTTCTCTATCACTCTTCCTTATATCTCTCTCTGCACTCACAACCACTCTCAACAAGCTTCACTTATCCATTTTTCACACATACACACTTATGTGTATATATATATATAGAGAGAGAGAGAGACAGAGAGACAGACAGACAGATAGACAGACAGAGACAGACAGACAGAGACAAAGAGACAGACACAGAGAGAGGTTTTCTGCCATAGGAACTTTCCTTAGCCCTCCTCATTTCCTCATTTGCTTTTCTGCCCTCTCACTAGTACCTACACTCTAGACAGGACATGCTTTACATTCCCATCATTCATCTTTTTAAGTGTATTTTGATTGTTCAAAGGCATCTCACCATGTTGTCTTATCCATTCATTTTCAGGAATTTTAGTCAGGTTGACTGCCTTGCTTATTCTCACTTTCCCCATCTCTATTACCTATAGTTACTCAACATGGTCTGGTGAATTTTGTTTTGCTATTTCATTCACAAGTATTCATATATTTTATACAATATTTTGAGCCTATTGTCTTCTGTGTCATAAAAGGGTGACTTTATTTAAACTGCTATTTTTCTTTTTTTTAAGGTACAAAGTGAAGTAGACTTTGGCATGCATGCCTAATTAAAAAAAAATAGCATTAGCACCTCCACAAATGAAATCTTTGTTCAAAGATTTTAAAGATTTATTGATCCTTCAAGAAAAATCAATGAGTCCATTTTAATCTGGATTCTCTAAACTGTAACAAAGTGTTTATATTATGTAAACACACAATGTAATTTGTATATTTGTAGGTGTTTTAAATATTGTAATAGCAGAACTAATATTTATTTAGCATTTTTGTACCAGCACTGAACTTAATTCTTTGCATTGGACCTTTTACCACTCAAAACCACCATGAAACATGGGTCTTTATCTCCTTTTGCAGAGATTAGTGCCTTGCCCAATATCAGTAAAAAAAAAAATTAGATCCACAAATCAGCATTGATTTTGTGATTCCAACAAATTTAGAATAAACCCACATAGAAGTGCTTGTCTGAAGTAAGAAAGTAAAACAGTGAGAAATGTTGGCTAAACTTTTTCGTTTCAAATAAACAAGATTTAAAGAAATAAATCTCTGTGTTTTTTTCTTTCAGAAAGAAGTAGAGTAAAAGTTTTGTAAATGAGAATTGTTCTTATGATAACCCTTTTCCCTCGAGTAAGCAAAGACCTTCCAGGTCAATATTTACTAAGATCAACTGAGGTCTAAACATACAGTAAGTCTTGCTGAGAAAGAAAGTTTTTCTATATGAGAGAGCTTTGATGCAGATAAAGAAGAAAATGATTAATCCAGGAGGACTCAGAACTTTGATCCCATGTCTACCCTCAGGTGAACAGCAGCAGACATACAACAAGGAAGAGTCATGAAAATGAATCATTGACTTCAGGAATCCCTGAGACCAATACATAGCGCTCCCTGTGTTTGTACACCTCATTTGTCTCTGTGCAGAATGGATGGGCTCTAGTATCTCACAGTATGCTACATTCTCTGCTTGTTAAAGCCACAAAGGCTAAACTCTAGATAATTTAGCCATCAGGTATTTTCCCATTTCAAAAACAAATACGTTTTTATTAACTTTCTCTAAAAACACTAGTCTATGCACATGTAGATCAGAGACTACCATGAAAACACCCATCAGGGGTGATTTGTCTTTTACTTTCCCTTATTTTAAAATATTCTACTTTCTTTCTTTCTTTTTATTGCTGGGCCTGGGCCTGGAACTCCTGCGCTCCTAAGCTACTTTTGCTCTAGGTTAGCACTCTACCATTTAAATATGCCACTTTCTACTTTGCCCTTCCCCACTCAGAAACATGTGCTTGTTTCATAAAAACACAGTTAAAGAAATCTGTGCTAATGAACTCTATATGAATATAAATGATACCCAAGTTTCTATGGTGAACATTTAGGGTTGTTCATCTTCTCCACCTTTTCCAGTAATTGCCAAGTGCGAGTTATACCAGCCTGCAGGTCTAATGAGCACCTGTTTCATTGGCTTGTGTTATAAGTTGAGATGCTGTAAGAATTGCTTTTATAGAAAAGATGAGAAATGATAAACAAACTTTCCTCCCAGAGGCATAGTAGCTTATCCATACCTATCACTTCAAAAACAGATTCAATCTGTCAGCCTGAAGAAGTTATAGAAGATGGATGATCTTCACCCATCAGCCCCCCTTTAAAACCGAGGGACCAGAGTTATTTTTGGTTACTACTTTGGGCCTTACTGGCCCATGCCTTACCTCTATATCATCCCCTAGACATGCAAGCCATTGAAATGGACAGAATGGAGCCATGATTGGCTCCCAAGGTACCAAAAAGAAAAAGGGGGAAATGAAGTGCCAGACTTTGAAGTCAGGCCCCACTTTACCACATGAACCTCACTTTACCACGTGAACCTGAGATAAGCAGGCCCTATGAGCAGACCCAGGATAAGCCCATTAGGGCCCAGTTGGTCTAGAACTCTAAGGACTGGGAATGCTTAACTCTAACCACCCCTAGAGTGCCTCCAGCCCTGAGCCAGTCAGATTTGCACCCGTAATCCTGCTTGCTTAAACACCTGATTGCTGTAACTTTGTCTTTTGCCTTTATAAGCTCTGTGTAATCGCAGCTGGGGGCTGCCTTCTAACCTCCGCTGTGTCGGTGGGTAGGACAAGGCCCGAGTTGCAGCTTGCTTGAATAAAGTCTTGCCTTACTATTGCAAAAACAAAAACAAAAAACAAAAAACAAAACAAAACAAAAAACCACAAACTCAATCTAATTCTCATCTTTTAATATCTCAGAGGAAAGCAGTACCTGCCTTGGAAACAGAAAACACATATGCTTGGGCTCTGGGTTTGGGGTTCCAACTCAACTACCTACTAGTTGCATAATCTTCAGCAAGTCATTTAACCATCCTGTGCTCCATCTTCTTTTCTCCAAATCAGAAATAGTAATATCCTTCTCACATAGATAGGTATTTAAAGATATAAAACTCAGTTATTATTTGATTATTCTTCGTTGATGGTTAAATTCTCTCTACAAACTAAATTATTTGATATAAAATAGACATTATCTAGTAGAGTTATGTCTAATTAACAATTGCAATATACCCTAGCCAATTCTATCCAGCCTCAAGAACTTCTTCACAAACACCTCCTTTCTATAGGATCTTCCATGATCCATAAAGGACATCATGAGTATTTCTCCAAATGCTACAAATGCCAGATCTGCTGTTCAGCTCATCACATATTTTTTTGTACTCTCAATTATCATCTTTCCTGTTATTGTTGTATTTTTAACAAGGCCAAGCTACTTAAGAGACAGAAATGTTCTTCAAGCTGATTATTTTACTTGTTTACACTAATATTTCCTCTTTTCAGCTAAGTCAGTTTCTCAAAAGGGCTGGCACCTAACGGCTGTCTATTGGCAGTATCTGGTTACTACCAGTAAGGAAAAACCTGGTTGCTTCAGCAGAATGTCCATAATTGTATTTAATTTAGTAGTTGGTAGGTACAGACCTTCTTGCACTTGGGCAGAGACTTCCTACCTGTTCCTTTATAACAGTGTTGAGTGCAAACTTTCTTGGGGGAATAGATTGGATGACCTCTGAATGTTGACCTTGTCCATTATCAACCTGTGAATCAATTGTAGTTAGAAGGCTTCCTCAGGGCAAATAATTATTGTCCAAGTAAATCAGAATGTCAGTGCTAACAGAAGATAAGTATCTGTTTGTGCAGCCATGTTAAATCACAGATCTAAGAAAACCCACTGGTCCCTTTTACCCAACCAAACCCAAGAGAAGCTGATTAAGAACTTGATAGTGTAAGAAACTCTGTGAGAAGTAGCAGGTGGTTAGGATGGATGATAGAATGTGCTCTAAAGCTCAAAATAGAGTTGAGCTTGCAGGACATTTTCTGTTTTTTGTTTTTTTTAATCTTCCCAGAATTTCCTTCACCAATTATTGCCCCCTCTGTTATAATCGAAGGAGTAGAAGGATGGTATCTTGGGAGAGCTGGAAGCTGAAGAGGTAGAGCAAAAAGGAAAATTACAGATGAATTGCCAGGAACCTGGGCATTCCACTGCTCCTCAGACAACACGATAGATGAGCAATGAAAACATCTTTCAATGTCCCTCATTCCAGTCATTTCTTGGGTAGGATCATTGAGTGGAGATGTGAAGACAGGGAAGGCTTAATCTTGGATTGCAACACAAAGGCTTCTCCATCATGAAGCACTTCCCAATATCACTGAATACAGCACTCCCCATCTTCTAACTCATTTGTTAGAATATCATTATAAGCATGAACTTCTCTTTCCAAAATATAATAATCTGGCTTCCAGTGAGGTATAGTGACATACTGAAACTGGTAACTGAGAAAATGTAATAAATAGCAAGAGTATTTTCAAGTATGTGAATATATGCAATATATCAAGGGAGAGAGGAGAAAGGTGGCATCCCAAGGAGAAAGTCATTTGTTGAGGATTGCTATTATGGAAATGTTGATCTTCAATCCAGGACATACCTTGTAGGCTAGAGAGAGAATAAATACTCTTGACCTCACTTTCATTCCTGCTAATATTCTCCACCTAGGAATCCACAGTGGCTTAAGCCAATGGAAAGAAAGCAAGGGAGCGTGGTGCTGCTCTCTATGCAGGTCAAACTCCAGGGTGAGCAGGGTGGGGAGGGGTAGAGAGTGGTTCTGGAGAGATCATCAGAAGACTCCCAGAATACCAAGTAACCTGATAATCCCAAGGAACAAATAATGTGCTGCCCTGTGAGTATAAACACTATAAAATCAAGACAAATAAGGAAAAACTTACAACAAAAAAAGCATGACTGAAAAATAGACTAAAAATTTAGATAGTCAATCTCAAACATACATGAAGGAATATTAGAAAGAAACAAAAAAAAATCTGATACTTTGTACTCTCTTCTCCATTTTTCCTTGCTATTATCCTGCTATACTAAAATAATTTTTTCTAAACTTTTATTTTTAGTTATTTATTTTATTACATAGCAGTTGTACAAAATGTGTATAAGTGCTAAACCTTCTACTCAAAAGAAAGAGTGGTTTTCTTGCTGAAAAAGAAGCAACAGGACATCTGCAAGGGAAAATAATGAAATAAATGGACAAATTAATGAGATAGAAGATCCAAGTCAAAGATCTTTTAGAGAGCTCTAAGAAAAGATAGAGATGCTAAGAATGAAAAAGAAGTTAGAATATGAGAGACAGATCAGAGCTGTCTAATGGGAGTCCCAGACATAAATGAAGGCTACATAGAATAAGAGTTAAGAGCAAGAGCCTCCCACAACTGAAGAAACATCTAAGACTCTAGAGTGGTAAGATTTACAGTGGGGGAAAAAACACAGAAAAAAAATACCCTAAACATGTTCAAGTGTGACTATGGTACTGAGGATTGAACTCAAGGCCTTGAACTTGCTAGGCAAGTACTCTAATACCCCAAGTAATACTGAAATTTTAGAGTATTTGTCTTTTTTTTTTTTTTTTTTTTTGGCCAGTCCTGGGGCTTGGACTCAGGGCCTGAGCACTGTCCCTGGCTTCTTTTTGCTCAAGGCTAGCACTCTGCCACTTGAGCCACAGCGCCACTTCTGGCCATTTTCTGTATATGTGATGCTGGGAATCGAACCTAGGGCCTCATGTATATGAGGCAGGCACTCTTGCCACTAGGCCATATCCCCAGCCCAATACTGAAATTTTAAAACATCAAAAAAAGAGGAAATCAGATTTCTCAACTGCAAAACTATATAGAAGACAGATACTTTGCCACTTTAAAGAACTAAAGGAATACATTTTTCAACCTTGAAGCTCATAATCAACCAATCCATCATCTTAATGTAATACTGGGACACAAATATTCTCAAGTGTATGCATCTCAAAATGTTTGATACACCAACACCCTTTTCAAAAAACATTGAGAGTATGTACTCTGGCAAAAAAGATGTATTAACATAAAGTGATGCAACAAGTATGAGAAGGAAGATAATTAAAGTACATGGTTAAAGAGGCATTGGTCAATGTGAACAAGTAAAATTATACCCATAATAATTCAGAATTAAATATAATAGGGGAAGGGAGCTGTGTGAACAAAGAAGAAAATGATAGTTTTGGAAGGAACGATAGTTTCTGATGGTTTTTAGATATTGATGGAGAAAAATAAGCATAAATAAGAGTCGATAAATTATTATTAAGTATCTTAAGAGTACAAATAGATTTTAACATTCAAACACAAGAATATTTATGTGAGAAAAAATGAAATGATCTTTTTCATAAACAGAGAAATCACATTTAATAATGTATATCTATTTTCTTATGCTGGATTAACACAAAGCAGAATGGTATGGAGCTTCTTGTGAAAGACCCATGAATATATAAGAATTTGATACAGCATGGAGGGAATATCACAACTAATAGGAAAAGAAAGAATCATTTAGTTCATGTGGCTGGAATATATGCAGAATAATAGTTGTGACTTAAGAATTATTTGATAGTGGGCTATTGCCATATAGAGAAAAGCAAAGATGTTTTACTATGTTAAATTACCTTAATTAACATTAGGTTAAGGTTTACATATACATATCCACAGCAACAACAAAAACAAAACAGAGGCTTTTCCCTTCTAGAAGAGAATTCTATATGCACACAGAGCTAGATACAGGGCCAGTCCACAATATCTCCAAAGTGTTCCTATCTTTCTTCTCTGCCATCCTCAGAGTAGCCCAAGGTAGCCCTACTAACTTGGTAACAACAACTTAGTTGGTAACAACTAAGCCCTATGGCCTCACCTATAAAGAACTATGGGAAATGTGGTCTTTATTATGAGTGGCAAAATATTCAACTAAAAACTGAGATTATATGCCACAAAAACAAGAGAATATGTATTGAGAAGTAACAAATATTGTCTTCAAAAACAATCAAAGACCTAATATGAGAGGTGTAATCATAAAACCAATAAAATAATAGAAAACTAGTATGATAAAATGTGGGAGAAAGTCTCTGTGAATATTGTAAAGGGATTAATTTCAGAAACAGAGCATAAGAAACTAAATCCATGAGAGGAAAATGGATGGATTATATTACATCAGCAGTGGAGATCTGTGTAGAGAAGGCACTATGGATCAAGTTTATTGTGTAGGACGTGACAGTATCATACTATATAAAAGAATTAACATAAATTGATCTTAGAATATAAATGTAAAAGATAAAACTATAAAATTCTTGGAAGAAACCATACTAAATCTTTATTTCCTAGGATTAAGCAATTATTTTTTACATATGTCACCAAAAGAACAAACCACAAAAGCAAAAGTTGATTGAATGCTATCAAAATTAAAAATATATGTGTCTCAAAAGATGAAGTAAAAAAGTATGGGAGCACACCTATAGCCCCAGCAGTTGGGAGGCTAATGTAGAAGAAGCACAAGTTCAAGACCACCCTAAGTTGCAGCGATCTATATGTATATCTATGTCTATGTCTCTATCTATCTATCTATCTATCTATCTATCTATCTATCTATCTATCTATCTCCCTCCCTCTATCTCCTTGAGACATCATTTAGCAACACAGTTTGGTAGAATTAAAAAGAAACTAACTCACAGAATGGAAAAAAGACATCTGAAAATAATATATTTAGAAAGAAGTTGATATCTCAAGTATATGACAATACGTAAATGTTCAGTAAACATGGGAAAAAGATTCTCAGCTTCATTAGGCATTAAGGAAATGCACATCAAACTCACAATGAGACAATCTGTGACTAGGCAAATTAGGTTGATTTCAGAGAAAGGAAGGAATGAGAAAGAGCATGTCATGAGGGACTGGGGGACGTCAGGGCCCAATTGCCAGAGGTTGACACAAGATGTACCTGGGTCTTTTCCAGAGTCTTAAAGGCCCAATCTTATTTCTGGCTCAGTAAATGCCCTCTTTTTCTATTACTGGCAACCACACTAATATATTGGGACACTGCAAAGTTTATTAGACTAGAGCTTAGAACATGGGTAGACCTTTGTTCTTTGTCAGACACTTGTTTAAATGCTGTATGTGACCTAGCTCATTTAGTCCTCACCATGACTGCCACGCCCATCTTATAGAGGAAAAGCTGAGGTACAGAAAGGCATAGAAGCTTATTCAAGCCCACAGAGCTTGTGTGACCTTAAATAAGTTCACAATGTCAGCTTTACCAACATAATTATTCATAATCACTGCACTTTGCTGCCTGATGTAGGATAAAACACCATATATATGCAAAGCAGAGATTGGGAAGAAATTTCATGAACACTTTCTATGTCACTATGATTAAGTAACTATTCTGAGGTGTGGATTCCCTTTAAAATGGTGATATCTCACATAGGACTATCAAGAACTATCCGTTACACTTGGCACTTTTTACCTAAGATTTCAGTTTTCTACCATTAAATATCAATATTACCTGAATCCACATTCCATTTGTATAGGGGCGCCAGTGATCGTGGATGACTGACAACAGTATTTCGGCTTGATCAAGCAGGGAGCTGTGTATAGTGCTTCTTTATTAATGCTCCCAAAGAAAGAAATGTTCATGTCCTGATGATTTTATTAACAGCAAAGTCAGTAAATGCTCTATACAGAGTCCACACTAGAGCTGTTGATTTTTACAGAAGATCCTCATATTCTCATAAATGCATGTAGAGTCTGCTATTACAGCTGTAAATCAAAAAGACATTTGTGCTTGCCTGGTTCTTCTTACAAAAGTATCTTTAAATTCACGTTAAACTTCTAAGCTGCTTTCTCAAGACCATTAGAAAATAAGATTCTGGTGAATCTCATTGCTTAGCCAATGCAACCCCAGAAGAGCTTGCATTAACTCATTCCTCTCCTTCCTGTCAGCTCTCCCCATGGAAAAATGTGTCACCTTGGTACATGCAGGTGCCAGAGGTGTAGCTTGGTGGTAGAGTGCTTACTCAGAGCTCTAGGTAAGGGTTCAGTGGGTTTGATCAGCACCACAAACAATCAAACAAGCACTGGGAGGAGAGAGGATTTTTCTCCCCTCTGGGCTCTTTACTCCCCTGTGTTTGATTTCCTATAAAGTGCTAATTATTGGTGGAAATCTGTTAGATGTTGTTTGTGCATTGGGAACCTTGTGTAGAAGAGATAGGGAATGAAATTGCCACCTTATTTCACATAAGTATGAAGTTGTCACCAAGTAGGTGAGAACAGAATCATTGCCAGACTCAAATGTGGACTGGCCACTCCAAGGGACATGCTGGCTTTAGATATAAAGATGTTAAGAGGTAAGTAAAAACAAAAAACAAAAAACCCGACAACAAAAAAAAAACCTAGCTGGCCAGAAGAATACTTCTAAATTCCATGGTTTAAAGTTTAGACTTTCTTAGGTTATTCAATTGTAATCAATGTAAGGAAAGGAGACATTTTAAATCTCAGCCATTGTTTATATGGTATAGTTAATAGTTTTAGATCCATTGCTTATGAGTTTTCTTTTAGAATGGAAAAAAGAGAATAATGAAAATACAACTTGAAAGGAAAGATGAAAGGCAGGAGTTTAGAACAACTTCAAGTTGTCCAAGTCTTGTTGTTTATGCTCTCTCTGATTCACCAGACTCTTTCTGGGCTACTGAAGGCAATCAGAAGAGCTGTGTGGTCACTTCACAGAAGACATTGAACAAATTATTGTTAAAGGAAAAGCCCATGAGGTATCAAGTCAACAAAATGGGGAAAAGGAGACTTTGGTGATGTTGAAGTTGGTAACAACTAATTAGGTTATGAATCAACATGTCTAATTTACTATAATGGAGTGGCTGCTTGGGGCACAGTCCTACATGAAGGTAGAAAGATGACTGAACTGAAATAGAAATAGTTGGCAAAAGGTGTCTGCATCCTTGCTGATTCAGCAAGGAAAATCATACAGACATAAAAAACAAAAAACAAGTGTTCAGTTTATAGGTACTGTTAAACCGTATTGGTACAACACTACTGAGTTCTAGAATACTTTCATCACCCCCCAAGGAGATTGTTTCTCACTAGCGATTATTCCTCGTTTCCACTTCCCCTTCCTCTCTCTTGATCATTCAGCTACATTCTCTCTGTGGACCTTCTGGAAATTTCATATAAATGGAATCATACAGGAGGTGGCCTTTCTGTCAGCCTTTTTTCACTTATCTTAAATGTTTTAAGGTTCATGGACATTGCATAATGAATTAGCATTCTGTTGCTTTTTTATGGCTAAACCTGCTGAATGGTTTCACCACACTGCGTTTGTCTGTTTAACATCTAATGAATATTTGGGTTGATTCTACTTTTTGGCTCTTTTCAATAATGCTGTTATGAACATTCATGTGCAAATCTTTAAACATATGTTTTCATCACTCTTGTTACAGGAGTGAAATCGCAGAAGCATATGGTAACTCTGTTTACTATTTTGAAAGAGTGCCAAAAATGATTTCCAAAATGGCTACATCGTTTTGGATTCCCACAAGAATGAGAATTCCAACTTGTCCACTTCTACATCAACAAACAAGAGTTTACCTTTTTTTTTTTTTTTTTTTTTTTTTCAGTCCTGGGGCTTGGACTCAGTGCCTGAGCATTGTCCCTGGCTTCTTAGCACTCTGCCACTTGAGCCACAGCGCCACTTCTGGCCGTTTTCTATATATGTGGTGCTGGGGAATTAAAGCCAGGGTTTCATGTATATGAGGCAAGCACTCTTGCCACTAGGCCATATTCCCAGACCAAGTATTTACCTTTTTTTTTTTTTTACCATAACCGCCCTAAGGTATCTCACTGTAGTTGTGTTTCCTTTTCTTTTTTTCTTTTTTCTTCTGTTTCCTCTTCCTTTTTCCATTCATTTTTGTTGTTATTATTAAGGTGTTATACAAAGGGGTTACAATTGCATAAATCAGGTAATTCATATATAATGCTTCTTGGACAATGTCACCCTTTTCCTCCCTCCTGTCCCTATGCACAAGTTGCATAGTATTTTTTACGTTATATATATATATATACATGTATATATATGAATATGATAACTGCACTTGCTCACCCATCCACCCTTCATACCTGTGCTTCCCCCACCCACCCCCCTCTCCAAAAAAAATGCTTCCATTTCCTGGAATTCGTTTGTTTGGAGGAATTACACCTTTAGGTTCCTCCTCCACTAAGGGTATCTTCCTTTAATCTAATTATGTGTGAAGGCCTAGAGTCCTGTACAGGTTATCATTTCCAGTTATATTTTAGATACAGCTTCCATATATTAGAGAAAACATGCACCATTTGTCTCCCCGAGCTTGACTTAGCTCTCATTTAACGTTATTTGTTCTAATCCATCCATTTCCATGCAAATGATGTAATCTTATTCTTTTAAAATTCCCTTGTTTGTATGTACCACATTTTCTATTGTAGGGCTCCTGGGCTGTTTCTATAACTTGGCTATTATGAATAGTGCAGAAATGAACATGGATGTGCAAATGTCTTTATCATATCCTAACTTCTAATATTCTGGGTAGATGCCTGGGAGTCTCATTATTGTTTTAAAATGTATTTTCTTAAGGACTAATAAAGCTGAGAATCTGCTATGTATTTATTAACCATTTATATATATTCTGTGCGGAAATATTTACTTCAACTGCTTATATTAAAGTGAAGTTATTTGTCTTTACACTGTTGAGTTCTAAGAATCCTTTACATCTTCTAAATGTCAAGCCCTCATAAGAACTACTATTTACAAATATTTTCCTCTCTTTTCAGAATTGAGTTTTCATTTTGTTAATGCTATTCTTCAAAATACATTTTCAAATTTTATAGTATTCAATTAATCAATTTGTTCTTTTGGTATTCATCCTTTTGGTGTCATAGCTAAGAAATAATTGCCTAATTCAAGGTCCCAAGGATTTACTCTTGTGTTTTCTACCGAGAATTTTTACAGTTTTACCACTTAGACTTAAGTTTGCGCAAATATTTGTACAGGAAGTAGGAAGTCAGCTTCATGTTTCATGACTTTTTTTTTTTAAGTCATGAGTTCTCTTGGCACCCTTGCCAAATTAGGTTAAATATAAACAAAATTGATTTATTTCTAGATTCCCAAATTTATTCCATTGATTTACATACCTAACTCTATGCCAGTTATTGCCAGTCATTTCTATCAGCACACATTAAATTATACACAGTAAAGGGTCTCATCATGACATTTTCATACATGCATATTATGCAATTTATGTTCATCCTCTATTACTCTTGTTTATTTCATCTTCCTTTTTCCTTCCTCTTCTACCTCCTTGGGTATCCCCTTGTTACATATTGTGTATATATACTGTAACTTTCTTTACCAGTTGATGAGCATGTAGGCTGATTCCCTAATTTGGCTATTGTGAACAGTGCCTTGATAATCATAGGCATATAGGTTATCTATAGTGAGGTTGACTTTGCTTGTTGTGGTTATATACCTAGAAGCAATATAGTTTCACTCTTGTGGAGGGAGCTTGATTTTTAATTTTTTGAGGAATTCCTGCACTTATTTCCATAATATCTGAATAAATTTACATTCCCACCAACAGAAGAGATGCTTCCCTCCATCCCTGATCCTGGTGTGCATTTGCTCTTTCTTCCTCTTACTTTCTTTCCTCCCTTTCCTTTCCTTTCCTTGCCTTGCCTTGCCTTTCTTTTCTTTCTGGGCTGGTTTGATCCAGGATACTCAGATCTCAGCCTCCTGAGTGGTTAGGATTACAGGCGTGAGCCACCAGTGCCTGGTTTATAGTGTGTTTCTTATGGGCAACAAATGTTGAACTTTGTTTTTAATCCAATATACCACTCTGTGGCCTTTTATTATAGAATTGAAGCCATTAAGACTGAGAGTTATTTCTGAAAGGAATGTATGTACTCATTTCTGTCATTGTATTGTTTTTTATAATGTTTGATTATTTTCTAAACCTCATTTGCTTATTTACTCATCTAGTGAGATTAATTCTTTCCCCATTCTCATGGTTGTGTTTATCTTTCTTGGTATGCATAGGATTCCTTCAAATATTTTGGAAGTTCTGGCTAAGTGGTCATAAACTACTGTAGTTTTTTTTATAGGAGGGTTTTATTTCTCCATTTATAAAGGATAGCTTTACTAAATATAGTTATCTATCCAGGCAATTCTTTTCTTTCAAGTTTCAAATACATCATTCCATGCCCTCTAGACTTTTATGTTGAGAAATTACCTAAGATTCTGATAGGGCTGGGGATATGGCCTAGTGGCTAGAGTGCCTGCCTCGTATTCATGAGGCCCTGGGTTCCCCCAGCACCACATATACAGAAAATGACCAGAAGTGGCGCTGTGGCTCAAGTGGCAGAGTGCTAGCCTTGAGCAAAAAGAAGCCAGGGACAGTGCTCAGGCCCTGAGTCCAAGCCCCAGGACTGGCCACAAAAAAAAAAAAAAAAAAAAAGATTCTGATAGTTTTGCTTTTCTATGGACATCTCTTGTGTCCATATTCCACCCAGATATCATAGAAGGGTGTGCTGAAGACCCTGAGCTACAATTAGGCCCCCAGAGTAGTTCAGACAGTCATAAACAGTAGGTTTTCTCTCATAATGGTACCCAGCTAAATTCTCCAAGATATGAGGAGGTGATGAAATGCCTTTGGTTTCCAATCCTATCATGCTATGTGGGTGGAGTCACTGTTGTATCCAATTCCCACAAAGGGATTGTGTAAAGTGTCACTTGACAGCAGGTATTTCTGGCTTACCTGGTATATGTGGCTTCAGCTTCTCTTTCTCCCAGGGAGCCAAGGTTGGAGATTCAGACTGTTTTCTCTGTTAATTTTCTGTTTGCTGTGCTTTCCATCTCTCTTTTTTTTTTTTTTTTTTTTTGGCCAGTCTTGGGGATTGGAATAAGGGCCTGAGCACTGTCCCTGGCTTCCTTTTGCTCAAGGCTAACACTCTGCCACTTGAGCCACAGCGCCACTTCTGGCCGTTTTCTGTATATGTGGTGCTGGGGAATCGAACCCAGGGCCTCATGTATACAAGGCAAGCACTCTTGCCACTAGGCCATATCCCCAGCCCCCGCTTTCCATCTCTTTTAATAACATTTGTCACTTTATTTTTTTTGCCAGTCCTGGGGCTTGAACTCAGGGCCTGAGCACTGTCTCTGGCTTCCTTTTGCTCAAGGCTAACACTCTAGCACTTGAGCCACAGCTCCACTTCCAGCTTTTTCTGTTTATGTGGTTCTAAGGAATCAAACCCAGGGCTTCATGCATTCTAGACAAGCACTCTATTGCTAAGCCACATTCCTGGCCCAAATGTGATACTTTCTTTTTTGGTGGGCCCAAATGTGATACTTTCTTTTTTGATGATCGGTTTGTGGGGCTTGAACTCTGGGCCTGAGCACTGTCCCTGAGTTTTTCAGCTCTTTAGCTCTACCACTTGAGCCACAGCTCCAGTTCCTCACTTGTGACTCTTTTTCTTTTTTTTTTTTTTGCCAGTCCTGGGCCTTAGACTCAGGGCCTGAGCACCGTCCCTGGCTTCTTCGCGCTCAAGGCTAGCACTCTGCCACTTGAGCCACAGCGCCACTTCTGGCCGTTTTCTGTATATGTGGTGCTGGGGAATCGAACCTAGGGCCTCGTGTATCCGAGGCAGGCACTCTTGCCACTAGGCCATATCCCCAGCCCCTCACTTGTGACTCTTGACACTACTCTCTTCTTTCCCTTTTTTGGAATATCGTCTGTCTTCTGTTACCCCAACTTTTCTCCAAAGAGTTATATGCAGGAAGCATCTAATTTTTTATCTTTGTGTATGTCTTTTGTCTTAGGTTTCTGATGCTGGTGTTGAGTACTGTAACATTGTAGCAAGTTTTGAAACTAGAAAGTATGTGTACTTTAACTTTGCTCTTCTTTTTCAGGATCCCTTTAGCTATTCTGGGTCTCCTACATTTCCACACAGATGATAACAACCAGCATGCCAATTTCAGCAAGAGCAAACAGCTAATAACTTGCTTATTTCTTTTAATACTAAAAGTAGTGACTTTTAAGTGAGGGCCAATAAGATTTTCTAGGCTAAGAGGTTTTTTAAGAACAATCACTTTTAACTATTTTAATTGTTCCAAAGACCTAATGTAGGATATCTATTATCATTTTCAAATAACTTCATTCACTTTGAAAAAATTATGTTAAATACATGCAAAACTGAATTTCAAAGAGTTCATGAATAAAGATGTGTGCTGCAAAGTAATCTGCACCACTCTTATCCAGAACTAGTGCTCTTTAATCAGCAAGTTAAAAAAAACTTTTGCAAGAGACTTCTTTTCCTATTGAAGAAATCTGATTGCTAATTATTAAAAAAAGAGTACATAGTTCCACGACAGAGAAAGGAACAGATTAAAAGATGAATTTTCAATGAATGAAAATTCAAAAAGCACACAACCATACTTCAATCTGTTGGTATAAGCCCTTAACATACTCCTTGTTAGAAGTCTGATTACAAGGAGTTTAACTAGCTTTGCTGTCAAAGAAAAAGATTGTACAATGCTTCCCTTTACAAGTTCCTTATGCTGAACCCATACAAATGTTCACCTGCACCCCCCTGCTCTTTCTTATTGTAACTTACTCACTCATTCTATATTAACACAACCTTTGGTATAAATTTTCCTAATTATTTCGTGTGTGTGTTTCTTAGTCAAATTTATTTCAATAGGACTCAAGATTAAAACTAAACTAAAATTTTCTCAATAACACATACTCAGTAATAGAGGAAATAAAGCTCAAGATATATGATAAATAAGAATTTTTCTCAGCTTCAGAATCTCTGATGAATTATAGTAGATACTTTGTGGATTATGTGAGGAAAACCATGTTTTGGGTAGTGCTGACGTTTGAATTCATGCTCATGAGCTTGCTAGGCAAGCACTCTATCACTTATTGGTTATTTTTTTTTAAAGGCCTTATATATTTTTCCCCTGGGCTGGCCTTAGACACAGACTCTCCTACTTATACTTCCCATGTAGTGATCCCATGCTGAGATTACATTTGTAAACCACCATGTCCTGTTATCTGTTAGATGGGATCTCATCAACATTTTGCCCGGGCTGGTCTTGAAATGTTAACATCATGATCTCTGCCTCCCCTCTGTAGCTGAAATTACAGGGTGTGCCACCACACCCAGCTTTTGCAGAAAATTTTAACATTGAATTGACATCTGTCATCTAGGTTTGTTTCTAAGTTATATGCTTTCTTTTTACAACCAAAGAATCTGTACCCAAAGAAAAACACTCACTTAGAAATGGCCACAAATAGCTAAATAGACCTAAGAAAAATTACACATTTCCAAAATGTGAATTTTTTCTTCTATTTTTGAATTCCTATACATATATATCTCCCTTACATTATCCTAACTTATCAAAAGATTAATATATACATATTTAATATGTGTGAGCTTTCTGAACAAATACACTAGTGTTACTGAGAGATTAAAACTGTCTGTTAGGTGGAGTTTGTGAGACTATCCTTGATTAGTCTGGCTTAAAACAACTCATATATGGATTCTTCTTGTCAGAAGATCCTTGTGTAAAATTTTTGTAATGAAGTATACTTTTTTTTAAGTGATGGAGATTATTTTTCAAGACCTTTTTTTTTTTTGGCAGTCATGGGGCTTGAACTTTGAGTATGGGAGCTGTCTCTGAGCTCTTCAGCTCAAGGCTAATGTTCTACCAATTGAGCCAGAGTGCCACTTACAGTTTTCTGGTGGCTCACTGGAGATAAGAGTCTCTTTGACTTTCCGGCCCAGGCTGTCTTTGAACTGAAATTCTTAGATCTCAGCCTCTTGACTAGCTTAAGATTACAAGGGTGAGCCACTGGTGCCTGGCAAAGCTTCCATATTTTTTTAAATTTTAATCTGGTTGTATGAGTGAGTAGCTACTGTGTCACAGTAGCTTTGACACTTAAAAAGTTCTGATAGTTACAAAATAAGTTTACGTTGAAACTCAGTAAAGTGCACACACACTTCCAGGAGTGTGTGAGTGTGAAACAGGAGTTTTGTGAAGCAATACTTACCCTCACTATGGGCAATTTACTGCACTTGGTATGATATTTTCTATTCTATTTCTTTCATTTTGTAAATATTCTGGGTAATCTACCTGACCAATTTCACACCTCTGTGATGGTTCCCAACCTGCATTTGGATAAACACTATTCAGAGAAAATCTTGTTACATTAGAGTAAGGCAAGCACAGGCTCTGGGGGTTGTCACCTGATAACCCTAGCTTTTACTCAGCTGCTACCCGCTGTGAGTGGTCCCTAAGCTTTGTATTCTTTCAGTTTTCTCTCTTCTGATATAGTGTCATGTATAACTACTGTAGCCAAATACAATTATACCACAGAGATAAGACAACAATCCTGCAGCATCTGACATAGGCTTTAAGAAATCTTCATCTTGAATACAATAACCTGTAAAATTGGTAATTATGTAGTCAGCAATCAGGACAAGGGCAAATATTGAAGGGAAAATATGCACATAAAAGCAAAACACATAAAGTGTTAACAGTTTGCAACCTCCCTCTCCGGAGAATTGTTTTGTTCATCTACTGTCCTCCCTAATGTCAAATTTTATGCTCAGTGGGTAGAGTACGGTTGCCTTCTTTGCCCTAAATGTCTGGTTTCTTTCCCAGAAAGTTGCTTTTCTCTGACTCATGGCAGCCTTCCATGCAGTCTCTCCCCATCTTTCTCTAACACTCTCTGAAGAATGGAAGCTCTTTTATTCAAGCCAAGGCAACTAGCTCTCTCTTGACTCCTCACCCACTAATCAATCACTCATTGCCCAAGGATTCCCAGTAAACTCTGGCTCCCCTTTCTTCCCTGCCAGAACAACTTTTCAGCTGTCATCATACAAAGGCTTGAGATTACATAGCCAACCAAGACAGGATAATACACAGCAAAATGGAGTTTTAAAAAACGTTTACTTCATTTCAGACAGCATAAGATTCTCTTGGATATATATTATTCACTTGCATAAGATAAATATTTCAGTTTTTTTTTTTACTAGAGATTCTAGCAGTCTGGCCTTTTTTATGTGTGAGATAGATTCTTATTATATATCCCAAGCTGGCCTTGAAATCAGTATATAGCCTAGTTGTATATATCTGGGCTTTGCTAGTGAGGTTGTGTCACTTTTAACCTCCCACTTATCACTCATGAATTTTGTTAATTACTAAGGCTAAAAGGAAACTCTGACACCATTACCAAGAAATAACCATTGAAACACTGGTATATAACCATGGAACATTTTTTTGTATACATGTGTGTATATATGCTTCACAGTCACACACATTCATGTAATAATATTTCAGTAAACTCAAATGCCTTAGGGTGGCTGGATTAGGGATATTTTCTTCAACTTCTTTACACATTTCTCCACTATTCACATCTTAAGTAATATTTATGGTTGTAATCCATAATAAAAACTTTTTTAAATGCAAACAGACAAAGAAGCTGTGGCAAGGAAGAAGGTCACTTGGCTGACAGAGCAGGAGGCCGGGGTGGAAGGGGGGTAGATGGGGGCTGGGCATGGGGAAGGAGAGCAGGTGTGGTGTAAGTGGGCTGTACAGGGAGAAGCTACAACTAGTCACACCTAATTCTTAGTCCCTGCTGTTGCACTCTCAGAATATTCGCACTTGTATGCACTGTTGTACTCACTTTCAAATATATGTTTATATTTTCAAGAGTTTCACCAAGAGTTGATTAAACACAAAAATGACCAACATCTCATGGCAACATGAAAAAGTGAGGAACAATCTGTAAGTATTTCTTTAACTTCTGCTGTTTAGATCATTATGAAAAATGCCACTCATCGCTGGGATGTAGCTGGCAGGAAAGATGTGATTATTATCTGAGTTCCTGCCATCAGGCACTGGAAGAAGGAAGTGCACACATCTCTGCAGGGCAAGGACTGACTCCCCATACACCACTAATTCAGTGCAATGCTGTTAAATTACACGTCTTCTCCAGTCCCAGGAAACTCCCTTCTCTCCCCAGTGATGCATTTATCACTATCTCCACACTGAGTCTGCAGCCTATTTCCCTCTTTCCACACCTTCACAGCTCAGCTCCATCCATCTCTTCCTTTGTTTTACTTTGGGAAGAGAGGCGTGTTATATATTGCTTGTGTAATACTTTAATCATTAGCTATGGGTTACTTTACAGTGCCCTGAATGCCTTGGAGAGATCTCTGTATAAATAAAATTATTATTAAAGTCAATTAATCAGAGGCACAATTCACTTTCCAGCATCTGACATCATGAACAATTACTAACAGAAAAGTCTTGGCTCAGCCCCAGTGTAACAGTTTTAGGACTCAATAATACCAAACACAATACTGTAGATTTCTTTAATTAGATTGTAATTTGTACATACATACATACACACATACATACATATGTGTTGATTTGTTAAGGATCAATGATTGATGACTAGTGATATAAAATATGCTACTAAGTAATTATGTTTGGGGAGTGCTGGTGAGGCCTGTTGCATAATTTGCAAGCAATTCGAATCCATACTCAGTAAAAGAAAGAAAGGAGAGGCAGCTCCATGTATAATTAGAACCTCTCATTGACCTCAAATTCTTCTGATAGGTTCTCTCTCTCTCTCTCTCTCTCTTGCCTTAGTAAAAATTCTGAGGCATACAGGATTTACACAACACACCACAAACCAAAAGTGTATACCTCAATAATTTCTACCTAAGAAACATGGAAAATGACCACCTAATCAAGCAACATCACCACTCCTCAAACCTCTCTTCTACCACCTTCCATGTATCACTTTTATTCTAAAGTAATCCTAACCCCTAACCATAGACTCATTTTGCTTGTTTTACAGCTTTCATATAGGATGTCAACAACAATAGGAAGTTTTTGTATCTCTATTAAGTATGGACCATGAAGCCAGAATCACGATAAGAGCAAAGACTATCTACACAGAGCAAGTCAGTCTCCATCATGGATAATCTCTCATAGGGGAAGATGGGCACATGGACAGGATCAGGTTGTTAGGGTGTCTATGGAAAAAGACAGTGGAGGTGAGGCTCACTCCCACTGGGGTTCAGCTAAAAAAAAAAATCTCACTTCACTTAGTATAATTTTTTCCAAGTCCTTCCATTTCCTTATGAATGGGGCAATGTCATTCTTTCTGATAGAGGCATAAATTCCATCGTGTATATGTACCACATTTTCCTGATCCACACTCATCTACTGAGGGGCATCTAGGTTGGTTCCATATTTTAGCAATGACAAATTGTGCTGCAATGAACATTGTTGTGATGGTGGCTTTAGTATGTTCTTGTTTGTAATCTTTTGAGTACCCAAGAGTGGAGTTGCTGGGTAGTAGGGGAACTCTATGTTTAGCCTTCTGAGGAATCTCCATACCACTTTCCAGAGTGGCTGCACAAGTTTACATTCCCACCAACAATCAAGTAGGGTTCTCTTTTGGCCACATCCCCTCCAGCATTTGTTATTGTTAGTTATCCTGATAATGGACATTCTTACTGGGGTGAGGTGGAATCTCAACGTTGTCTTGATTTGCATTTCTTTTATGGCCAGTGATGCACAGCACTTCGTCATGTGTCTCTTGGCCATTATCATTTCCTCTTCAGAGAAGTCTCTTTTTAGGTCTTTAGCCCACTTGTTGAAGGGGCTGTTGGTTCTTTGCGGTTTTGTTTTGGAGGAATTTAATTTTTTGAGTTCTGCATATATTTTAGATATGAGGCCTTTGTCCATAGTATGGCCGGTAAAGCTCTTTTCCCAATATGTGGGCTTTCTGTTTATCTTGCGAGCTATGTCCTTTGCCTATGTCCTATGTCCTTTGCAGAAGCTTTGCAGTTTGATGCAGTCCCATTTGTCCATCCTTTCCTTGATTTGTTACATTCCTTTGTTAAGGAAGTTTTGTCCTGTGCCAAGGATCCCAAGTGTTTTTCCTACTCCTTCTTTTAGTGTTTTCAGGGTATCTGTTTTAATTTTGGGGTCTTTGATCCATTTGGAATTGATTTTGGTACAGGGTGATATATAAGGATCTAGTTTTAGTTTGTTGCATGTGTTGAGCCAGTTTTGCCAGCACCATTTGTTAAAGAGGATATCTTTCTTCCATCCTATTTTTTTAATTCCTTTACCAAAGATTAGTAGGTGAGCCAGACCCAAAGAAACATGGACTCTATGGTCTCCCTCATAGGGAATAATTACCACAGGTTTAGGCTAGTCACAGCAGAGGATCACAAGAGCCTAATAGCTATGCCCTTGTGAATGCATAAGATGATGCTAAGTGAAATGAACAACATGTTATGGAAATGACTGTTATATCACTGTTGTAATTACTTTCAACATGCCATGTGAAACAGTAGCTTCTATTGTTAATAATCCTCTTGTATCCCCTTCCTGTGGTTGTATCTGCACTATCACTGTATCTTATCTGAGTACACTGGATACTGTATATACTGGTATTGGAACTAGGGAAGTGAAAGGGAATATCAAAATCGAGAGACACAGGATAAAAAGACAAACAAGTCCAAAAGCAATACTTGCAAAACCATTTGGTGTAAACCAACTGAACAACTCATGAGGGAAAAGGGGAAGTGGGATGGGGAGGAGGGAATGAGGAAGGAGGTAACAAACAGCACAAGAAATGTACCCAAAGCCTAACATATGAAACTGTAACCTCTCAGTACATCACTTTGACAATAAATAAGAAAAGAGAAAAAGAAAAAAAAAAAGAAAAAGAAGGAAGACAACTCCAGAAAAAAATAATATAACAGTAAAAATAAATAAATAAATAATTAAAAAAATCTCCTAGGTGTCTATTTTAATACTTGTTCTACACCTTAAATTTCTCCAAAGATGTAAAAAAGATAAAATTGCTTGAATCAAATTATTGCAGAGGACCTTGTTGATTTGTGGCTAGGATCCTCTTTTTCCCTCTTTCCTTTCATCTTGGTTCCATTTTTCTCCTCTCCTCCTCCTCCTCCTCCTCCTCCTCCTCCTCCTCCTCCTCCTCCTCCCCCTCCCCCTCCCCTCCCCCTCCCCCTCCCCCTCCCCCTCCTCCTCCTCCTCCTCCTTCTCCCCCTCCTCCTCCCCCTCTCCCTCCCCCTCCCCCTCCCCCTTCCCCTCCCCCTCCTCCTCCTCCTCCCTTTCATCTTTCTTTTTTCTTTTCCTCCCTTTAGAAGCTTCAGGTTCTTTCTTAAATTTTCATCCTTTTTTTCTACACCCGTCCTAGCTTCTGGGTGAGAAGAAACAGGAGCTCTATGCCTGCCCACATGTTCTGCCAAATCACCTTCTAAGTTTTCTTAAGGTTCCTGGACTCAAAGCACTTCTGTTTACTGAGTGCTAAGCAGATGGAATGGAGGGATAACAGGAACCCCAGATGAACAGAAGGTACAAGCAGAATCATTTTGATTCTTTTTGGTGTGTCCTACTTTGAGTCTTCCAGTCAATCAAATTGTTCAGTTGATTTAATTTTTATTGTGCTCCTTGTATATTGCCAAACACTATTCACTTTGGGGTGTTGAAACGGAGTGGATGTAATTTTGTTTGGGCTCCAGAAAATCCACCCTTTTCACCAAAAGCCCAAAAAGCGGTTTGTGGTGATTACTCTTGCACTGAGAGGAAGCTGCTCTGGTGAACTCTACCAGGAGGATGCTCTTTGTGGAGTGTCAATAGGAGACCACTTAAAACACCAGCAAGGGAATTGGACCTCCTGCTTCAGCATTATGCCAAGAACCCACAGCCTATATTTCTTTTTCATCTGACTCTGACAAGGTGGTTTTTGTATCTTACCTATTGGCTGCCTATTTTGGAGACTTGGCTGAAAACAAACTGGCTGAAGTTCAATCCAGACAAGATAAATGCCCAGGGTTAGAAAACTATAGAAACTGGAAGAGATATGTTGGTTTCTCTTTTCATGAGATTTTGCACAGGAAGATTGTGGGATTTTTCAGGGGACACACTGTGACTACCATTTGGCAAGTGTTGAACCTTCAAGAGCTTTGAATTCAAAGGTTTGAATTTAAAAACTGAGGCATCACCTAGCTGGCTTTATGTCAAGTCAGTTAGCATGAAGTCTGTCCACTGATATGTCATTTGGGATGTTAGTGTAGGCCTATGATTGGTGAGATCATGCTTAGGAGGTGCATCCCTGTGACTTGTGTCTTCACAACTTTTTGGTGGGGTTCTTTTTTTTTTTTTTTGGCCAGTCCTGGGCCTTGGACTCAGGGCCTGAGCACTGTCCCTGGCTTCTTCCCGCTCAAGGCTAGCACTCTGCCACTTGAGCCACAGTGCCGCTTCTGGCCATTTTCTGTATATGTGGTGCTGGGGAATCGAACCTAGGGCCTCGTGTATCCGAGGCAGGCACTCTTGCCACTAGGCTATATCCCCAGCCCCTGGTGGGGTTCTTTTTAAAACCAAAAAGTCTTTCAGAGCAAAATGCCAGAGCTTCCTGATGTTATGGCCATTGTTAAAACAAGAAACACAGTGTTCTACTTTACACTTCTGACACGCAGATCTTCTGGAGTGTCATACTGAAGGCTTTAGGTCCTAGTGGCCCTTTGGGTAGGGTTTGTTTGAGGCTCTTCTGGTATCAAGGATTCATCATCAAGTTCAGTCCCTGAATGGCTGCAGGGTGCCTAGAAAGAAGTAAGGTGCAGATTTGTTTCATATTTTAATTCAAGGAAGGTGTAATTCATATTTTCTGGAAGCTTTTTAGGGAATATCTTCTTGGATCATGGAGTTTGAAGCCAGGACACCAAGTGAAAGTCAATATCCAAGTCCTTCTCAAAGGTTTAAAAAAACATTGACTAAGAATTAGATATTGGGGCTGGGGATATAGCCTAGTGGCAAGAGTGCCTGCCTTGGTATACCCGAGGCCCTAGGTTCGATTCCCCAGCACCACATATACAGAAAACGGCCAGAAGCGGCGCTGTGGCTCAAGTGGCAGAGTGCTAGCCTTGAGCGAGAAGAAGCCAGGGACAGTGCTTAGGCCCTGAGTCCAAGGCCCAGGACTGGCCAAAAAAAAAAAAAAAAAAAAAAGAATTAGATATTGATATAGATTTATTATTTAATAGATTGTTAGTAGTGACAGCCCACTGGGATTACCTGTTAATTAGCATGTGAAAGGAGGCATGTGGGAATGGCCTGTACCTATCATGTGTATAGATAAGAGTACAATATATTTCAATGTCATAAAATATTGTTGAGAGTCTATTTTGTACTTGGAGGCATGGCTTTTTTTGGAGGTAGAGGCAGGATAATAATCCAGATGTCACAGACCATTGCTCATATTTTTTTCAGCCCCTCTGTGTAGTCCTCATACATGACAGACATTATCTGAAGTTGTCCTGACAGAAAATATGATCTAAGATCCAAAAAGTTGATTCTACTTTAACTGTTCTTTCACTACATTCTAGACACTGAGAAAAGGACGCATTCCTGTACTCACCTCTCTACTCCATGGTTTGCTATTCCATGCAGAGTAAAAGTCCTTACAATGGCACAAGCCCTGAAGACATCAAGACTCTGATGTTATCTCTTCTTACCTCCCCATCACTAATCGGCTCCACTTCATTGGTCTACTTGCTACTCCCTGGCCTCCATCTTCGCAGCTATGCTTCCCCAAGGCCTTTGCACTGGCTCCTCTCTCAGCCTGAACAGTCATCCTCCATAAAGCCCCTGCTCATGATGTTCAAACTTTTATTCAAATGTCACCTTCTGAATGTCCTTATCCTAACTACAATAGTATATATCATCACTTCCCTGAACTCTGTCACTCTGGTACTTTTCATTGTCACATTTCTAACATTGGCTTACTGTTTTAAATCATGTGGTGTACTTACATTTATTACTTCATCTCAGTAGAATATAACCTCCAACTTTGCTACTTTGTTTACTAAGTGAAACACTTAATGCCACATATTTTATTAAATATTCAATCACATAACCACGATAGGAAGATATAGAGAAATAATCTGACCTCCAATGTGATACTTTTGGAGATGTGAAACTTTTGGAAATGCTTCTAAGAAAACAGAGAGCAAAAAAAAAAAAAAAAAAAAAAAAAGAAAACAGAGAGCAATCTATACTTCTAGTCTCTATGTTCAGATCTGCTGTGTACTCTTTGGCAGATTTTTGTACAGCCAGTGTTTTTTTTTGGTGTGTTTTTTGGCCAGTCCTGGGCCTTGGACTCAGGGCCTGAGCACTGTCCCTGGCTTCTTCTTTTTTTTTTTTTTTTTTTGCTCAAGGCTAGCACTCTGCCACTTGAGCCACAGTGCCACTTTTGGCCGTTTTTTCTGTATATATGGTGCTGGGGAATTGAACCCAGGGCCTCATGTATACGAGGCAAGCACTCTTGCCACTAGGCCATATCCCCAGTCCACAGCCAGTGTTTTTGAGACCATATTTCACTAGATAACCCATGTTGGCCAGGAATTTGTAATTGTTCAGTCTCAGATTTGAGTGCTAGAATTATAGGCAAGCATCATCACGTCCAACATTATTTTTTTAATTCTGATCTGCATTAAGCCAAGACTTTTATACACTGTAATAATAATTACAAAAATAATAATGAAATTAGTCATGGAATTTAATATATGAGGCTGAGTGAAATATAACTATACTTGAATTGCTTTAAAAACACAACAAACAAAACATTCACTTTTAATTTCCATTCTTTCAGCATGGTAGGCACGTGATGACTATTAGAGAAATACACTGAGAAGTGCCCATCTATACTCAGCTTCAGAATTCACTCCTCATTCCTGCCCTTGCCAGACTCTTGACGCCTCCTCCCAGACATCCCTTCAGCTTTGCAAGGTTAGCCCTTTGCTTCATACTCTGAGCTGTCTTCCATATCTTTCCTTTTTTCTTCTTTTTAAAAGCTTTTTTTGTTGTCAAAGTGATGAATAGAGGGGTTACAGATTCATATCTAAGTACATTTCTTGTTCAACTTGTTACCTCCTCTCTCATTTTTCCCCCACCTCCTGTCCCTTTTCCCTCTCCCCAAAGAGTTGTGCAATTGATTTACACCAAATGGTTTTGTAAGTATTGCTTTTGGAGTCGTTTGTCTTTTTATCCTTTCTCTCTCGATTTTGATATGCTCTTTCCTGTCCCTAGTTCTAATACCCATATAAACAGTATCCAGGGTACTCAGATGAGATACAGTGGTAGCGGGGGTACAACCACAGGAAGGGAATATAAGAGAAACAAAACTAAACAATCGAACAAGCAAACAGACAAGGGGGAAAAAAAGGTAAAGTTTCACATGGCATGTTGAAAATAATTACAGTAGTGATATAACTCTTGTTTCCGTAACTTTGAGTTCATTTCACTTGGCATCATCTTATGTGATCATATGGGTGTAGCTATTGGGGTATTTTGATCTTCTACCATGACTAGCCTAATCATGTACTAGATATTCCCTATGAAGGACACCATAGGGTTTAGGTTTCTTTGGGTCTGGGTCCCTTCACTTAGTATGATTTTTTCCAAGTCCTTCCATTTCCTTGCAAATGGAGCATTGTCACTCATTCTGATGGAGGCATATAATTCCATTGTGTATATGTACCACATTTCTCTGATCCACTAGAGAAGGCATATGAGAGGTGGTGTAAGAATCTGCAATATCCAGTGGGATGGCCTTTGGAATGCAGAGTTTAAGCCTTCTCTTTCCAAAGCTTTTCACTCTTCTGTTAGGAAAGGCTTTTGTTCTGGGCTTATTTTATATGTTATTATCCTCACTGTTATTAAAACATATTTCTTAAAATGCAGTATGCTTAATAGAGTTTGTATGGATGATACTTAGAAACCTCTAAAAAATAATGTGTTATCAATATGTATGAATATGGTAAAAATATTTTTCTCTTATTTCAAAGCAGTTGAGCCTATTGCCTGGATACGGTAACAATAAGTGTTGCACCTATATATTAAAAATAAAGAAGAGGCCATTTATGTTTAGGGGGAAGAAGTAGAAATGTAATTTGGAAAATCAAAAAAATCAGTAAAGTCATATTTCTCTAGACATCTAAAATATATTTGTGCAGCAACAAAGTTTACATTTTGGGGTGCTGAAATATCTCCTCTGAACAATGTTCTGACTGAGCTTTTGTAATGGTACCAGACATTTGTTTTCAGTTTCTGTAAGGGACTCTCCATGGAAATGCATCCATAACACGAAAGCATCCGATATAGAAAATGACATGCAATGCCTTTATTCTTCCAGTTTAATTAATGCTCTGACAACCACTTGGCAGAAACTGCAGTGGCGCGGGGGGGTGGAGGGAGAGGCCTCTGTAGGGAACTGCGGGTTATAAGCAGTATGGAAACTGTCAAACTGTTACTGGGATCCAACATATCACAACCCAAAGCTTTCTTTCTGGCATTACTGGAGATAAATTCCAAGGAGAACAAACAACTCCCAGTATTGGGTTGGTTATGATAATAAAAAGAAAGTTGGTAATGGCAGAAGTGTTAACATTTAATACACTTTGAATTTCCAGAAAATGTGTTCCTAACTTTATTTTTTTTGAAAAATTACTTATTAATTGTCAAAGTGATATACAGAGGGGGTACAGTTTCACACATAAGGCAGTGGGTAGATTTTTTGTACAATTTGTTACCTCCTCCCTCATTCCTCCCCCTCCCTTTTCCCCTCTCCCCACATGAGTTGTTCAGTTGGTTTACACCAAATGGTTTTGTAAGTATTGCTTTTGGAGTCATTTGTCTTTTTATCCTTTGTTTCTTGATTTTGATATTTCCTTTTCCCTTCCCTAGTTCTAATACCAGTATATACAGTATCCAGGGTACGCAGATGAGATACAGTGATAGCACGGGGACAACCACAGGAAGGGGATACAAGAGGACCATCAACAACAAAAAAGCTATGGAATTACATGGCATGTTGAAAGTAATTACAACAATGATATAACACTCGTTTCCATAACACTGAGTTCATTTCACTTAGCATCATCTTATGTGTTCATAAGGGCATAGCTACTGGGCTCTTGTAATCCTTTGCTGTGACTAGCCTAAACCTGTAATAATTATTCGCTATATAGGGGGAAACCAAGAAAACATAAAATATCTAGGGATAACCTTAACCAAAGAAGTGAAAGACCTCTCCGATGAGAACTTTAAAAACATGGAAAACAAAATTAAGGAAATGGAAAAACCACCATGTTCCTGGATTGGGAGAATTAATATTGTCAAACGGCAATATTGCCAAAGGCTATCTACAAATTCAATGCAATAACCATTAATATTCGAACACCATTTTTTAATGAAATGGAGGAAGCAGTCCAGAAATTCATATGGAACAATAAAAGACCTCGAATAGCAAAAACAATCCTAAGTAGAAAGAACAGTGCTGGAGGAATTACAATACCAAACTTCAAGCTGTATTACAAAGCTATGGTAATAAAAACAGCTTGGTACTGGCACAAGAACAGAGCTGAGGACCAATGGAACAGAACTGAAGACCCAGAAATGAACCCACAGATCTATGCCTACTTAGTCTTTGATAAAGGATCTAAAAAAATAGGATGGAAGAAAGATAGCCTCTTTAACAAATGGTGCTGGCAAAACTGGTTAAACACCTGCAACAAAACTAAAACTAGATCCTTATATATCACCCTGTACCAAAATCAATTCCAAATGGATCAAAGACCTCAAAATTAAAACAGATACCCTGAAAACACTAAAAGAAGAAGTAGGAAAAACACTTGGGATCCTTGGCACAGGACAAAACTTCCTTAACAAAGGCCCAGAAATGCAAATCAAGGAAAGGATGGACAAATGGGACTGCATCAAACTGCAAAGCTTCTGCAAAGGACATAGGACATAGGCAAAGGACATAGCTCGCAAGATAAACAGAAAGCCCACATATTGGGAAAAGAGCTTTACCGGCCATACTATGGACTAAGGCCTCATATCTAAAATATATGCAGAACTCAAAAAATTAAATTCCTCCAAAACAAAACCGCAAAGAACCTGGGCTAAAGACCTAAAAAGAGACTTCTCTGAAGGGAATGGCCAAGAGACACATGAAGAAGTGCTGTGCATCACTGGCCATAAAAGAAATGCAAATCGGGCTGGGGATATGGCCTACTCTTTCAGTGTCACCATCTCCCTCTAGTTCTCCTACTCTCCACCTCTGCACGGGGTACTATTATCAGAGTATTTATCCCACAGCTAAACAGCCACAAAGAGGTTGCCCTTTTCCCCCTGTGTATGAGATCTGCCTTTCTGAACTCCATGCACCTTGCTTGGCCATAATGCATCATGAGCATCTGTCCCAGTCCCATTTCCCTGACTACAGAATATTGTGCAGTGTGCTTGGTCAAGGTAGGTAGGGCCTTGATGGACATCAATGTATTCAAATCTGGTTACTTTTCTCTTTGACAAAAGGAGTCCTCAAATGAACCATTATAATGGCCTTCCCAAAGATATCTACATCTTCATTCCTGAAATTTGTTATGTTGCCAAAGGGCCTTTGTAGATAAGACTAAATTAAGGATCATAAGATGAAAAGATTATCCTGGATTATCCAGGTGGGCTCAGAGTAATCACATCTTCTTATAGGGAATAACTGAAGAGGCAGAAAAGGAGGTATGATGACAAAAGAGGTGAAGATCAGAGGCAAGGCAAGGAATGAAAGGAAGTAGCTTCCAGAACCTGGAAAAGGTAAGGAAATAGATTCTTCCTAAAATTTGCAGGGAGAACTCCCTAGCCAAAGGACACATTGCTTTTAGCCTAATGGAACTCATTCCAGAATTATAATGTATTTATGGCTTTAAGCCACTAACTTTATGATCATTTGTTACAGCAGCAATGAGAAACTAAAACATCCTATCTACTCTTCACCTCATAGTCTTCTCACTGTGGGCTAAGAGGACCAGAGCAGCCTGAAGGAGCAGTGCTTTGAAAATCTTTACTGGCCTTTAAGCAGTAGGGCATATTTACCATACATATCAGAACTTTGCTTAAAGAAGAATCATTTAAAGAAAGCCTATATTTGACAAAACTTATGTTTTATTTAATATATTGATGACCGAAGAAACATTTCTCACTGTGTGCTTACAAACAGAATTGGTTATAGCCAGTATTTTCACCTTTTGTTTGGTTTCATGATTAACATTCTGTGATATAGTAGTATCTCGGATTAACTTCATGTTTTTACTATTATTTATTAAAAGTAGTAAGGGTAATTAAAATTGTTTAAATTATGCATATATACATTAGCCATGCTATAAAATGATTCAGGTTAGTTTGGTGGCACTCCTGTGGCTTGAACTCAGGGCCTTGGTGCTGTCATTGATGAGCTTTTCTACTCAAGGCTAGTACTCTACCACTTGAGCCACAGCTCTACTTCTGGCTATTTTTTCTGCTTAATTGGACATAAGAATCTCACAGGGGCTGGGAATATGGCCTAGTGACAAGAGTGTTTGCCTTGTATACATTGTATACATGAAGCCCTGGGTTCAATTCCTCAGCACCACATATATACAAAAAGGCCAGAAGTGGCACTGTGGCTCAAGTGGTAGAGTGTTAGCCTTGAGCAAGAAAAAAAAAAAAAGAAGCCAGGGACAGTGCTCAGGCCCTGAGTCCAAGCCCAAGGACTGGCCAAAAAAACAAAGTCCAAAACCAAAACCACTCTCTCTCTCTCTCTCTCTCTCTCTCTCTCTCTCTCTCTCTCTCTCTCTCTCTCTCTCTCTCTCTCAGACTTTCTTGCCTAGGCTGGCAATTCTCAGGTCTCTTTCCTGAGTAGCTAGGATGCCCTGGTTAAAAAATTCATTTTTGTTTTTTACTGTAAATTTCCACCTAAGAGCTTGAAAATCTCTTGGTTAACATGAGGTGCCAGACTTTGAAGTCAGGCCCCACCACGTGAACCCCATTTTAGAATCGAACCCTGAGCCAATCAGATTTGTACCTGTGTTCTAATCTTGCTTGCACAGCTGATGTAACCTTGTTCTTTGCCTTTATAAGCCCTGTGTAATCACAGCTCGGGGCTTCCTCCTAACCTCCGCTGTGTCGGTGGGTAGGACGAGGCCCGAGTTGGCAGCTCGTTAAATAAAGCCTTGCCTTGCTTTTGCATTTCGGAGTGTCTGAATCTCGGTGGTCTTCTTGGGGGTGGTCTTGCGACTTGGCACAACAAACAGACATCTCCTTGCCCCATCAACTACCCTTTCTCTACCAATTTTCCTCCTAAAAACAAAAGGACATTGAACTTTCCTGCATAGCTTCTTGGGTGGTGTATTTATTTCCTAGAGATGCTTAAGAAAGTAACACCAACTGGGTGGCTTGAACAACAGAGACGTACCATTGTCCGGCAGCATCATTCCTCCAGGCTCCTCTCTGGCTTGCAGATGACTATCTTCCTCTTCACATGGCCTTCTCTCTGAATGTGTGTCAGTGTCCAAACATCCTCTCAGAGAAATGCTGGTCCTGCTGCATTAGGGACCATCCTAGTGACCCCACCTTAATGAATTAAACTGAAATGGCTCTAACTCTAAACAAGTAATAGGATTATAGGAGTAAAAGGTATAGCTTCTTTGGGTGACACAATTAGGCTCATAATTATTGTCTTTTGGAGGTAAGAATTTGGACTGTGAAACCAACATTTACTATGTATTCCTTTATCTGGAATTCATCCTTCATGTAACTGCAGTTGGAGTATTATGCAACTTAAACTCCAATATTCAGATCATCTAACCCAATCATCGGATTCAGCAAGTCTATTTTTGGCTTTATCTATTTTGTCTTTGTGATTTTATAGTGCTTATATTCTTCCAATTGAAACTCTCTCACTGCACGCGCATGTGCACGCACGAGCGCGCGCGCGCGCACACACACACACACACACACACACACACACACACACACACACACCAAGATCTTGCAATATGTAGCCCAAGCTAACCTCTAACTCAAAACTGTATTCTTTCAGCCTCCCAAGAGCTGTATTATAGAGATGGGACACCTGCCTAGCTTACCTTCTTTGGCATTTGTGACCTAACTTGGAATTCTTTATTTTTTTTCCTTTTTGCAGTATTTCATTCTTTGTCACAGCTTCTGTTGCCACTCATAAACTTATGACTTCCAAGACTCCCAGTTTGGTACAACTCCCATATTCTACCTCCAAGGATACCAACCACATTCAGAAGATGATTGGGTGTTATGAGGAGACGTCTAACAGTCTTCAACAATATAAAATAACAAATCATGAGGCCCCAAATTACTTGATAGTCAGATGGTTTTCTGTCCTTGTCATCTAACAAGATTATCATTGATTTTCCAAATTAGTCTTTACTTCCCACTGAAATTGCTAACACTAATTTTTATTTAGGCCTTTGTGGGTATAAAGAAAAAATATAAACATCCTCATTTCAAAATCCTGGGGTGGAGGGAGGAAACAATGTTTTAGAAATAGTCACATCTTCACCCAAATTCCTGAAGGAATCCAACCAACTGGGAGAATTAGCTGCCCTTAATGACCTATACCTTCTTAGATGGTTAGTAGCCACAGAATGATGGTGAAGCAAGATGCCTGTTCCCAACAACTTGGCATTTGTTTTTGACATGATAGTTTCCTGTGCTTTTTTCATTCAACAAATATTTAGTAGAACATGGTTATAGAGACACTGTCTTTAAGTGACATCACTGAATTTGTCAAGGATGTGGTTGACCTTTAAAGTAAATGATTGTCAGATCTAGATCACATATAGAAACATCCCATAGGTGCCATTATTGTTATTATTATTACATTGGCAGTACTGGGGGTTGAACTCAGGGCCTTGTACTTGTTAGGCAAGTACTTTTACCATTTGAGCCATGCATTCATCCCCTTCTGCTTTAGCTTGTGTTTGATAGGGTATTGTGCTTTAGCCTAGGCTGGCCTTGAATAGGGCTTATCTCTTCTGTCTCCTGAGTAGGATGACAGATGTTAAACACATGCTGACCTGGTGTGCATTACTCACTTTGGTTATTTGTATATATTGGTTAATTTATACCTTTATAGACAGTATTTTCTCCTGTCAGTGTATAGTTTAATTTTACTGATACTGAACCATATTTGCCAACCAGAATAATTATCAATAATTACTAATGCCCTATTTATCCTAAGAAGCAAATTTACAAGCCTGTCCTTCATGTGTTCTTTTTTTTTTTTTTTCAAATTTTTACTATCAAACTGATGTACAGAGAGGTTACAGTTTCATACGTTAGGCATTGGATACATTTCTTGTACTGTTTGTTACCTTGTCCCTCATACCCTCCTCCCTCCTCCCCCTTTCCCTTCCCACCTCCCCCCCCCGGAGGTGTTCAGTTCACTTACACCAAACAGTTTTGCAAGTATTGCTTTTGTAGTTTGTCTTTTTTTACCCTGTGTCTCTCAAATTTGGTATTCCCTTTCAATTTCCTAGTTCCAATACCAGTATACACGGTTTCCAATATACTCAGATAAGATTACAGAGACAGTGTAGGTACAACCACAGGAAGGTGATACAAGAACATCATCAATAATTCCTTCATGTGTTCTAAGCTAAACCTTAGCCTATCTGAATACTCTTCACCATTCAGTATGTTGCTGTTGAATCGCCTTTTATGGACACAATGTTTTAATCAATATACTTTCAGTTATATTAATTTATAAGCACTAGTGTCAGAGAAGCTTTTATCAAATGATTTTATTTTAATATAGACACCCAATGATTCTTATAAAGTTTTTGAATCTATAAATATAGGCTGTGGTATTCTGGAAATAATCTTCAACTCTTGCTGTGGTCTTAATAAGTCCATCACAGTAGACTTTTAAAGGAGTATGTTATGCTCAATACAATGTCTTCCCCTTGCTGTCAGCATTTGAAAGTCCGATTCCCATGACAACTGAACCCCACAGTGTCCCCACCAGCTGCTCATGATTTACTGGAAGACTAAAAGCTCAGCTGCAATTGACTATGGGGTTACAAGCTTCAGCTGCAGCCCCTCACTGTGACCCTTGCATTTCTCCAAGGAGGCGGCAAGACACAGGTCTGGCTTAAACCTGTCAGTACTGCCTGCCTCTTCCCTATTCATTAACTTCTTTGATGGTACTCACTCTCTGAGCAAGATTTCAAATGAGAAACAGGTCTGCCTCTCACCACAAACACTCTGGGACTCCTATGGACACTGTACAATGCAAATATGTGGGCTCTGCCTTTGGTGAGGGAAAGGAAGAAATCCTGAATTGGTGTCTGTGGTACTTACATTCCCACCAACTAAGATTCCAGAGTTTGTTTCTCAAGGATGTATGCTGTTTAGGTAAAATCCAGTATAGAAAACACACTGACGAACTAGCTTCACCAAAACTGTAACTGCGATACAACACAAGTAAAGTGCAACTAGCCCGCGACTCACAGGAAAGCATATGCACTGTGCACAACATGGAATCATTGCTATGTGTGAGGTTTAATTTACTGGTTGTTTTTATGAACTCTGGGAAAACAAATTTACAATGGGATGCATCAATTACAAATGTACAGCTCAGTTGAATTTTTATTTATACCAGTGTAAACACACAAATCTAAGAGTTATTTCTATTACTCCAGAAGCTTCATTATAACCCCTTGCAGTCAGTAATGCCCTCAACACTCACTACCACATATCAAAGTAGCCATTTATAGATGATCAAGGATTACATTTTCCTATGCCAGGTTTATTTCTTTCAACATGTCTCTGAGACTCATTCATGTTCTTATCAGTATTTCATTATAAGAACACCATTTTTTTTTATTTACCTACCTACCTACTTATTATCTGTATTGGGGTTTGCACTTGTCAGACAAGTGCTCTACCACTTGAGCCATGCCATACCACGATTTGCCTTTTTTTTCCCCCAAGTCCTTCCATTTCCTTATGAATGGGGCAGTGTAGCTCAGTGGTGAAGCACTTGCTGCCTAGCAAGTACAATATCCTGGGTTCAATCCCCAGTACGAAAAAGAAAAGATGGAAAAAAAATCTTTCAAGAATTTATACTGGATAAGTGACGTTTTGCCTTTTTAATTTGCTTTTTGAATAGGGTCCTAAGCTAAACTTTGTGCAAGATAGCTTTGGACCTTGATCCTCCTACATCCGCCTATCAGGACTGTAGGTATGTGCCACCATAGCTGGCTTAATTTTGAGAATGGCTCTCATTTTGTCTGGATTGTCCTCTCACTGAAATTCCTCTCTGCCTCCACAGTAGTTGTATGCCACCATATCTGGCAGAACACACCATTTTTAGGTTTTTCCATTGAGTGATATTTGTTTTCAGTTTTGACAATTATGAATAAAGCTTCTGTAAACATTTAAATACACATTGTGTGTGTGCGCGTGCATGCACATGTGAGTGCTGGGCCGAGAACTCAGGCTTTTCTGGCTCACAGTTGGCACTCCTCTACCACTTGAGACATACTTCTAGTTCAGTACGTTCTGCTGTTTAGTTGGAGATAGAATCTCACAGACTTTTCTGCCTGGGTTAGCTTTGAACCATGATCCACCAGGTCTCAGTCTCTTGAGTAAATAGGATTATGGGAGTGAACAACTCTCACACACATCTTTCAGTAGGCAAACACATTAAGCATAACCCAAGGGACTGTAATTGATTGATCATGTTGTTTTATCATTATTTCTATTCACTCATTCATTCATGCATGAATGTACTTGTAATACTACAGTTTGAACTCAGGGCCTCATGCATAGCAGTTTCCTAAAAGTTTAAACATATTCCATCAGCAATGTATGTGAGCTGAGCTCCTGTGGCATTTTAATTTTTGCTGTTCTGAAAAGTATTATCTCATTGTGGTTTTGATTTGCTTTCCATGAATAGTAATGCTGGGTATCTTTTCATATGCTAAATTTTCATGTTGACATTCTTTGTGTGGAGTATCTCAAAGCTTCTAGCTAGTTAAAAATCAGGTTGTTGGATTTTTAAAAAATTATTATAGACATTATATATTATGGTAACTAGTTATCAGACATATGAAAAGCAAAAGTCATCTCCCAGTCTTTGGCAAGCTAGTTCACTCTCTTGATATACCTATGATAAATGGTACTTACTAAATTTTAATTTTGTTCAAATTATCACTTTTCCTCTATTGTTATTGCAAGAAAATTTTGCCTACTCTGTGGTCCTAAAGATACTAGTCTTCCTTTCCTCTCCGAGTTGGTGGCTGTGTATGTATGCATTTCTTTTTGGACTCTCTACTAATCTATCAACTAGACTCCATCAGTAAAATACTATCTCAATTATTGTAGCTTTCTAGTAAACTTTGGGATTAGTCAGTGTTACTCTTACATTTTTTTTTTCCTTTTTCAAAACGTTTATCAAGCCAGGTGTGTGTGGTCAACATCGGTAATCTCAGCACTCAGGAGACAAGAGGAAGGACAGGGAAATCAAAGTTCCAGGCTGCAAAGCAAGACCCAGTCTCAAAAACAAAACAAACTGAAATTGTTTCTTCAACTCTAGATCTGTGTGTGTGTGTGTGTTTCCAACACATCATGCTAGGTAAACATTATACCATGGAGTTATATCTCCAGCCTTACATATAAAATTTTGAATCAGCTTTTCAATTTCTGCAAAATGTCTATTAGAATTTTGAATGGGATAGCATTGACTAGATAAATCAGATTGAGGTTAACTGATACATGGTGTTTTCTCATCCATGAATATTGATTTGGGTCTTAAAAATACATAGAATACAAAATATTTTGTATTTTTTATTGAAGAGGTATTACACAGTTTTTAATACTAGTGTTCATTTTCATGCTTGTACAAATGATATTATTTCATTTTCCCATTACTACTACATGGAAAGAGTGCTTGTCTAATCGTTTGGGTTTTTCTGATGCACACACAAAGATAAATTACTTTTTTTTCCAGTTAACTGTGTAAAACTGGCATTCTTTCTTCAGTGTTTAGTGGAATTCAGAGGCAAGGCCATGTCTTCGAATGTGTGTGTGTGTTTTTTTTTTTTTGGCCAGTCCTGGGCCTTGGACTCAGGGCCTGAGCACCTTCCCTGGCTTCTTCCCGCTCAAGGCTAGCACTCTGCTACCTGAGCCACAGTGCCCCTTCTGGCCGTTTTCCATATATGTGGTGCTGAGGAATTGAACCGAGAGCTTCATGTGTAGGAGGCAAGCACTCTTGCCACTAGGCCATATTCCCAGCCCTTCGAATGTGTTTTGTTGAAAGATTTCTTCAGCCAATATCAGAGCACATCTATGTTTTCTTATTTTTTATTGTGCCAGCTTTGGACCATGATTTTTAAGAATTTTGTTCAGTTCATCTAAAGCTGTCAGCTTTATTGGCATTAAGTTGTTTATGATGCACTTATCGCCTTTTTAATGCACAGAGTATAGTACTGTCCCTCTCTTCATTTCTCACATTATTGATCTGTGTATCTTTTTTCTTCATGAGTCTTCCTATGGCTTTACCAATTTCCTTATAGAGCCCATTTGGCTTCTGCTAATTTTCCACTTTAAAATTTTTATTTCTATTCGTTGTTATGTTTCTGATTTATTTGGCATAAACTGCTGTTCTATCTTTTTGAAATGGAAGTTTAGATCTCTATGGACATAAACATCTTTTTTGTCGTATGCATGTAAGTACATAAATCTTTCTCTAAGCATTATTTCAGTAACAACAATGCCAAATCTTATCTTCTATTGTAACTAGAATTAGGGATACATATTTTCTAATTTCCATTGTGATTTTTCTCTTTTCTTTTATTGGTACTTTTTTTTTTTGCCAGTCCTGGGCCTTGGACTCAGGGCCTGAGCACTGTCCCTGGCTTCTTTTTGCTCAATGCTAGCACTCTGCCACTTGAGCCACAGTGCCACTTCTGGCCGTTTTCTCTGTATGTGGTGCTGGGGAATCGAACCCAGGGCTTCATGTATATGAGGCAAGCACTCTTGCCACTAGGCCATATTCCCAGCCCTTTTCTTTATTAAAAAAAAAAAAACTCAGCATGTCAATTTATGAGTATTATGAATCTTGATCAATGTTGTCCCTTTTATCTACCTCAATCCCACCCATTAAGGTGACCAATAGATTATTTACAAGGTTTTGATTAGTGCCTAAACAACTGGGAGTGGATGAGTCCTCTGGTTATACTTTATTACTGTTTCTCAGTTTTTCCTGTTTAATTCTATATCAGACATTGTGGTATTTTGTATGAATGCAATAGTTCAGAAATTGTGAGTACACTGGCTAATATTATCTGTGCAATGTGTACCCTAAACTACTGAGTATACTGTCCTATACATTTCTACATATTGCTATTTTTCTGTTATATCTAATATATAAAACATATATATGTAAAACTGATATTATGCTGATATGTTAGCCACTGAGAGAAAATGCTGTAAGAGCAAACTATTATAGGTCCCTTCTTTCCTTGTTTTCTCCTTCCCTCCCTTTCCTTTTCATTCCCTTACTTATATCCATTTAGATACTGACAATTCTCATTTCTATTTCCAGCCCATGCTTCTCTCAACTCCATCTTGGCTGCTTCTTCAACATCTCCACGTAAGATGCTCTTAGTCCATTTGAACTGCTACGACAAATACCTGAGATCTCTCTTAAAATCCTCACATTGGTGACTAGGTTTAAATAGGAAAATACAATTAAAACATAACAGACCTCTAACAGAAATCTTTAATTTACTCATTACTATCTAGTCCCCTAGCTGTATTCTGCACTAACCACTAAAGTGGCTCTCACTTTCAGAGTGGGTCAACTCTGTCTTTCTAGATGATCAGGTCAAAAATGATGCAGTCATTCTTTCACAATTGTTTAGGAAGTCTAACATAAATTTCTTTTTTTCTTATTTATTGTCAAAGTGATGTACAGAGAGGTTACAGTTTCATACATTAGGCATTGGATACATTTCTTGTACTATTTGTTACCTCCTCCCTCATTCCCCCTTCCCCCTTCCCCCTGTAAGTTGTTCAGTTGGTTTACACCAAAGTTTTGCAAGTATTGCTTTTGTAGTCGTTTGTCTTTTTATCCTGTGTCTCTCGATTTTGGTATTCCCTTACAGTTCTAATACCACTATACACAGTTTCCAATGTACTCAGATAAGATACAGTAATAGTGCAGGTACAACTACAGGAAGGGGATACAAGAGGATCATCAACAATAGAAGCTATGGTTTCACATGGCATGTTGAAAGTAATTACAACAGTGATATAACAGTCGTTTCCATAACATGGAGTTCATTTCACTATTATCTTACGCATTCATAGGGGCATAGCTATCAGGCTCTTGTGATCCTCTGCTGTGACTAGCCTAAACCTGTGGTAATTATTCCCTATGAGGGAGACCATAGAGTCCATGTTTCTTTGGGTCTGGCTCACTTCACTTAGTATAATTTTTTCCAAGTCCTTCCATTTCCTTACAAATGGGGCAATGTCATTCTTTCTGACAGAGGCATAAAATTCCACTGTGTATATGTACCACATTTTCCTGATCCAGCACAACAATGTTCATCGCAGCACAATTTGTCATAGCTAAAATATAGAACCAAACCAGATGCCCCTCAGTAGACGAATGGATCAGGAAAATGTGGTACATAAATTTCTTTCAAATTATATCAGAATCCTTGACTGCTTCTCACCACATTGTTTTCTAAGCCTCCATGATTTTTCATCTGTGCTATTTTAATAGCTTAAAATGAATCTACCTGCTATCCCTTTTGGGGTCCTTACAGCTATTCCCAAAATAGCAAGTAATGACCCATTTCAAAACCTGCTCAACACCCCAGCACTCAACTCACACAGAATCAAAGCCAAATCAATATCCTGCAAGGCCATGCACAACCCAGTTCTTACCACTACCCTTACTTCCTGTGTTCTAACCACACAGGCTTCTTGCAGCCAGGGCTCGTGTTTTAGAAGCAGGGGAGAGGGTGGTAGTCATAACTATCTTCTATATCATTTCTATGCCTACTTCAAGATGGTTTTTCCCTCACTACTACTACTTTACCTAGCTCACTAATGATGACCTCTATTTTGACATTATCTACATTTACATTTGCAATAATGGCTCCAGATTTCTGTGCAGACCAGAAATCTGCCTCCCTTTAGCACTGTAGTACCTATTGCACCTAACAAAATGGCTGGCAGGTAGGTGGTTCTTAGTATGTGTGGAATGAATAGTGCATGCTTTACAAAAACCATTAAACCAGACCTTCATCTCCTTGAAAGATCAGTGAAATGGACTGTGGTTTATCCAAAACCCAAGCAAATCTTTATGCTTTACAACCCAGACTCTTTTCATCATGCCAAAGCTCTATTTACTCAAACAGTTGGGAAGTCTTCTAAAAGTCCCATCATTACTGTGCATCAACATGCAGTTAAATGAATGAATTGATTATAATTTTCTATGCTCTACCAAATTTCTACTTCTCATACTGTGTCTCATGAATGTGTGTTACTGCTGGAAAATGAGCATTAACTGTGTATTCAAGGCATTTAACGGCAAATTTGAGTGAAATGTTGCTATCTTGATAGGAAAGATTTGAGCTCTACTAAGCATTTTTGAAAGCAAATTGTGTCAGCAGCCTGAAATTACATGCAAAATTATCTAAATTATTCACATGTGATAGGCAATCATATGTTGTAGATGAAGCTTTCAAAATGTAGGAGATGAAGCTGAATAATGTCAACTTCTGGTCTAATTACCTCTAATCCAAGTCTCTGCTTACGGCTAAAGTAATAAAACGCAAGCTATTACAATACATGATATTGTGAGACTTCAGGTAGCAATGAAAGGCACTTTTCCAACTCTAACTACACGTGCAAATTTCTGTATTTCATCTACTATTTTTGAGTTTTACCAAGTACTCTGTTGAAGAGCACATTATTCTTCAGTTTGTTCTGTTATTTTGCACAGCACTCAAAGTGGTAAGGAATGAGTAGGTTTCTGACGCAGTTTTTCATGCTCTAGAAAATACTGTCTGCATTAATCACTGGTTGGTTGACTCAGTCCACTGGAGCTATTCTACTGATTGTTCAGTCACCACACCTTGGGGGCAAACAGTGCAAGTACATGGGTACTCGCTCTGTGATTCAATTACTGCTAGCTATGCCTTCACTATACCACAGGATCATGAAAAGTAAATAAAGCCTTAATATGAGTTAGAATATAGTGGACAACCCTTTAATTATAAAAATAAAAATATACAAAGGGGCATGGTTTCCTTGATATATGACTGTTAGGGAGGAAGGAGGAGAGTAGAAACCAGGTCTGGAAAACAACAAACTTCTTTTCAAATGGTATTTCCACATGTTTGGGTCAGTGACTTCACATTATGTATCTAAAACCAAACAACTACTAAACATAAAAAGGTCTAGAATAAACCTACCAGTGGATCACAATAGCTCAACAGCTATGGAGACATGACCATATAAGATGAGCATAAGCAAAAACAACTCCAAGAGAAGGACACAGGAGGATTCTACTGTTGACATTATCTTTAAAGTTCTAGGTGAATTTCCTGTGGCGTACCCTATGTGGTTACTCCATATGATTTTGGTACACTGGATACTGTATATATGCCTACCTGATCTAGGGAAGGGAAAGAAAAATGAGGGTGTAAGAAATCACAAGAAATGTATTCACTGCCTTATTATATAACTGTACCCCCTTTGCATAACACCTTGTCAATAAAATTTAATTTAAAGAACCCAAAAATATACAATATTAATATTTGAATGACTAAATTTTAAAGAAAAGAAGAAATGGAGGAAGGAAGGGTGAGCAAGTCGACTCATTATAGTCAATGTACATTACTTGAAAAATGAACTACATAATTTGAGAGTAGGGACAGGAAGAAGAAAATAAGGGTGAATGAAGAGGTGACACTGAGCTAGAAGCATTATATTCATGACTTACAAAATTGTAAACTCTCTGTACAATTACATAATAATAATAGAAATAATTTCTGTAGGTGAAGTACTCCTTTCTAGGCCGTAAGTACATATTTTATACCCATAGCTAAGTGAACACTATGTTCCAGGTACCTTTTCTGTACTGAGGTTTCTCAACCTTGGTTCAACTAACACATTTTAGATTGGGTAACTTCATCATGGGATATGTATTTTAGTGTATTTAACAGCTTCTGTGGCCTCGACCCTTCTTGTCTACTGCTTGGTATTGACAACCAATGTCCCCACGAATCGCTAAATATATTCTGGTAGACCCCTACTTGAGAATGCTAGATACAACTCTGAGGTAAATTTTCTTCTGTGATACATAGATTTTATCAGCCAGCTTTGCATTACTGCAACAAATTCACAGAAACAATTGGGTTAAAAGATGAAAGATTACTTTTGGCCAAGTTTTGGCTTAGAATACTATATGGTCAGTTGGACCTGTTTCTTTTGAGGCTGGGTCAGTGAGTGGATAGAAAGAACCTGTTCACCTCAGCGCAGCCAGGAGGCAAAACAAAGGGGACTGAGGTTCCAACATTAGTTTCAAAAGGTATATGCTCAGTGATCTAACTTCCTTCCCTTTTACTCCACTTTCTAAAGGTTCCATTTCCTCCAATAGTGCCACAAGATGGGGATTAAGCCTTTAACACACTTTAGTGGATACTTGTCCAAATCCTAACAACAGTTGAGAACACAGAGGCCCAGAGAGGTCATATAATAAATGCATAATAAATGTAGCTGATATTTGATCTAAGGTAGCCTCACTCTAGAACTTAAATTTTAACTGCTGTACTAGTATTGTGACATAATCCTTTTGTGACTTTAAGACAATAAGATTAAGCTTGGTGGATCAACGTCCCTTTCAGAGCTGTTGAAAATGAACTGCTTCATCAGTGAAGATTGGTTTCAGGAATGAATATGACTTGTAAGTAAGAAGGAAGCAGGAGTAAAGTTTTTTTGTATAACCTGGCTCATGGTAACTGAAAGAAGTCTACATATAAATTAGCTAAAAATTCAGAGTTTAATAGCTTTCATCTTCTATAGCCAAATCACCATGAGGTCTAGGTAGATACTGAATTTAAGTGCCTCTGGTATTAACCAAATATCTGGCCCATCAGACAGCATAACTATCATCATTAGATTTCCTTCTGTAATTAGACGTTTATATCTTCCAATTACAGAATTCCATTTGCAGATGACCCTTGTTAAAATGTTAATATACACATTAAGCTCTGTTAGTATTCATTTAAATGAATTAATCAAATTAGTAAGTCATTTAGCAACCCATTAGAGTAAATTACAGAACAGCAAACTTCTCAGTATTCAGTCAGGGTAAGAAAAATGAAGTTACAAGGTACCATACAAAAAAGTGCACCTGGGGCAGGCAACATGGCGTGGGGTGGTACAGGATAGAGAATGTGCTGGGCACGGGACAAATGACAGCAATGATGAGGAGGAACTTAGTCTCCTTCCTGTCCTTATCCCCATTTCCCTACTAAGACAATATATCCTTACCTCTAATACCCAGACTTTCTCCCTCAAAATTCAGACTGGTCCATATAATAGCCTACATAGCAGATCCACATTTGCAGAGCAAAGTAATGGGGAGTTGAAAAGATCGATCCCAGCTGGCAATGCTTTTCCCTTGAGTCAGATACCCAAATAGGATTTCTACTTTGACAGCATGGATTTCTATGTGGATAAATCTATTCCCAATCTGTACTGGTCCTGGCTAAGCGTCTTGTGACACATAAAACTTACCACTTTCTGTGGGAAATGAGACTAAGAGTGAGGATACATTGCTCACTAGTTGAAATATTGTCCTCGGGGCTAGAAGTTTTCCTTTGCTGTCTTATTTAAGTAGTCAAAAAGAAATTCCATTCCTTTTCTCCTTAGTCATTAGGTCTAAATAAAAGCAAATAGAAAATAAAAAGATCTGTTTTCTTTAAAAGAGTGTCAGACAATCATTATCTAAAAAGGTTTCCTATCTAGAAATGCTTTCTGGGAGAATTTTTCTTCACAAAAGGAATGAAGGAATCAAATGCCAATGAAAATTAAACAAGAATTTAATCCCCTTAAAAATCTGCTCAATTTTCAAGCATTCAAATGCTAATAGAAAACTTGTTTAAAACTGTGAAAAGATAAGAAAATCAGCACCAAGTTATACAACTGATACAACAAGAAAGAATTTTATCATGGAACTTGTAAGATCAATGATTTAAAAAATGAAAAAAAAAGGGAGGGTAGAGAAGGGAGGAGGAGGAGAGGGAAGGGCAGGTGAAAAAAAAGAAGGAAGGGAAGAAAAAAGAAAAAAAAGAGGAAATCAAATGCTGATAAAAATAAGCTAGGTTGGACGGTTGTAAGGCCAGATTGACCTTACATAGCACAGTGAAGTGAACAAATAGGCTTAGAGATGGAAAGCTGGTCTACAACTGATCTGTCTTTTGAGAAAATCAGAGTGAAATACATACAAGTTTATGTTTTTAAAAAATTTATCATATTTTGCAACAATGATCTTTTAAAATAATGGCCTTAGGAAGAAATCTGCTTTGGCAAGCAACTGTAGAGGCTCCTATGGAGAGGAAGTGAAAAGACTGGGTATATAAACAAGGGCTGCTGGCACGTTCAAAGCGCAGGGGATAGTTCACAGAGCAAAATGTAGTCCTAAGTAAATGGGTTTCAGGCAATTTCAGTGTTAAGATAACATCATTAAGAGTAGAACAGATTGTGCTCAAACCCTGCTGTTTATAATTAACACATTGCTTCCAAATACTCCAGGGTCCCTGGTAAATAGTCTTCTGCTCACATCCACCCAGACCAATCAGAATATTTTCATCAGATTCCATGCTGGGCCAGCACCTGTTTGGACAAATCCAAGAGAGCCAAAGAACTCCTCTCCCTGGCCAGCTAAGGAGTTGGATGAACACAGCTTGGCTTAGTCATTGTCACAATGTCCATATGGTTTTGAAGCTTGTTTTCACAAGAAATCATACAAGTATTTTATTATGTCAAAGTTCACCGTCCTATAAGCAAAAACAGACACTATGTTAGCATCCTCATCTCTGGATTGCTCAGTTTATGTATGATTCTGAAAAATACATGTGAAATGAGTTCATAACTTACATAATTTTACAATATTATCAAAAGCATACTATTTTCTAAACATTATTAGAATGTATATAATTTTTTTGTTTTGCCAGGCATAAAGTTTACTTTCCTTAAAATTCAAAAGGAAAAAAAAAGTTAGAGCCATTCAATATTCTGCATATCAATTACATTACAGAAATTTAGATTTCACTTGAAAGCTATTTTGTTTTTGTCTAATAATAGGAATAAAGTAATTAGAGACGCAAACGTATTTAAATCTTCTGTGCTTCTGCACAGTGTTTCTCTTCCAAAACACCTGTTTTATCTCTACATAAATGTAAAGCTCATCTGTCCTCATTTGCAGTTTCATTCTTTTCAGTCTTTTAACAGTGGTTGACCTGTATGTGTATTGTAACTAAATCTGTATGATCCAAGAATACGATACAACAAGACGATGTAGATGTATATTTTTGTACTCTGATAGCAGGCAGAATAAAATAGCTCAGGGAAAGAGACATATAATTATTTTCTTTTCACCAAACTCATTCTTCACTATAAATATTCAGACTTGGAGGTTTGTTATTTGAATAAATGGTCAAAATAATTAGATATAATGATCGAGCAATAAGTATAAAATTAAAGCTTTAAGTATTCAGTTCTGTAAAACTAATCATCCAAGTGAGAAGAGCCTTTTAGAGATTCTCTAATTGCATGTTCTTATTTATTAAACCATAACCAATTAATGTTTTTGTCTATCACTCTGCAATATACTTTCAATAAAAGTTTCTAAGCAAATGACTGACATATCATCCATAGATATTGCTTATGAAAACACACTTAAAAATAGCTCAAGTGAGATGCCATGGCCGTTGTGGTACCTCACAGTAGAACAACTACATTATAATGTTGCCACCTCTGCAGAATACTAACCCTTTCTAAATAACATAAAACCACTGCCAAAACAGTCCTGTTAGCATGAACAGTGCTAAAATTACTAAAGACAGTTACTTAAATTAAAACTTTTTTACCTCATGTATAAGTATGGTCACTATATCATGCTGCTTTATTGTTTTTGTTTGATTAAAGTCTTAAATTCCAAAGTTTGCTGATACAGGTCGTATAAAAATAATTTTTACGTATCATATTAGTGGAAAAGATCTTTTCTTTTTTAAAGGACTTAGAAAGGAAACAGATACAGTAGGCTACTTTTATTGAGAAAAAAAAAGGCAATTGTAATTTGTACATCTATCCAGGTACACTGCCTTCCTTACAAATGAGTTTGGGTCTTAAGGTTGCAAATATCAAATGAAAAGATAAAACAGACTGTTCTGTGGGGATTTTTTGGGTTTTGCTTTCATTTTTTTCCCTGAGTAAAAACAAAAAGTTCAGAAGAAGCTAAGATGAAAATAACTTAAATTCCAACATTAGAGACTTCCTACATTATAGGGTATGATTCAATTATAGGATATTATATAGCCACATAAAATGATTAACACAATGCTATACCTACACTATTAAGGGTGAAAAGAGAACAGAGTTACAACTATGTTGAATAGAAAAATGTTTCTAACAGACTAGTACTAGAGGAGGGCATAAGCAAATAAAAATACTCAAATTTGTCGGACTCATTTATTTTCAATAATCTACTTATACTATTCTACACATTATACTACAGCACTGTTTGTGCAGTAATTTTTAATAATGTAGGTGGGCTTACAATATATTCATAAAAGCCCCATTCCACTCCATTTCTTTGCTTTGTCACTGAGAAGTCCTCAAGCAAACTGAATCACACAGTAAGATTTTTATACTCTGTGTGTACTTTCTTCTATCATTCACTCATATTCATGTGGATGGGTGACTTGTTAACTGACTCCCTCATATATACTTCTAAACAAGTCTGAATTTCAGAATTTGATAGAATAACCTCAAGGACAACATAAAAAACTGAATCACATTTCAAAGGTTAACTTTTTAAAGGAAAAGCAACTTATTTTAAAGGAAGTTTAGCTTACAAATAAAGTTGTGTATTTTACACCTACTTCTTCTGACTTATATGTGTCCACATGCCAGTACTGAGTCTTGAACTCAGGGCCTCAGAGAATTTTTTGCTTGCACCTGGCATTCTACTACTACAGCCAAGCCTCCGGCTCAATATTTTGCTGATTAATTGGAAATAGAGCCTCACAGACTTTTCTGTGAACTGACTTTTGAATCTCAATCCTCTAGGTATCAGGCTACTAAGTAAATAAAATTACAGTGTGATCTACCAGTATTTTCTTTCTCTGGCTTCAGATGCACATTACACTCATATAAATATAATTTTAAGAATTTAAAGTAGATACTGTCTCCCACAGAACTCAAATCAGCTATTATCTAAAGCAAGAAGCTAGAAAGAAACAAGATATGGCCAGGCATGGTGGTGAAAACCTGTAATCCCAGCTCCTGGGGATTGTAGTTTGAGGACAGCCTCAGCAACATTTCAACAAACAAGCTGGGCATAGTGATTCACAACTGTAGTCTCAGCTACACAGGAGACATAAGCAGGAAGATACAGGTTTGAGTCTGGCTCTGGGCAAAAAACTGAGGCCCTATCTGAAAAATAAAACTGAGCTGGGGATGTGGCAAAAGAATTTAGGCTAATACAAGTAAGAATGCTAAATAGAGGGCTGGGATGTAGCTCAGTGGCAAAGCACTTGCCTAGCAAGTACAACATCGTGGGTTCGATCCCCAGTACCAAAAAACAGAAAAGACAAAAAAAAAAAAACCAACTAGAATGCTAAATAGAGTGACATTGGTCAAGATATATTTGTTTTCATAAACTGCTTTGCTAAAGGGCATCTCCTTTGTACAACTGCTTAAAGATAATAAAAGAACTTAAAAAAGAATTTAGAATAGTACAAGTGAGTGACATGACATATTTTAGTACCTAATTCTATTTATATCCTTTTATTTCACTCTGTGAATTCTTTCATTCTAAACAGAACTGTTTCGTTTTTCTCTCACAAGTTACTATTTTATTTCCTTTAACTTCTGTGGATGATTTGATTTTTAGCTTCTCTTAAATTTGATTTTTTCTTACTACTTGCAATCATACTAACCTATAGCTAGTTGTAAGGTATCATGTACTGATTTCCCATTGACTATGGAGGAAAAGCAATCATGAACTTACAACTTTCATTCACATAAAGAACATTTCAAAGACAGCACTGTACAAGCTTTTCAGTCCTTTATCTTATCCATCTTCTATTCTACATGCAGTACTCCCTTTCTAGAACCAGCTTCCTGCTGCCTTTCTGTTCAAACCAACAAAGCTGTCTATATTCTCTACTTGACCAATAAAATCTCCTTTTCTCCTTCTAGGCATAACTAAAACTTGGAACCCTTGGAGGATTTAGTCAGTCAACTGTGCTACTCCAGACAAGTTCTGCCAGTTGGAGTTTATGTCCTTGTGCAAAACAAAACAACAACAAAAAAAATCCTGTGTTTCTGAGAACCAGAACATTCCACTCACCACCCTCTACCCACCTGGGTATCATATCATCTCTTAGTCGCTGAACAATTCAGTTCTGTTTATCCTTTGTGTCACCTGCACTAGTAGCTTCACTCACATTTGTTTTCATCATCTCCAATTATTATACTCAGAAATATCTGACCTCTAAAAACATCAATTCAGACATCCTACCCTTTACTCCTAATATTTCATTGAGCTACTTGGAACACTTGAGGACAATTAGTCCACAAATCATGACACTGAGTATTTAAAATTGTACCAGACACAGAACTATTAGCCCCTGACTGGCTTTACTTCTTCCCTGTCCAGTTTACACTCCATGGTTTATCACTTCAAGTGCTCACTTGCTAGCATTCACTGAACTCATCTGGCAAAACCCCAATATTATGTGATTTCAATTATAATTTTTTGCTGCCCTAGTATCTAGCATATGGAATGCTGCAGGAAAAGATCACAAGTCTCACAGATTGGTGCCACTGTAAAATCAAGGTCAAAAACCTCAACCTCTCAACATTTTCTGCCATTCCCTGTGGCGGCTATTTCAAACATCCCATATTTCTCTCACACTGCTACTACTTCTGTCATTAGCCATGATTTTGCCTCCTCCTTCACTGGGAAGATAGGAGCCATCAGATCAGAACTCCCTCAACTTTTTGCTACTAAACCTTCAAACTTAGTTCCACTAAAATTGTTTTCTTTCTCTTGTTCTGATGCAAGAGAAAGAAAATATGTGTTATAATGCATCTCATTCAGGACACTTCATGTTCCAAATTCCATGCTTAGATAATAACTCTCACACTTTAATATCTTTCCGTTTTGTACCATTAACTGTCCTTTGCATGGTTTTCCCTACCAGTTTTTAAATACATTCAAATCTTTAAATTTTAGCTCCTATACCATCATGAGTATTCCTGTTAACATTACAAATGACTGCTGTGTCATTAAACAAGAGCACACTGATCAACTTCGTGGCAGCATTTGACTTCTGACCATCATTCTCTTCCCTTAGATTTTCTTGAGTATACAACTTTATATACAAGTGCTTTATCCACTTAAGCATATAGCATAAGTATATGAGTTTTAGATAACTGCACAGTGTGTTTTTTAAGACTATACAATCAGCTATTGGTCTTTTATTTTAGACAGTGCTGTGTCACTCTGGAAGCAGGCCTACCCACCTCTCGCCTATGAAAACTCTCTTGGGACTTCTCTCTACTTAACCTTGATTTGGAATGAGACTGCCTCTTGTGAAGAGGGGAAGGGAAACATTTAAACTGAAATCTGAAGGCTGCATACATAGTAGCTAGCTAGATGATGGAGAGAATGAGAAAATGCTGTATGTGTTAAGATGGGAAGCTAGATGGTTAACATTAAGAACTGAAAAAGGGAGAACAGTTAAAGTGCACACATGAAGAAGAAATGGTGTGTGCTAGGTGTGTTGGGGACAAGAGCAGGAGGCGCATTATTTGAGCTTTGTAGGCCCAAGAGTTGTTGGAAATACAAAACACATTTAAGTAAGAGATTGACATTAATTTTTTTAAAGATCATTCTAGTTTAGTAGAGGCTACTAAAGAAAGTAGCAATAGTGCAAATAACAGCAAGTGAATGAATCTGCAATATACAGGAGAACTAATGCCCTATCGGCATGTGGGAGAGAAATGACAAGATGACTCACAAGTGTCAGGTCTGCACAACATGGCAGAATGCAGAAATGATAGGCAAACAGGAATACTGGAGGAGAGCTGGATCTTTCCTTTTTTTGTTGCTGGGTAGAAACAGGCGAGTTTAGTTTTGGAAATGTATGGGTATAGCTGGGGAGGGAATAGCCAATACAGGTAAAAAAATATTTTTTAAAAGATCTGGCTTTTGGGCTGGGAATATGGCTTAGTGGTAGTGCTTGCCTCACATATATGAAGCCCTGGGTTGGATTCCCCAGCACCACATACATAGAAAAAGCCAGAAGTGGTGCTGTGGCTTAAGAGCTAGAGTGCTAGCCTTGAGCAAAAAGAAGCCAAGGACCATGCTCAAGCCCTGAGTCCCAAATCCCAGGACTGGCAAAAAAAAAAAAAAAGATCTGGCTTTTGACAGTAGGGGAGCTAATAATAAACACATGGTCCAAGTCATGTATGTAGCTAAGAAAAAAGAGCCTAGGATCAAGCCTCAAGGAACAGCTGTACTTAAAGGTCATGTGGAAAGGATAAGCTAGCAAATAAACTTAGCAAAAATAACCAAAGAATAAAGAGGATAACTAGAACCATGGCACCAGGGACAGGGAGTACAAAGACCTCTCAGAGAGTAGTTAAGTGTTAGGTGCCACTGAAAGGGACAAATAGCCTGAGATCAACAGATGTTCTGAGGAAATGGAGGAGATGAACTTATGAGCACAGGGCAAATAATCTATCTTAGGTCAGAAAAGGAACAAGCTGTCCTCTGACCCGCCCCCCACACACATTGAAAAAGGAGAGAATATCGGTTTCAACTTTTTCCTGTGAAACAGTGAAAGCTGACTGTAAGGCTTTCAATAGTACCGGCAGAAATACAGTATCTTGTCCAAGGACTGAAACAGGACTCTCATTTGGACAAACATGCTCTAGAATTGCTCCATGACCAATTTTACACATCTCTTGGGATAAGCTTCATGTAGTGAACATGTCCTCTTTCTCCTCTCCCTTCTTCAGGTACCCACTTGTCAATTCTCCTGTTAGAACTCTACACATAATGTAGTAGAACAGATGTGAACACAGAACTATTATATCACTTCAACAAGGCACTATATTTCTATCAGTATTATCTAAGTCAGGATTAAGGCTCTGCAGTCAGCTAAAATATCAGGACTTATGCCACACATGCCATGTCTCTTATTTGAGAGTATCATCAACTTTCTTTTGTAGCCAATGATCTGTTAGGTCCCACCTTGATACTATCAAACTATTTGTTTAGTCTGTTAAGAAATTTCAGACCTTGGTTTTTGTCATCTAAAGTATTAGCTCCTGCTCCTAATTTTAATCATTGGTAAATTTGATGAAAGGATTAATTCTACAGGAATTCATTCATTCTTGGCATTTAAATGGTTCTTTAAATTACTAATGATACTGTATTAGAAAGAACTTCAACTTTTATAATTTAGTATATCATTTACATAATTTCAAATTTTACATTAACAATTATTCTCTTACCTTGCAATAGCTCTGATGAAGTCTAGTGAAACTGTGCATTTGTATTTTGGTCCATCAAGCTGATCATCATGGCCAACCAGAGTTAGTAACTGAAGGGTCACTAGAGAAGTAATCTAAAAACAAAGAGAATATATATATATATATTTTTTTTTTGTCCAGTCCTGGGCCTTGGACTCAGGGCCTGAGCACTGTCCCTGGCTTCTTCCCACTCAAGGCTAGCACTCTGCCACTTGAGCCACAGCGCAGCACTCTGCCACTTGAGCCACAGCGCCGCTTCTGGCCGTTTTCTGTATATGTGGTGCTGGGGAATCGAACCTAGGGCCTCGTGTATCCGAGGCAGGCACTCTTGCCACTAGGCTATATCCCCAGCCCTAAAAACAAAGAGAATATTTTTATGAGAAACTATGTTAATGAGATTACATGATACTGTTCTCTGAACATTTTTTATTGTACCTTTGATAATGACATCTAAATAAATTCAAAAAATATCTGCAAAGAATACCACTACTTTGAAGTTTGCATGTACAAATCTGTACATATGTTTTCAACTCCTGTTTAACAGTTAGGGTAGTTCACAGCTGATTTAAACTGTTTATAGCATGTTCTCATTTAAACAACATTTAAAAAATATTTCTGTATGAAAGATTTAACAGTCTTCTGTAGAAAACTATATGAACTTCTACCCATTCTGCTTCTCTGTAAGAGATTAATTTGTAAAATAGTAAGTCTTTGGAAAATCATGTGTTAAACTCTTTTTATTTAATTAGAGGCAAGAATCCTTAGTATATTTTCTTTTCATTACTTGTAACTTCTACTTCTGTTATTCAAATATTCTCACACATTAAAAAGAACCTTTGTATGATGTACTAACATACTCTTCTATAGTTTTCATAGTAAACCACAAAAATTATTCAAGTGAGAACTTCAAAGTGTTTCAGATATATTAAACAGTTTTATTACTTTTATTATCTTAGTCACAACAAATATCTAAAGGCAAATGTTGAAAAAGTTTCTTGGGGTAACTTTCAGTTGTAGCAAGATTCCATGGATCATGTAAAAATTGGGCAAAGAACACACTATTACATCAAGATGTAGCAGCCAGGAGGTTGTTCTTTCTTTTCAGGGAGCAGAAAGCTTAGAAAAGCTACTGTGCAAAAATAAAATCTAAAAAATAATTGGGATTTGACTTTCACATTAAAAAATAATATAAAGAGTCTTCATTTTATGTACGACCTTGTATGAGAATAACTCAAAAAACCCAACAATATTTAGTGTTGTGTTCAGCAAAAAAAATGTATTACATACAACAGTGTGTGAAATTTTAACTCCTTTAAAAGCACTTTTCCAATTTAACAAAATATTGCTAGTGAAATTAGAATCAAATATAAAACTTATGGGGTTAATATCTTGAATCTCAAACACATAAATGTACCAAGTAAAAACATTTGGAAAATATATAAAACCTTTGAAAAACTACTGATATGTGATAAATGTAAGAATATCCATCTTCCTTTCCATTGCCTACCCCCTAAATTATCAAATTTACATTTGTAATTATATGCCCACAAAAGTCTTGAGGACTACTCTAGGTAGTATTCATACAATAAGTAAGATCAGAGAAAATATATACTTCCTTGTTCAACTTTACATGTTCCTGATACACAACGAGCCTGGGTCCCCAGACTAATATTGACATCTAAGTAAATTGACATGGTCAGTGGAGAGATGATGGACTCTGCAGACCATGAAGACTCCCATCTCAGTATGCATGCACAGGCACACGTAAGACACACGAGACTTGTCTTTTCTACCTGGCTGTTGAGAACTCAGGGACAAATAGGTCTCTTGGAGAAAAGAGATACACAAGACATTTCTGTTAGTTTCCTAAATGCAGAATGGCTTATATATACAGTCTCTAGTTCTAGCAAAGAACAAATTAGAATATTTTGCAGCCAATGAGTTAACATCTTAGGAAGACTGAACCTTTGTTAGGGAAAAGTTTTCTAATAGTAGTAATATCTACTATACTTGAATATTATTTAATGGGTTTTAACACTGTCTAACTTACAGAAGAAGGCTTCAGATTCAACTGAATTTTTAACTATCCTGAAACACATTTCATGGATAAAACACTAGCTATAACAAAAGGGCTTTATAGAAAAAAAAAAAAGATAAGTAGAAAAGAAGTTCTAGTCCAGACAGAATGGTACAGATTCATATTTGTGACTCTCCCTTGCTAAATTCAACTGTAAACCCTGGAAATAATGTAAGAGGCAACAGGAAAGGAGAATTGGGAAAGGTGGGAAGACGACAGTGGGCAACTTATGATCCCCAGGCCTGTAAAAAGAACATAGAGGGAGGGAGTCTTAAAACTCCTCAACCCCTAGACCCTGCACCTCCAATGTGCAATTCAGGAACTCAAGGCTCCCCAGGCAAGCCTTTTCCTACCGAACTAAAGAGAAAACTTGTTTAAAAAAAAATGACAGGCAATTCTACATCACAATTGTCATTCATAGATGAAGTGAAATAAAAGCACTAAGAGAAAATTAAACAATCTGTTATTGGCAGACATACCTTTAATAAATGACTAAGGGAAGTTTTTCAAAGAAAATGATAAAAGGAGAAAACTCAACTATCAAAAAAAGGAAAACAGAATAATGAAAAGGTAGAGTATCTCTTCATAAGTATTCTAGTTTGTATTTGATTAAAAATTGTAACAGCATCTGATACTCTATGCAATATTTGAAAGGTAAAAAAGCCCTGAATGGAAGGGTTCCATACCCATAAATTTTTCTCAGACATTTATCACAGAGAACTGCATACTCATATAAAAATATGCATATCAATGTTCAAAGTAACCTTATTCATAACAGCTAAAAATTGAAAAGTAGTCACATATTCTTACATGCAAAAGTTTGGATAAATCTCAGAGGGAATGACGTTGAATAACAAAGGCCAAAAGTGTATGCCTGTAATCCAAACACCACCAGAAGCAGGCACCAGAAGCAGGCCGAAGGATTTGCGCTCTAGACCAACTTAGGCAAAATTAGCAAGCCTCTACCTCAAAAACAAACTACAAACAAAAGGGCTAGTGGGGTGGCTCAAGTCAAAGAGCACTTACTGAACATGCTCAAGGCTCTTAGTTCAATCTGTAGAGCAGGGATGGAGGGAGAGGGAGGGAGATAGGCAGGTTGATTCCCATCTTACGTATATTTTAAAATCCAAATCAAACCCAAAAGTAACAGAAATGGATAAATGTAGAAAGGGGGAAATTTGAGTAAGATCAATAGATAGCATGTCACTTTCCTTGATATAATCCTTTACAAATGGTTACTAGTGAAATAGCACTGGGAAACTAATAAAGAACATACAGGAAGAAAGAGCCTGTGTTATATTTTACAACTGCAGATGAATCTATGATTTTCTCAAAAAGCTTAATGAAAAATTAAAACACTTGTCAAGTTCTCAAAATAGAGATCTTAGAGAAGGACCTTAACCAATCACCTTTACTTAAGAACATTTAAGTATCCACGTAGCTACAAAAAAAAAAAAAATCTACTTGTGAGAATAAAACCCTTTAGACCCATACGTACAAGAATTTTTTAATCTGCCTAGCTAAAAGTGATAAAAATGAGAGAATGTTATTTCAGTATTGATTTGCCATCTGGGTAAGTTCTTAAACACTTACAGAGCTTAGATTTTTTTCTGCCCCCCCCCCCCCCCCACTTAAAGGCAGAGGATTTGTAACCACAGGTTTCAGGCTGTTGCGCCATAAACAGTATCACAAAGTTGCCACAAACTGCAGCTGGTAAAACAAGTATTTATTTTGTAATAAAGGAGAATTACAGCAAATTATAATTATAATAAATACAATACCAATGTGATTGTTTCATTTCCACTAATTCTTACTTTTTAATTTCTGTTCCTTAAAATGATCAAATTTCTATTTTTGTTTAGGTGCTATAAAAGCCACCCGCATGTAAAATTTATTAAAAATTAAAATATTTCCATGTGAAAATCATCAGAAAATAAAATTCTGAGCTACCACATGGGGACTGGAAACTGAATCAATGTCTAATGTAACACATGAGAAAACAGATGTCATAAAAGCATGACTGGCATTAACAGTACCCACTTAATCACACAAAACAAACAAAAATGTTTCACTATTTTTTAGTGTGGAAGCTACAGCAAAAAGAAAAAAAACTCACATGCTGGGCTGCAAGTTTACTAGAAAATATTTTAAAGTTGTCATAACAAATTTTAAGTTAAGCACTTGGATTTTAAGAATATTTAACACAGTAAAAATGTCTAGCTAATCTATACTTTTGGATGTTGATGAGTATTAGAAAGCAGTTTGCTAAGAGTATTACTATTGTGAAAAAAGACCTCATTAGTCTGTGTGCATTTATCTTTTCTCCTATAATATTTCAAAATACTTAGAATACTGTAACATTGTAAAAATGTAAATTGTTATTCACTCATTTCGACATTCAGTTCAGAAGACATACTCTATAGAAAGAGGAGGGGAAAAAGAATTATGAGAACAAATTAATATTAGAAATCATGGGCAATTAGTGGTGTAGGAATACGATTTTATTATTCTAGACTTTATGCCAAACATTGTGCTAGGCATTTTAATTTCTTCAATCCTTACAACAATCCTCTCCAAATCAGGTACAATAAATAAACCTTGTTTTCCAGATGAGGAAACCTCAGTGAGGTTAGTAAGTAATGAAGGTCACTGAGCTGTTAGTGTAAGAGCACTGGATTTAAACACTACTTGAAGCCTTACAGTGACCAAAAAGAAAGCTGCAGAATGCAAGGAACTTTGTAGAATAGATTAAAGAAAGCTTCACAGAGGAGGAAAAATGAAATGACAACTCTGATGGTGTTCCACACTGAAAGGGTATTTGGGCATATTGGAGGATAGAAATCTAGGTGCAGCCATTGCAAAGGTAACAAAGGCAAAGTCTCAAGTGAAATTGGAACAATACAGGAAAAGTAGCATTTTAACAGGGCCCCATGTCCTATCCCAAGAACACAAAATAGCCTAGAGAAGAAAAAAGCAACAATTTTGTGAGTAAAATTATCAGACATGGTTAAAATATTGATGTATTTGAAATAGTTGAAATACTGAACTACTGATTTACTCTAATCTCAATTAAGTCTCCCACGAATCAGGCTGTATCTTATATAACACAGCTACTGTTTTTAAAATCTGAAAGCTAAAAGATGATTTAAGATGGGGGAGATTGCTTTTTGAAAAATCTGAAACTATTAGAAACACTGAAAATCATATTCCAAAGCCAAGTAACATATTTGTGGACTAAAGATCACTTCCTAAAGAAAAAAAAATTCAAAGCTACTAATCAGAAAACGTTATAGTAGCTACATGTACAAAAGTTAAGCATCAAAATCTTTAGGAAACAAATGTAATAAAAAAGTTTTACGAACAACAGAATGGAATCACTGCAGTTCCGGAAAGTCAATTTAATTATCAGAGAAAGTTAATATGTAGAGATGTAATTATTCCATTTCTGTTTGTTTGTTTTTTTTTTTTTTGGCCAGTCCTGGGCCTTGGACTCAGGGCCTGAGTACTGTCCCTGGTTTCTTCCCGCTCAAGGCTAGCACTCTGCCACTTGAGCCACAGCGCCGCTTCTGGCCGTTTTCTGTATATGTGGTGCTGGGGAATCGAACCTAGGGCCTCATGTATCCGAGGCAGGCACTCTTGCCGCTAGGCTATATCCCCAGCCCCCATTTCTGTTTTTTGAAACCTATTAAGACATACTCTTTTGCCAATAATGTTAAGGTTTTAGCAGAATACAACTGCTTTCCATGGAATTGCTTTTCTTCCCTACCTTGCTAAGCTCAAAGTCAAATAAGTGATATTTAAATTAATTGAAAAGTATCTTAGGAAGGTTACGTTTATCAAAGTAAGGATCTGTATGCTAGAAAGTTCAGAAAATTTTTTTTGCTTCATGTCTTTTATTTTTTTTAAGCGGTACTAAAAATTCAATTATTTTCCCTTTAAGTTTTCCTCAGTTGTTTGCTTTGACTGGTGGTGTTCTTCAAAATTAACATTGTTTATTTTTTGTCCTAAGTTTAAGAATAAGCCAAATGGATCATCTTGCTATCAGAAAAAAAAAAAAACATTATCTCTCTAACTTTTATACATGAGCAGTATTCTGTTTATAACATATTTGATTTTAACCTAGCTTAAAATAATCTGACTCAGGGGCTGGGGATATGGCCTAGTGGCAAGAGTGCCTGCCTCATATACATGAGGCCCTGGGTTCGATTCCCCAGCACCACATATACAGAAAATGGCCAGAAGTGGCGCTGTGGCTCAAGTGGCAGAGTGCTAGCCTTGAGCAAAAAAGAAGCCAGGGACAGTGTTCAGGCCCTGAGTTCATGGCCTAGGACTGGCCAAAAAAAAAAAAAAAAAAAAAATCTGACTCAAAGCCAAAGTATGTACTTTTTCTCTTCAGCTCCTATGCTACAATTAAGACATTCACAAAGAAAAAAAGATAATCTCTCTCTCTCTCTATATATAAAAATATACATAGATATGTTTAGATTTACATCTCAAATGGGGATATGCAGTATTTGTTTAATCTTTGCTCTGTATTATTATGTTCTTTGTTCTCATCCATGTAGGGGATGAGCTGATTATTTATATCTTAACAATAGGAGTTCATGTACCATAGTGAGATTTTTTTTTCTATTTAATCTGAGAAGCAGTCACTAACAAGCTTCAGCTGGAAATGCTTGATGTAAAAACAGTGTGAACTTGTTCCTGGGTTAATAAAATTGTTCTTTCTGCCAAAAAAAAAAAAGAAAATCAATTTACAACTGTAATTAATTTTTGACATGGTTATTATTTTTATACTTTCATAGATTGGTGTACATATATCAACTGGTTTACGAAATATCCTACCCTGGATAAGCTTTTAAGTAAAACATTATTTAGATAAACAATCTTAATAAATAAAATGTCAGTGTCTGAGTTTTATATAATCCAACAAACACTATGTTCAAGCTAATAATAGACATCATAGTTCAAAGCATATATTAACTGTTTACTGGCATTTTACATGAGAACAAGAAGTGTAGCACATGAAAGAGATAGGCAAATATTATATATATTAAATATTATCCCCCTCAAAAAATGAGAAGGGCATATTGTTTGATACTCTCAGATTAGCAAAAACTGGCATGCAATTTTATACAGAGAGGAACTAAAGAGTGCCTTCTAATCTCTGGAATCTTCCTGGCTACCAAAGCCAGTAAGACTCTAAGTGAATGTCAGAAGAATGCAAAGTCATTAATTCAATGGGTGATTGTACATGAGATACAGAAATGAAAAGGTTTACATCTTCAGAGAATTCAAGATAATGGGACACATATACAATGGCATGGTATTAACAAAGTATAAGTGATATGTTACTGGTAAGAGTAAACATAATCATCTAACTATAGAATAGGGAATTAAGAGAAGTGGAGGGAAGGCATTGATGTGATTCATAGTAAAATAGTATTGGGGGAATCATGAAGTATATAAGAGTTTAAGGAAGAGCATCTATATACCAAACCAATTAATAATTAGTATGCTCTCAAAGAAAAAAACAGGCTCATTGTAAAAAGTGTGTAGGCTGAATGAAGGCAGAGGAAGAACTGGGCCAGACTGAGAAAGAACTTAGAAGAAAGGATCTAAAATGTAGACCTGGTGATATAAAAAATAATGTAACTTGTTAAAAAAATTTAAAAGAACAAATTTATTTTAAGGTTTATGCTGACGTATGTATAGAAAGTAGTGATAGGTTTGCAGCAAAGAAGCTAGTGTAATACTCTAAAAAACAATTAAGTTATAAATTTTAGTTGCAGTAATGGTAGACAGAAATACATTCAACATTCAGGAGGAAAAGCAGCCTGGACCTGTTGACATGTTAAAAGCTAAGAACTGATTATGTCTTTTTATTTTCTAGAACCAATAAATGACAAATAGTAAAGGATGAATAAATAAATGATTATTTTTAAAATCTAAGGCTAAAACTTGTGGAAATATTTTTAGGGAATTATTTGGTTTGTCATATGGAGCATGACACAGATAGGACAGTGAGGTAAAATTCAGTTTGGGGTAATTTGGATGGAAAATAAGAACATAAAAATAGAAATACGGACTTTTCAAAGACCAACAACATATGCAGAATTTGATGCCCAGGAAACAGAGGAGACACTTAGAGATACACTGAATTCCTTTTCTGATTTTGAACCGTAGGGCCATAATTTCTATACTAAGAATGCAACTCTTTGCCACCATTCTGAATTGTTAATGGTAAATGAACAATAAAGGTGAGTCAGTCACAAGAACCCTAATTTCTCATTTAGGAGAAAGGACAAGGATTTTCCAGCAGCAGAATGTCATGAATGGTAGGTGCCATGTTCCTACAAACGAGCAGGTATGCCCTGTCTTCTCCAAAGAACTCCGATTAATGTTGGCAAGCAGTCATGGGAAATTGCCTGAAACAATCACCATTACTTTTATCATCTTTTAAAAATGTAGCACACATTTTTATAATGGAGACTTTGCTTTGTCACTTATCTTTTAACCTGTTCTTATTAAAATTTATTTTCTTATTCATCCAAACTTTGTGTTTTCAGGCAAAAATACGTTAAGTCAAATAAAATTTACTGATGTTGAATACATTTCCCCCCCAAAAATGTAAATAACAGAGATACACTTGACATATTTATTGGAAGCAATACTAGGCTTTGAGAAAGGTGGTTGTAAAATACTGCCTAAAAATAAGGTACCAGTGTATTATTTTATACAAAAACAGAGAGCAAATAATTTATGTAACTCCTTTCTCCCTGAGGCAGTATTTTACATGTCTACCTTAAGCAATGGCCCATTTTTCTAGGGTTCAGTAAAAATGCCTACAGCTGGACGGATATATTCACAAAAGCAAAGTAGTAACAATGAAGAAATTTAGCACCAGATTCAGGGAAGACAAGAAAAGAATAAAAGAAAACATTGTACTTTTTTTTTTTACTACCCTTGTTAATAAGTACTATTAGTATTCCTTATATCAACTGCACAGCTTGAGAAAATCATAGATCAATTCTACTCATTTCAATTATAAAGCATTTCAAGATTGTTTTTAAAAATTTCCTGAAATAGGCACCTACTGCATGGTGGTGTGAAGGGAGAAAGGTAATGCATCCACACCAGGGGTAGCTGGAGAATTGAGAATCTCATTTACTGCTCCAGCGGAGGCTGAGCATCCTGGTAGTGGTGCTCTTAATGCTAAACAGCCTGCTTCTTTGAAGAAGAACCTCTGTTGACCTGTTCATCAGAAATGGGCATTAAGCAAGGCTCCTTTATCATGGCTGGAATGGAATGCCTCACAATTTCAAGCTGTGTGTATAAAAACACAATATGATCTGAGGATTGTGGTTCAAAGACAACCCAGGCAGGAAAGTGTGTGAGACTCTCATCTCCAATTAACCACCAAAAAGCCAGAAGTGGAACGTTGGCTCAAGTGGTAGAGCACCAAACTTAAGCACAAAAAGATGAGAAACAGTGTCCAGAACCATCACACATACACAGAAAGTACATTTATTACCCAATTTTCACCTTCAAGGTATTTGTGATTATATATATATATAATTTATCATCATCACATCATATAGTCATTTCAATTAGATATTACTGAGACTCTGGAATGCTAGTACAAGACAAAGCAATTATAAAGAAATGCTCTTCACATTTCTAATACCAAGTATCCATGAAATTAAGAAAAAAATCTACTCTAGGTGGTTAAGTTTACGGTTTATAAAGTTAATGTATAAACAAATTAGTTTTTATGTATCTTACAGGTAGATCTTACTTAGGATGTTATATTTTGTTTATAACAATCAAATTCACATTTAACAATGCATATACCTAGATAGCATTTTTATCAATGATGATCTCTAATGGTATATGACTACCATTTAATGAGTCTAAGTTTTTGTATATGCTTAATCATTTTTTACATATTTTTATTACCTTTAAGTAGTTGTACAAAGGAGTTACTATCCAATGAAGTAGTTTAAAAATATAATGCATCTTTTTTTTTCTTTTTTGCCAGTCCTGGGGCTTGAACTCAGGGCCTGAGCACTGTTCCTGGCTTCTTTTTGCTCATTCTACCACTTGAGCCACAGTGCCACAGTGGTTTTTTCTGTTTATGTGGTGCTAAGGAATTGAACCTAGGGTTTCATGCACACGAGGCAAGCATTCTACCGCTACGCCACATTCCCAGCTGCAATACAATGCATCTTAATCTCACCCCTTTTCAATATGCTCACTCATCTCTCCCAACCAACCTCTTCCCTCACTCTTCTGACTGGTGAAAAACTAAGACAATTTCCTTTAATTATTTTTTGTAGAAATACTAATAAAACTACATGTAATATGTGAAGTATGCTTTCCTAAGTTGTCTCTTTACAAAATCAATTTATATGGTTAAAGGCCTTTAGATTAAAAATCTATAAAGGAAATCTGAAATTATATATATAATATATAAATAATAATATATATTATATGTAATAATAATATATTATAATATATTATAATAATATATAACATTACAATAATAATGATATATTATATGTATGTTATATATATAAATTATATATATATATGTACCATAGGGCTTAGCAGCAGAGTGCTTGCCTCGCATGCATGAAGCCCTGGGTTCAATTCCTCAGCACCACATAAACAGAAAAGGCCAGAAGTGGCACCGTGGCTCAAGTGGTAGAGTGCTAGCCTTGAGTAAAAGGAAAGCAGGGACAGTGCTCATTTCCTGAGTTCAAGCCCCAGGACTGGCAAAAAAGAAAAAAAAGGAGATTACCATAGTTGAGTATTACTTTTCATTATTAAGTATTTAAAATGTATAGCATTATCATTTTTGAAGGAACATCATTCAAACAGTTTATAACAGGCCATGCAGAATAACACACTACTTTGTCTATAGCTTATTAAGTTTTAAGTATTAACTGATATTGGTTGATGTAGTAATTAAATTAAGCTGGACATTAACAACTTTAGTTATGACACAGATATAGAACAGTGTTGCTATAAGCCCTAAATTCCGGGTATGTCAGAAGGAAATGCTCAAGAAACAGATTTGCCACTTTGTAGAAGATATGTACCTATGTTTTCAAAATAAAGTCTTATTTTTTCACACTTGCTCTTTAAGTATTAAGTAGTTAGTACTATTCACTTTCAACTGTTTAGTTATTCATTCCCTCAGTATATGCCTAAACTCTTAGTAAATAACATAAACACCATCACCTCTAACATAAACTAGAACTGTAACTACAGCAACACAAACAAAAGGCTGAGAAATCCAGACATCTTTTTCCCCTTTGTATTCTCTTATCTAACACTGCCTGGAATAGAGAAGAAACCGCATATTTGCTATGCAGAGAAAGGAAAATTTATTTCTAACTAGGGGAAAATGAAAATAGTAAATACTGATGCTGCATTTGAAGCTTGAACTAAAACATTTTTATTTTTAAATGTTTTAGATTTTAAAAGTAAACAAAGTATCCTGTTTAAAAACTTGAGAACTGAACACCTAAATTTATAGTATATATATATACCTGTATACACATACTATTTTTCTGTATATATACAGTATATATAATATATAGTATATCTATATATGCATGCATATACATACACATGTATATATAGACACACATGTATACATGCTATACATGCCATAGTATATACTATATATGCCTATATATACTATAGTATAGATATACACATTCATATACAGCATATATATGTCATATATATACTATTTCTGAAGAAAAATGTCAAAAAACCTCGCTGTGTTGAATAAAGGATTAGCTACTCTAACAAGTATAGCAAAACCACCTTTCTACAGCTATGGCAAATTAGATGTGCATTATTAATTTTAAAAAGCTGATAAATAAAATAATTAAGTTATCATTCTGCTTTGTGATTAATAATTCATTTAGAAAATTTCTTTAAATTAAATATATTCTATTTAGTTCCTAAACCAAACATAACTGAGCAAAAAGTTTAAGATAGATAGATAGATCTACTACAAATTAATGCAATCTGTGTGACCAAAGATTCACTTGATTCCTAACCAAAAAAAAAAACCTAAACCTTGAAAAAAATATACACAAGTATATTCTAGTATATATGAAACACAGACCAAAAGCTGGGAAAGAAAAAATGGAATCTTTAAAAATACGTATTTGTGAATTAAACTGTCTCAAAAGATTATTTACACATAAGCATATAAATAAAAATTTATAAGGACATGTTTATTGTAATTTGTCTTATTAAATTCTTCACAACTATAATATGAAGTCACTCCAAAAATACACATTACTAAAATATTTCAACTGTCAATATGGTATATAAATTTCTTAAAATAATCATTTCCTTACCTTCTTTCTTGATATTAATTCACAATTAATTTTATAACCATTTAAAGTAATTTATTTTAAACTATTAAATTTCAGAATTATGGCAAATTATCTTCAAAACTATTTTCAAAGTGTTAATAGTAATAGGTATAGGTAACACCTATTAAGTTTACCTATCTACTTCATATGCGTGGACTGATTTACTCATTCTAGTCACGTAAGAGGAAAGAAAAGAGAAAAATAATAAAACATCAGAAACAATGTTTTGTCACCTCTAATGTTTGGGAATTTAACAATATTTGGGTGAAAATTTTTAAATAACCCATAATGATTGTAAAAATGTTCCTAAAGTGAAAATTGAAAAGGAAATGATTTCAGAAGTAAAAATATTTAAACTACATTTTCATTTTTTAAATTTTATTATTATTTTTTTTTGTTTGTTTGCCAGTTCTGGGCCTTGAACTCAGGCCCTGAGCACTGTCCTTGGCTTTTTGTTGCTCAAGGCTAGCACTCTGCCACTTGAGCCACAGCGCCACTTCTGGCCGTTTTCTATATATGTGGTGCTGGGGAATTGAACCCAGGGCTTCATGTATAGGAGGCAAGCACTCTTGCCACTAGGCCATATTTACAGCCCCTAAACTACATTTTCAATAAATCTAATCACTATTACTACTGTTCTCCTATTTATGAGACAAAATTTTTATTAAGCAAAAGTTTGCCTACAATTCCATAAATTCAGAATACTAAATACAATGTGATTAATACCACAAATTTGATTATTGTGCCCAATTATAATTTCAATACACTCTAAAGCTTTCTTAATTTATTAGTTTATACCTTCATTCTAGAATAGTTTAAATCAGATGCAATAAAAATAGGCTTCTGCTTCAAGTGATCCTGAATGTGTTTATCATATATAAATTTATTACGTTACATGTGACAAATTTTTAAATAATCTCAAGTGTTAATCGCAAGCTACAAAAATGACATATTACTGAAAAATAAATCCTTAAATTATAGTTGCACATAGCTTAAATGAACAGAAAATAGTACATTATCAGTTCATTCAGATGTAATGGACTTCCTAGGAAAATATTCCTGTAATATATAATTCCTGAACAGTGAATATTGTGTGTGAAACACACACAAAATTATTAAATATCCTCAAGTAATTTTTACTTTTATTCAAGAACCAATTTGTTAGGCTAAAAATCTTTTTCCACCAAAGAAAGATTAAAGTTAACAAGCTAAACCTTGTTTTCCTTTTTCACTTTAACACTAGAACGAAACAATACTGCTATCTAGTGGTCATGTCAAACAAGCACTTTCAATACAATGTCCTACATACTGTATGCCTGGGACTCAAATTCAGGGCTCCATGCTGTTTGCTTGGTGTTTGTGCTCAAGGCTGATACTCTACCACTTGAGCCAGAGCTGTACTTCCAGCCTTTTGCTCATAAATAAGAGTCTAATGAACTTTCTGCTCAGGATGGCTTTGAATTGTGATCCTCCGATCTCAGCCAGCTGAGTTGCTAGGACTACAGGAGTAAGCAATCAGAGCCCAGCACAAAGATCATATGCTTGTTCATCAAAAATGAAGAGGGTGTAGATTAAATAGATTGTGATTCCTATTTTGATACATCCAACAAAAAGATAAAAATGAAAAATAGAAAAGGCCTCTGGAACTCAGTGAGAAAAAAGCAAATGCAAGGCATGTGATAGAAATTATGTTCTTTTAGGTGTTATTCCTGCCGTCTATGTTATTTGACTTTCTCAGTATTTTACTAACCAAGTAAAATGAAGGTCAATTGTATTTACTTGTATTTACTCGTAGGCATTTTTCTACCTTCTATGTCTCAAATGGGAATGATCAAGTTCCTAAATGACTTAGTAAATGAATATATGGAAATTCATTTAGCACGGTGCTTTAAAAGTATTAGTGACTTTAATTTTTAAATGCAAATAAAAAGACAAAAAAAGGATCAACAATTTCAACTGCCCAGACTGAAAAAAAAAAGTTATGGAAAGAGCTTGTGTTCTAGGCAGAAAAAGATGCACTTGGGGGCCAACATGGATCTTAATTACATTACTGGCATTGCTGGAACCATAAAAACTGGTGACACTGTTCATCATAGTAAAAACCCAGAATAGCCAGAAAACCTCAAAATCAGAAACCTCCCAAATAGGCAATTAAAAGCCACCACAATATAATAGATTATAAAATTTGACATCCATTCTGGGAGCAAAATTATTCATAATGAATACAACTCTAATGTAACGTTTACTGACCTATTTCTTAACCAAAAAATTAAACAAAATGATCATTATAATTTCTAATGACTGAATTTCTACAAATGTTAGTTTTCTCTTGCTGCCATTTATATCATGTACTTAAGTTTTATCTTTCTGAACCATTTAAGAAATCTGTGTACTTTCACTGCCACCTAGTGAAACTTTGAAAAATTAAGTATTCTGGAAAATAGACCAATATTTTAAAAGAGCCAACCTGTACATAATGTCAATCTATAAAGCACGAACATGAGAAATAAGAACATTAAAGATTACCTTCAATAATCTCAATCCAATATTTAGAGCAATGTGTGTGTTTACGTGAGAGAGTCCATAACCTATATCATCCCATATACTTCATCTATAGATGTTTTACAATAAATGTTATATAAGTATTTTGTACACTGTTTAGGAAATGACATGAAAAAGTAAGCCTGTACATCTTTGGTAAAATAAATAAATAAATAAATAAAAACAACTTTTTGAAAGGAGTATTTTTGTGTTTGACTGAATCCATTAATCTGGAACTCACAGATATCGAGGACCAATTACACTTCTTTTCAAGAATATTGTTCTTTGTATAGTTAAGAGAAAGTAGATTGAAGAAAATCTGAACCTGGAAATGAATCAACCAGAAGAACCCATTAAAAATTATAAATAACCTAACATTTTAAGCTTACCTGAGAAAATATATTTGCTGTTGGAGCAACTCTGCTGTCCACAATACTATATAATATTGCTAACAATCTGTCTAATGGAAATGACTTTGGTCCAAGGAGATGATTGCTTGTCTGTCAAAAATAAAAAAAGTGGAGTTTTATTCTTTCACCAAAGCACTCACTTTGCATAGCATAAAATCTCAATAGCAATATATTCATAGATTTTCACCCTTGAACTGCTAACAAATCTAACCTACAGTCTGGAAATTCAGCTAAAACTTTAACTAATATATTCCTATTTTTTTTCAAATTTTATTATCAAAATGATGTACAGAGAGGTTACAGTTTCATACGTTAGGCATTGGATACATTATTTGTACTGTTTTTTACCTTGTCCTTCATACCCCCCTCCCCCCTCTCCCTTTCCCTTTCCCCCCCCTGAAGTGTTCAGTTCACTTACACCAAACAGTTTTGCAAGTATTGCTTTTGTAGTTGTTTGTCTTTTTTTACCCTGTGTCTCTCAATTTTGGTATTCCCTTTCAATTTCCTAGTTCCAATACCAGTATACACGGTTTCCAATATACTCAGATAACATTACAGAGATAGTGTAGGTACAACCACAGGAAGGTGATACAAGAACATCATCAATAATAGAAGCTACAGATACACATGGGATGTTGAAAGTAGTTACAACTGTGATATAACAATTGTCTCCATAATATGGAGTTCATTTCACTTAGCATCATCTTATGTGTTCATAAGGGTATAGCTATTGGGCCTTGTGGTGCTCTGCTATGACCTGCCTAAACCTGTACTAATTATTCCCAATAAGGGAGACCATAGAGTCCATGTTTCTTTGGGTCTGGCTCACTTCACTTAGTATAATTTTTTCCAAGTCTTTCCATTTCCTTACAAATGGGACAATGTCATTCTTTCTGATAGAGGCATAAAATTCCATTGTGTATATGTACCACATTTTCCTGATCCATTCATCTACTGAGGGGCATCTGGGTTGGTTCCAGATTCTAGCTATGACAAACTGTGCTGCGATGAACACTGTTGTGCTGGTGGCATTACTGTGATTTTGTTTGTGGTCTTTTGGATAGATACCCAAAAGTGGGGCTGCTGGTTCATAGGGGAGTTCTATATTTAGCCTTCTGAGGAATCTCCATACTGCTTGCCAGAGTGGCTGAACCAGTTTATATTCCCACCAACAGTGAAGTAGGGTTCCCTTTTGGCCACATCCCCTCCAACAATTGTTATTGTTAGTTTTCTTGATATATGACATTCTTACTGTGGTGAGATGGAATCTCAATGTTGTTTTGATTTGCATTTCTTTTATGACCAGTGATATAGATCATTTTTTCATATGTCTCTTGGCCATTCTCAATTCCTCATCAGAGAAGTCTCTTTGTAAGTCTTTAGCCCACTTGATGAGGGGGCTATTGGTTCTTTGTGGTTTTGTTTTGGAAGAAGGTAATTTTTTTAGTTCTGCATATATTTTAGATATGAGGCCTTTGTCCATTGAATGGCCGGTAAAGATCTTCTCCCAGTCTATGGGCTTTCTGTTTATCTCGCGAGCTATGTCCTTTGCCGTGCAGAAGCTCTGAAGTTGGATGCAGTCCCATTTGTCCAACCTTTCTTTGATTTGTAGCCTTTCTGGGTCTTTGTTAAGGAAGTTCCGTCCTGCGCCAAGGAGCCCAAGTGTTTCTCCTACTCCTTCCTTTAGGGTTTTCAGGGTGTCTGTTTTGATTTCGAGGTCTTTAATCCATTTGGAATTGATTTTGGTGCAGGGTGATATATAAGGATCTATTTTTTATATCTTACAATTTTCTTTGTATCTGCAATCTTCTTAATTGTCTACAATCTTAAAAACTGCTGCTTTGCTATTATAATTAGATGTTAAATAACTTTTTCAAGTAATTTGTCAAGATAATGCATAGCCAAAACTAAGTTCTTCACTTTTTTTTTTTTTTTTTTTTTGTGGCCAGTCCTGGGGCTTGGACTCAGGGCCTGAGCACTGTCCCTGGCTTCTTTTTGCTCAAGGCTAGCACTCTGCCACTTGAGCCACAGCGCCACTTCTGGCCGTTTTCTGTATATGTGGTGCTGGGGAATTGAACCCAGGGCCTCATGTATAGGAGACAAGCACTCTTGCCACTAGGCCATACCCCCAGCCCCATACCCCCAAGCCCCTTAACTTCTTGATTAAAATCCACTAGATACTTTCCATTCTTCTTGGGATCACTTCCCAGAAAATATTCACCATTAATGAAAAAGATCAACTATGATAAATATAGCTAGAAAACTAATAAAATGTTGTATAATTTACGTAGAATAATTTGTCAGCTTAAAAACAATGTAAAATTTATTTTAAAAAGTTAAGAACTGTATAATGTTCATAACTATATAAAGCCAGATGGTATAATTGCTGTTAAAAAAATTGCAGTGTAAGTTCCTTTTCATTAGCAGTTAATGCTAGTAAAAATTGGACAATTTAGGAACTCTGAGCACAGACAAATAAAATGGGAAACTATTTACAAGCACGACAATGTTAAAAGAATGACTGTAAAGAAAAATGCCTGCTCAGGGCTAGGAATGAGGCTTAGTGGTAGAGTGCTTGCCTAACATGCATGAGGCCCTGGGTTTGATTCCTTGGTACCACATTAAAAAAATGTAATTAAAAAAAAGAAAAGAAAAATACTTGCTCAGAATTATGAAATGCAGTATTTGTTTTACTAAAAGATAGTTTAGAAATAATCTTTGAGGTCTTAAATTTTGCATGCTTATCTCACTAAATGCTTAAAACATTTGGAAAAGAACAGTTTAATAATCCATTCACATACCACTGAATTTAATCAAATTCTAATATGTAATACAAAGAAAAATTTAATCACATTACAATTAAGTTGGAACTCTGAATTTTTTCCCATCGTTTTCCCTTTCAGTCCCTAAAAGGATTTGCTATCTACAATTTGATGTTCTAAACATTCATAATAGTTTTTATATTGTTAATGATTTTGTCCACAAATGACATAGCACTGTTTGTACGATTTAAAATTCTCTGTAAACTATCAATTTGGACATGCACACCTATATATTGGTGGTACTAGAGTTTGAACTCAGGATCTCATGCTCGTCATTTTGCTTTGGTTACTTTCTCAACAAGATCTCATATTTTTTGCCTGGGCTGGCCTGGATGGTGATCCTTCTACCAATTATGCCTTTAGGAAATTGAGATGACAGGTATACAAAGCCATCGCATCTTATTTGTTTAGATAGGGTCTCCTTAACTTTTCGCCCTGGCTGGCCTTGTACTGTGACCCTCCCAATCACTACTCTCAAGTAGTCAAAATTACAGGCATGAGCCAGTACACTCTGATGAACACATCTTTTTACTACACTACTTTTTTCATTCACATTGTGTCTCTGAGGTTAATCCACTTTTCATCTACTAGCATCCCATTCTATGCTATATCACTATATATCTACCAAAAAAATCATCACAAAAGTACTAAGGCATGGCTCAAGTGGTAGAACACTTGCCTAGCCAATGTCAGGCCCTGGATACAAAACTTCAGTACTACAAAAATTGATAACCACAGTATTAAAAAAATAAAGCTACAGCTAACAATCCTACATATTCCTTCTTGTAATTCATGAAAGTTAAAGTAGGATTGAAGCTAGAAAAGGAGGGCAAGACAATAGTATGTGTTTTCCAGCACTATTTGTTCTTTTTTAATGTTCATAAGAAGAATTCATTTCTCAGTCTTTCCTGCAGTTAAAAGTCATTTAGCTGAGTTTTGCCCACTGCAGTATGCATAGCACTGAAAGGCCAAACCCGGCCTTTCAAATCAGTGGATCCTTCCTTTCTTTTTCCCTCCAGAGGCTAGCTACATCACTGCTAGGCCATGAAACTCATGATTCGTTATTTTGTGAGTAGTATGTAAATAATCTGTTGTGTAAGACACTAAAAGTTTTGGGGTTTGATTTTCACTACAGTATAGCTCAGGTTATCCTGGCCCACGTGAAGTTCATTCACACTTAACTTCATTAGGATATTGCCAATCTACAGAGTAGGTAGGCTTGTCAAGTACTACAGTATCATTAGCACAAATAATTATATTTTTCAGATTTTTCAGTCTAAAAGCGTGAATGTCTTGCTGCACTTTTTGCCTGAGGCTAGCAGTGGATTGTGATCCTTCCAAAGGCACCTCCTGTGTAGTGGGATTAGAGATGTGCAGCACCATGCCAAGACCTTTTTTAAAACCTTTCATTGTTATTTTTGTGGGTGTCTCAAGTGGAAAAGAGAAAAATACATTCAATATATTTTCATATTAAGCCATCTGTATTTGATTTAAAAAGCCAGATGCACTTTTTCACCAAAAACTAAGTCACTGAAACCACTGTCAACTCAGGTTATTTTTTTGTTGGGGGTGGGGGGACTAGAATGAGTTGTCGGTTCTGAGGCCTGATCTCAGGAACTGGGCACTGTCTGTCCCTAAGCTTTTTTGCTCAAGGATAGCACTCTATAATTTAGCTGCAGCTCCACTATGGTTTCTTGATAGGTAACTGGAGATAAATATGTACCAAAGACTTTCTTGCCCAGACTGGATGTGAACCAAATGATGATCCTCAGATCGCAGACTTCTGAGTAGCTAGGATTCCATGTTAACTCAGTTTTATCTATTACCAGCTAACGTGAATGCACTTGAGTCACTGTATTCACATTACAAAATACTATTATATTAAGTGGTATTATAGCAAAACAAGTTAGTTCTCATATGCAAATAACTAATAGAATTATACAAATATCCACTTCCTATATTATCCTAAATTCATGTTCTACCATAAGAGGATTCAAAATGTAAATACCTTTTCATGTTTCTTTAGAAAGTTGGTTTTCTTGATTTTTCCATGATGCTGAAATTAAGAAAAATATTTTTAAGATTATAAAAATACAGAACTATGTAAAACCAGAAAAGATGCTTTGTTAAAATGTCATACATAGTACTAATTTATGTACTCTAGATTTTCAAAATTATTATCTTAATAATCTTGTATTTATACTTATAACCTTTGTATTTATTTAGCCTCGTATCAATATAAGGTTATGATATAAATACCCTATATAAAAACTTCAGTATTTCTTTTTAGGTTGACTAGGATTTGAACTGGATGCAGGATTACTTTTGCACATAAACAAAAAAAATTAAATAGTGATTCTTCTTAAAGTAGTTATATTACATGATGTATACTTATTGTATAAATACTGACTGAGAGCACTTAGGCATCAGGATTCAATAAGGAAGAACAAAAGGAACAGATATGGACCTTATTCTCATGAGCCTGAACAGTAGTGGAACAGACGAAAAAGAAAAAAAGCCAGGTGCCTGTAGCTCAAGTCTGTAATCCTAGCTACTCAGTAGGCTAAGATTTGAGGACTGTGGTTTGAAACCAGCCCAGGCAAAAAAGTTCCTGTAAGACTTTTATCCAATGAACCCCTCAAAAAAACGGAAGTAGAGCTGTGGTTCAAAGTGGTTCAAAGAACATGTGCAAAGACATTAACACACCAGAATGTTCTAAGGAGCAAGATGGCTTTCACCTTTTTGCCAAACTGCCTACCTGCTCCCAATTTCAAGATGTGATATTAAAGCCTTTAGTGAATGAGTTCTGACTACATATTTAGCAATCTCATATTCTATGCTGTGACTCTTAGAAATGTATATGTTGAAAAACTTAAAACAACTACTCCTCAGTATTATGGATAAGAGACCCTACCTCCAGAACAACATCCAAGGATGTTCAAGTCCCTTTTATAACATGATAAAACTAGTTGTATACAACCTACTGTGCACTTTAAATCATCCTTAGATTAAATATTAAATATAAAAACTAGATAGTTTTGCACTATATTACTTAAAAAATGACAAAAGTCTTTACATATTCAATAGACACAAATGTATTTTCATCTTCAGATAGTTGAACCTTCAGCTGAGATACCTATAGATATAGTCAAGAGTGTTCTTTAATCTTCCAAAGTAAAATGAAAAGCAGTATCTTACTATTACCTTAAGGAAGAACCTCTTGTCAGTTCTTGCTGGGTTGTATGAAGCAAGGTAAGCAGCAATAAGAATAAACTTAGAGTAGTATGGGAGTTCCATATGTGTATATGCTGAGAGACCTACACACAAAGAAATACTTTCATGGTGACATTTATCAGACTACCAGTGGGCATTTTTGTGGGAGGCACAGTATGAGGGTTGATACTCAGAGCTTTTTATTTGATAGGCAGGGACTCTACCACTTGAGCCACTTCAGCTCTTTGTTGCTTTTATTTTCTGTGGGTCTTGTGGGTTTTTTGCCTGGAGCCAGTTATAGAATGTGATTCTTCTACCATGTCCCCCATTTAGTTGAGATTACAAATACCTATTATCAAGCCCAATTTATTTGTTGAGTTACAATCTCACTAACTTTTTGCCCAGGCTAGACTCAAACTGTGATTCTCTAATCTTCATCTTCCAAAAAAGTTTCTCAACTTAAATGCCACCATGACAATGAATGGTAGTGCTGAACATTATTATTAATGACATGCTTTGTTCATATTATTAATTTTGTTTGGGTCCTGCTATTTGGAAGTCTGCATCATACCCATTCTTCCCTTCAAGGCTGTACTTTTAATTAAACATTCCCCGATACTCCAACTTTCCTAAAACAGTACACTATGAATTCCTACTCTGTGTATTTCATGTGAATCTCACATAATATTATAACTAATCTCATGTAATATGAGAATGTCTACAGTTACATAAAAATTCTGTCTCTTACTAAGCTACACTGTTTGCTCACAAACTAGTATGCACCTTTTTTATGCCAGCTATACAGGAAATAATGAGTTGATGAATAAATAAAACAATAGTCAAGAAGCAATGATTCTTAAGGAAAGAAAAAGAATCATTTTCTGAGTATGTAAGAATGTGCCAGGCACTGGTAGGGTTCTTTACGTAAAGACCACTTTAAGCCTCTGCAGTAACTTAAATATTCTTCTCAATTTTACAAATGAAACTGATCACACCATTAGGAAATATTCCAGACCAATTTCTGCAACTTTTTGTTTTTTAACAATGAAACTAGTTCTACTTAGGATAAATCCAAAGCAATCATTTTCTTAAAGAAAACAAAAGCACAGTGCTTGAAACATGGACCACCAAAGTGTATTCCAAAACTGAGGTAATGCAGAATTGGATTTTATTCATTAAAATTTGAGAAGCTTGTGCATACATCAAGGTAAGATTCATCATAATTGTTTTAATAAAAACATGAAAGACAAGTTGTATAACTTTCACATGACATAAGCCAACATTTAAAAAAATTATTGAAACATTTAGAAAAACTAATATTCAACAAGGAAAACTGTTAATCAAAATGTTACTATAACTTAAAAACTTCATTCTCTTTTATAACCCTACTTTCTGACTGAGTACTTTTTAGCATTAACTTCACTATCAGTAATGAAAGAAGCATCCTGGTAACTTTCTGGGTATGTTCTTTAATACCTTTTATTTGTCCTGGATCTGTGTCATCTTTCTGTAGCTTTTCCCACTGAGAACTGGAAAAGAAAAGTATATAAGAATATGAATGAGTTAAAAGTGTGTCAATGGCTCATGCCTGTAATCCTCAGGAGCCTGAGATCTGAGGACAGCAGTTTGAAGCTAGCCTGGGCAGGCCCCACGAAAAGCTGGAAGTGGAACTGTGGCTTAAGTGGTAGAGTGCTAGCCTTGAGAAAAAAAAGAGACAGAGCCCAGAACCTGAGTTCAACACTAGGAACGACATCAAGAAAAAAAAAAAAAAAAGAAGTATATGAAATCAGTATGCTATATGTAAACCAAAGTCCATGTTGGAATTCTGATATCCAGAAGTTTAAGACAATTTTGTTTTGAGCCACTATCTGTGGTAAACTGTTACAATGCAATAGAAAAGGGAAATCCAAGAAACCTTTGTTTCACATTCTCCTACTCTTTTCTAATTTAAGTATTTTTTCATACCTGAAGATACCCTCTAAAAATTTTAAATCATGTTGGGGTGATGTGTCTCTTTATTTACATTTTCTGTTCCTCCTCATAACATGGTATGGCTTTTCTAGTTTGTCTACTCTTCATTTTGAAAGGATTCATAGTTGCTTGGTTCAGCAACAGCAGGTGATTCTATGAAAGGGTAAGATGATGCTATGATTCTATGGAGTGGCTCAGCAGATTGAATTCTAAAGTGTTTTCTTCTGCAATCAGTACTATTTCTTTAAATGTCTGTTGTAGTGAACAAGAAAGGCAACATTTCTGCTCTCACAGAGGTAATATGGTCTATTTGTATTAAAACTGTCATTGTACTGAAAGTAGCAACATTTCCTTCAAGTCATCTATGCTTTTTGTCTTTTGGATATCTTGGTGTCTTAATGTTTTGTTACAATGGCTGGTATAGAGTAAGCAATCAATAAATGTTAAACATAAAGAATTAAAATGCTATACCATTTTGACTGGTTGACCTTCAGATTTTGTTTCTTGTTTTGCTTTTCTACTCCTTTATATTTTGGGAGTTGTTAGTTTGACACAGGATTTCATTACGTAGTCTAACTGGCCTCAGGTGCATCATCCTCCTGCCTTAACCTACCAAACACATTACATGCCTGGCTCAAGTTTCTTTTTTTTTCTTTGTCATTACCAGTATGGCCTGTCAAATCAATTCCTTTGTTTTCTCTTAAAATAGTACTTTACCCAAACTACTATGCTAACTTGGGTCCTACAAACTTCACAACATCCTTTTGATTCTCTACTAGCCAGTGGTCTAAGTTTGGAGGCTTAAAACTGTTTATAACATTTGCTTACTAAAGAATGGACTCTTTCAGAAGGTGATTCCCTCTGCATGTCACTGCTAGTAGTCAACCCCATTCCCTGTTCCCATGGCCATTTCTGTTAAGTAGTCACTTAAGCATGAGAACTGAGCAGAACTAGCTCTACTGTTTCAGTTATTTACCACACCATTTATGTGAAACCAAATTTTCATTCATCTTTAACTCCATGCTATAATGTAGGCAAGGGCTCATGGTGGTCATAATTATCCTAAGGGAAATCAGAAGTCCTTTCACTGTTAAGAATAATTTTAACAATTATACATTTTTGTACTTTTAAAAGATAATAAGCTTTTTTATTGTCATTTCTAAAATCTCTCATCCAACTAATTTAATGAAAAAGGAAGAGGAATAATATTTTAAAAGGGAAGAAGAATAATAGAATGCTTGTGATATTTCCATTCATTTCCAAACTAAATTTTTGGAACCTTAATTGCAATTTAATACACTAGTTAAAAAAGAAATTAGCAAATTAAGGCATATGTGAAAAAATAACCAAATCAATCAGAAATTTAGAAGAGCAGATAAATATCAAATCAATCTTTCAAAATTTCCTATATTTATAGTAGGCTTAATCTAACATCTATGTGACTTCATTATTCAGAAATCATTTTTACTATATTACATAAATATTATAAGTACTGTTAGACAAGGAAGCTAAGACTTATATGTTCTAGATGACTTGGTATAACTTGTAAGAGAAAAAAATTGCAAAGCTTCTAATAAAAGACAATAATGTATATACATTTCATCAATAATCAAAAATTTATGGGGCTGGGAATATGGCCTAGTGGCAAGAGAGCTCGCCTCATATACATGAAGCCCTGGGTTTGAATCTCCAGCACCACATATCTAGAAAACGGCCAGAAGTGGCGCTGTGGCTCAAGTGGCAGAGTGCTAGCCTTGAGCAAAAGGAAGCCAGGGACAGTGCTCAGGCCCTGAGTCCAAGCCCCAGGACTGGTCAAAAAAAAACAAAACACAAAAAACACACACACAAAAAAAACTTATGGTATTAAACATATCTAGTATAGACGGATGTTCTTAGTTTTCCAGATTTTTTAAATAATATAACCTCTCGAAATAATAATCTAAATCTTAAGAATTTTATAACTGTTTCTTATATACGAAAAAGGAAAAGGGAAATATGCATACTCTAGTAAATATCTGAAATAAAAATATAGATAAGGATGGAAGGCTCCAAGTAGTAGAATGAGTACCTACCAAATACAAGGCTCTAAATTCAAATGGCAGTACCACCAAAACAAATAGATAGCATCCTCAATCCAAAGAATAAAAATACGTAAGTCTGAAAGCCCAAAACTTTTTTCCCCCCTAGACCAAAGTTTTAACTCAGGGTCTCACAGTTACTCAGCTTATCATGGCTGGTGCTCTACTACTTGAGTCATGCTTTCAGTTCTACTTCTGGCTGATTTCTTTTTGGAGGTGAAGTCTTAAGCACTTTTCTACATAGGCTATGAACCCCTATCCTCTGGATCTCAACTTCCTTAGCAGCAAAGGATTACAGATGAGAGCCACAGATGCATGGCCCAAGACCCAACTTTTTAAGTTATCCTGTTCAAGCAGTTTTAGATTTTTTAATAATATTTAGGTTTCAAGATTTTGAAAAATCTGAAATAATCTTAAATTTGAAAAAAAAATCTGTGATCCTAAGCATTTGTATAAAGGAGAATCATTTATGTGTCAAATAGAGAATAATTACCTTGATATTTCCCTGAGATAAACAGTCTGCATGGCTTTCTTCAAATGAGGTTCGATATTTCTCCACAGTTTGCGAGTATCACGTTCACCTGCTACACACATCCAGGAGAAAACTTCAGTAACTTAGACCATTAAAAAAATCTCTCTTGGGAGCCAGGAATACTAGCAAACAGGCTAGTATCCTGCCTGAGGCATTGAAGATATCAAAAAGATTCCATGAAAGGAAAACTCTGCACCCTACAGAGATATTAAAAATACCAGTGCATACCTAAATACCTATAATCCAGCACTCAAGACAAGCAAGAATACGGAGAGGTCAGCCTGAGCTACACAGCAAGACCCCATCTCAAAAGAAAAACAAAACCAGGGACCACTGTTTTACACCTGTAATCCTAGCTACACTGGGGGCTGAGATTTGTGGATTGTGGTTTGAAGCCAGCCTGGGCAGGAAAGTCCATGAGACTCTTGTTTTTAATTAACATCTCTCTCTTTCTTCCTCCCCCCGCCCACCTCACACACTCACACTCACACACACACACACACACACACACATATCCAGAAGTAGAAGTGTGGAAGTATGGCTTAAGTGGTAGAGCACCAGCCTCGAGTAAAATAGCTGAGAGTTCAAGGCCCTGAATTCAAGAACCAGTGTCAGCACACACACTCAATTCCCACCCCCAAATAAAAACAAATAAATAAAACTAAATAGCATCAAAACTATTGGTTATTTCCCTGTATTAAAAAAAATCTCTTTGAAAAGAAATGTTAATGAATAAAGTTACATAATTACCTTCTCCTTTAACTACAGGCTCACAATATTTAGGAAAATTAAGCACAGCCTATAAGTAAAGACAGAAAAAAAGAAAACATGAATCTTATTGTAAGTCAAGTAATTTCGTTTAAGTTCAATTGCTCAAGTAAAATGTAATTACAACTTATTACTACAGTAAGGCAGCATAAATACCAATAATTGTGTAATTGGCCTAGATATATTAAGTTTGGAATATAAAATGACACAGCATTATTTTTACTCTCAGTTAATAATGATGTCTTCTTGAATTATAAAGCACTTAATAAAATACTTCAAGCCCAAAGAATTACCTAGTATTTTCCAACATTTGGACATGATCATAAATTAAACATCATCAAGTTGAGCATGATATATTATTTAGACTGGCAGTACTACCTGAGATTGTTACAAATTCAAATCAGGCATATTAAGTCAAAATCCCTGAGAATGAAATCCAGGAAGCTATCTTCTAAAAATTCTGTGTGTTTTAAAGTCTCAGAAACTGTAACTAATTGTAACTATTTAGTAGTTTTCTACAAAGTAACACTCAAATTCTACTAAAACGCAACTTAAGCTAATTGGTAAAAATCATACTGATGGCATTAAATAAGAATAATTTGGTCCTAAGTATTCTATACTGGAATAATCCAGTAATGGAGCCTAGAGAAAAGATAACTATGTAATTTCAACTCAGGGGTAACATTAAGTGCTAATATTAATTTGAAAAAGATATTAATTTGAAAAAGAGGTTAAGGAAAGAAATTTCAGTGTTGGTCAACTTTAAGATTTTCAGATCTAAGAACTGGTCATAACACCAAGATATTAGAACTAACAGGGAAATAATTCAACTAAATTAAAATATACTCCTTTTCTTTTTGGTGGAAATATTGAAGTATGTTAAATAATTAATGAAGAGCTATAAAATAATTTTAAGACTCTGTTATCTAGTTTTACTTTCATAAATTATAGGAGCAAAATTAGCATCTTAATGTAATTACATGTAAAGTTATTAAATACATAAAACTGTATAATTATGTAATGATTACATTTAACCATCCAAACACAATTTCTGTATTGAAATAAACTTAGAAAGACTGATCCTTAGTAGTAAGTGGATTTTATAAATGAATACTCATCCAAATGCAAAATACTTCTTGCTGCTTTTACTACTGACATCCAATGTGTTCTTCCTTTTTTAAAAAATTAATTTTCTGGGGCTGGGGATATAGCCTAGCGGCAAGAGTGCCAGCCTCGGATACACGAGGCCCTAGGTTCGATTCCCCAGCCACCACATATACAGAAAACGGCCAGAAGCAGCGCTGTGGCTCAAGTGGCAGAGTGCTAGCCTTGAGTGGGAAGAAGCCAGGGACAGTGCTCAGGCCCTGAGTCCAAGGCCCAGGACTGGCAAAAAAAAAAAAAAAAAAATTAATTTTCATTTAAAAAAAATCAATGAAAAGGGGGAAAGATATAAAGGCATAACTTTATTAAGAAATTACTATATGCTCAGGAAATATCCATGCTAATAAGTGTAAGAGAAGCATAATTATCACGAGCTCAAAATGGTCACGTGTTAATTTACTTATTGGTGAAAACTGCATTATGTTCATTTGGCTGCTAAGGAAACAGAAGCAAAGTATAATCTGCCCATAGGCAGTGATTCCACTGCCTGAAATTATGATTGTAGATCTATAAAATGTTTGTGGATTTATTTTAAGTCAGTAAAGAGCAATTCATTCAAGTATAATAGAATATTATTACTCTTCTTTTAAAGAAAAATCTTGCATTTTAAGAAGATAATCTATTAAAAAATGTGAGTAGGTTACGAAAGGTTAAGACAAATTAAGAAGTTTGCCCATCTCTTCCTCACTGAAACTTTCAGTACACTTTCATTATAGCATTTAAAGTTGTTAGAATTTAGTCTGACACATTACAGTCAGAATTCCAAAATAGTACCAAGGGTGACCCTTAGTTTCTATACACCCTCTCCCAGTCATTCAACCAAACACTAGTCAAGGAATTGCTGATACAATTAAGATTCCAAACATTATGAAATAAAAATTCATTCGAGGCTGGAAGCATGGCTCAAGTGCTACAGTGCCTGCCAAGGAAGTCTAAGTTCCTGAGTTCAAATCCTAATACTACAAAACAAAAATAGAAACAAACCAAGAGAGGGTTCATCCTAGCACCGATTTCTTTTCCTTTTTTTTTTTTTTTTTGTCAGTTGTGGGGCTTGAACCAGAACCTAAAACGTCACATCCAGTAATTTCATATGCATCAAAAGAAATACCAATATCAAAATATTCCAAAGCCAAGCATATAACTTTGTAATTGTCTTTTTAAGAGAATATCTGCATTGCACTTCCTGAACACTCAAAGAGTAAGTCCGATCTAAGAACACTTTCAGTAGCATTTATTAATTTATAGGAATTTTGCTCAAGTAATGAGGTCTTTTGTGCCAGGACTTAGCATTTGAAGTGATTAATGTGCATTATCTCATTTAACCCTAGAAGTGTCCTGTGGGGAAGACATTACTGCCATCACCACTTTAGAGATGTATTAAATGATGTTTCAAATCTCTTATGAGCAGCCAAAGAAATCTCTGCTTTCAGGTCAGACACACCCTGATAATCACCTATCTTAAGATAGGTATATAGTCTCAAAGCCAGTCTGATATGAAAACATTGTAAGGTAAAATTGTGATGAAGTAGGAAAGTTTAAAGATACTATCCCAGAGGATACATATTAATCACAAAGGAATAACTATCACCTTAACCATATGACCAAAATGAACATGATTGGCCCCATAATATCCATTACATCACACAAAAAAAAGTGAACATCATCAATAGAGAGATAAATTCAGACACTGGCTTTTTAATGACATATTAGCCTCAAAAGGCCATATCCAAATTTCCAGAATACATTATTTGGCTATGGGTTTGTCTCCAACTATTTCCACATGAAAAAAATGTTAAGAGACATATGTAAGCAGTAAGCTCACTCACCAGGTGTCTAAGCTCTTTCAAATCCCGACAGACTGTGTAGAAAACTCCAAGAAGAATATTAATGTAGGCAGCATAAAAGTCAGCAGAATACTCTGGAGGATGATCATGGGAGAGGATCTTTTGAAGGTTCCCTGTTCACAGGACACAAATTAACTTAAAATAATTAGCATAGAGTCTCTTTATCTTATAGCATTTCATAACAAAGGTTTAAAAAATACTTAAAGCCTGGAATAATAAAATTTTCTAGATTAGAAAAATATGATTTGTGATATAATAATAAATAAACATAATAAAAATACTTTTCTTACTTTATTTCATTAAAGCCAACATTAAAGAATGAAGTAAAAGTAAAATGTAGGGCAGTAGCACAAAGGTTGCAAGGTAGGAAATTATTTTTACTTCTTTATTTTTTTGGTGGTTTTTTGGTTTGAATTGAGGGTCTTGTGTTTGCAGTCTATTAGTGGAACCAAACTCTAGCTATAAAATAAGAAACTGTAGGTCACTAAACTGTATGTCAGTAAAAATACGAAACAGTTTTCAAAGCAAAACTTAACCTACCCTGACTGATTAAATAGTCAAAAAACCTAATTAAGTATAGTGTAACCTATCTGAAGAAAAGTAGTCTATATGTGGCAAAGATCAAAACACAAGACTTCTAAAATGAACTGTGATCCCTAACTGCTAAGAAGTATTCTTATTATTAAACATTACATTTCTAAAGATGATACATTCATTTCATTAGCATAATAGAATGACGTTAATCATTCCATAATTTGGTTAATCAATTAATGTTGCTTCCTAGAATAGCTTTTTATCTGATTATAGTGTTTAGGTTTAAAAAATGATCTACAAAAGGTCTTAAGATTTAATCATCAGGCCTAATGTGGTTCTTTTTATAAACTTCCAAGTTTATTTTCCTCTACTCTTTAATGCTAGAAAGATAATTATATTGAGTTCTGTCCTTAAACTCTCTCCTGATCTATGCTATTTTGTATCTTAATACATTCTTCAATTACATCATACTTTAACTTCACAATGTAAAAAAACTCAACATTTTTTTATAATTTTCTAAACCCTAACTTTTCAGTACCTAAAAAATAAAGCAGGATATGAAAAAATACAGTAATGAAATATTCATAACTTTTTAAGAGAATTCTTTAATTTATTCCTTTTTCCCCCTTTTCCTTCTTTTGTGATTTTTCCAGTCAAAAAGCTACTGAAAAGAATAGATCCATCTACTTTGAGAAGTTTAATTAGCTAAAAACAGAAAGTGTTATTTCACTGGTATTCTGAAAGGGAACAAAAATGTGCTGCTCTTAGTAATGAGTGTTTAAAGCTTATTGCTTCAGATAGTAAAAAGGCCAAGATCACACATAGGATGCATTTTACTCATAGAATGCTAACTATCAATGCTTCACAGTTATCTTTGAATCAGAAGTATTTCATATAATAATAGTCCAATAGTAATCTGCAAAGCTATTCAATAACACAAGAAACCACTGTGTTCTTCCAAAGGCAAAATTCATAGGACCTATAAAATTTAAGACTCAATATATTACCCCCAAGAAACTAGCAGTTTGTACAGTAAGAGCTATCATTTAAAAAAAAATAGAATACACAAAATAAGATGATATATTCCAAATGGCACTTAGCCCAAGTTTGTGATAACAATCTCTATAATGTTAATAAGCTTTACCAGTCTAGGCTGATTCTTACTTGTTTAACTGCTATAATCATTATATATAGTACACACATTAATCCACTAAAAGTGATAAAAGTATGTTAGTCATTGAAAAAATTAAGTAATTATGAGAATAACCTCTCAATGTTCCAAAATAGCCTCTCAGTTCCTACAGAAATCTAAACATCTTAGTTGAGATTAGTAGCCATCCTGAAAAGTTTAAGACATCCAAATATTCAAATATGAACATAATTTAGCTGAAATCTCTCAAGCAACAAAAACTACTGAGTATTTTACCTATGCTATAATCAGGGAAATACAAGACAAATGGCTCAAAGCATCCAGTATTTGGACGAAATTTTTCCCAAATAATTTCACTGAGAAAGATAACAGTCACATTTCTATCAGTCTGTAAAAGAAAGAGAAATAAAAACAACCTTGAATTTAAAAACCTTAAATCAGAGCAGTAATTCCATTTAGATTTTTCGTGAAGTAAATCTAGCAAAGCTCTAACATATAACAAGTTATTTGCATATTAATAAGCCATATTTTGAAAATCTAATCAAGGAGCTCAACCACTAGCACATTTTCATACATAATTACTTAGAATTTCCATAAAACTTGTAGGTTAATCAACATTTCAGTTACCCATGAATGGTAGGACAGTCACACAAGTACTTTATAGAAATTAAAAATACATTTGCTTGAAAAGTTAAGACAAATCCTCTTATAACTTTTTAAAATCATAAGCTTTCAAACAATAAGCAAAAATGAAAAGCTTAGCATTTTCCATCAGTAAATATGAAAAGGAAATATGGAGTTAAAGAGCAGACATGCGATACTATTATTTAATTTAGCTTATATATAATTGAGTAAAACTAATGCTGACTATATTAATATTAAAATAGACAATTTTTTTTTTTTTTTTGGCCAGTCCTGGGCCTTGTACTCAGGGCCTGAGCACTGTCCCTGGCTTCTTCCCGCTCAAGGCTAGCACTCTGCCACTTGAGCCACAGGGCCGCTTCTGGCCGTTTTCTGTATATGTGGTGCTGGGGAATTGAACCCAGGGCCTCGTGTATCCGAGGCAGGCACTCTTGCCACTAGGCCATATCCCCAGCCCGACAATTTTATTTTTTAAAAATAAGTAAAACATGCAATTTTAAGTACATTTAGAAATTACAATTAGTGTACAATAAAGGAACAATTTCAATGGGTCTGTTACTCTTTTACACCTTAGCCATGAACTTTTAGGCATGCTAGCTAGAATTTATGTATATACACCTCCACATTCTCCAGAAAAAATTTAATTTTCCATATTCTTTTGATATCTCCTTGGCTTACAAAGCAAAGACAAGGCCAAGCACCTGTAGTCCTACCTACTCAGGAGGCTGAGATCTGAGGATTGTTGTTTGAAGGCCAGCCTGGGCAGGAAAGTCCATGAGACTCTTATCTCCAATTAATCACCAGAAAACTGAAAGTGGAACTGTGGCTCAAAGTGATCAATTGATAGCCTTCAATGAAAAAGCTCAGGAATGGCGCCCAGGCCCTGAGTTCAAGCCCCATGACAAACAAACAAAAAAGCACACACAAGAGCTGCTTGGATCCAGAAGTATTCTTAGGACCCAATATCATATATACATTGCAGTGTTTCTATGATGATCAATTATTTACTGATTCCTGACTTCTGTGCTTCTATGTACCAATTATCATTCCTTAGAAAGGTATTCTTTGGGTTGCCAGATATCACTGAGTTCAACAAATGAATAATAAAATATAGAGGTAGAGCTCTAAGTTACAAGAAATTGGCAAATTAAAAAAAAAAAACAAGCAGAAATAAAAATGTCTTATTCTTTGTCTCTAAAATATAGATTAGAAAGTGAGAACCTACTGGATATAGTGGGCTCTCATAGAATTTTAAAAAAGAGTTAAGTAGTGAAGAGGTAAAAATGACATTACTTTCCTGACACTGGTGGCTCATACTTGTAAATCTTAGCTACTCAGGAGACTGAGATCTGAGGATTGAAGTATGAAGCCAGCCTGGGCAGGAAAGCCTGTGACACTTGCTCCAATTAACCACAACAAACAATAACAATAACCAAACAAATGTAGAATTGGAGCTGTGACTCAAGTAGTAGAGTGCCAATCTTGAACATAAAAACTCAGACCCTGAGTTCAAGCCCCAGAACTGGAACATATATACAAAAATCCCCAACATACTAGATAAAACTTAGATCCCTCCTAAATAAGAGCCAGAGGCATGGCTCAAGTGGTAGTGTACCAGCTGAGCAAGCTTGAGGCCCTTAGTTCAAACCCCACTATTACCAAAAATAAATAAATAAAATAAGGACTGGGAATATGGCCTAGTGGTAAAATGCTCGCCTTGTATACATGAAGCCCTGATTCCATTCCTCAACACCATATATATAGAAAAAGCTGGAAGTATGTGTGCTGTGGCTCAAGTGGTAGAGTGCTAGCCTTGAGCAATAAAAAAGAAGCCAGGGACAGTGCTGAGTTCAAGTCCCAGAACTGGCCAAAAAACAAAACAAAACAAAAAATAAATTAATTAAAATTTTAAAATTTAATTAAAGATATACTAGATTTAAAAAATAGTAATTAATAAGACCATGAATACAAACTAAAATAGTAAATAAAAACCTGTTTTATAATACTGAGTGGCCATAAGGCAGAAATTCATGATCTAATATCTATATTCTTCTTTTTTATTTTTGCACTAGTAAGGTCCTGGGCACTATTCCTTAGCTGTTTTGCTTTTTGCTTAAGGCTGGCACTCTACCACTTGAGCAAAAGCTCTTCTTCTTAATCTAAGTTATTAAAATGAAAACAAAAATTTTAAATTCTTATAGAGTTCAGTCTAGCCTTTGCTTAACAAAAGTTACTTTGTAATAAGACATAAAAAGCTGAATTGAAAAGTAAATTTTATCATCAGAAACTGTTTTTAACCACAAAAAAATGGAACTTTACTCAAAGGAAAAATAAAAATTAAGTTTATACTATCACTATCATTTATCAGATGGCAAAAATAAAAACTGTGGCAACAAGTCTAATGATTAGGCAACATATCTGTCCATTTTTAAATAGATCTAAATTCATTTATTCTGATGGAAAACACTCTCATATACTTACCAATTCTTGTAACCTAAGAAACCCAGGCAAAAGATTTGCTTCCATATCTCTTAGATATTCTGCTTTATCTAGGACCTTAAAAAAAAAGAAAAAGATAAGCAAGTCTAAAACAGTTCTAAAGTCCTTTACAAAACATGTGCATAATGTAGTATAAATTCAAAACTTGAACTTTCCATATAAAGAAAAATTACAGGTTCTGATTTAACTTCTGAAATACTATTTCTATTTCTAAAAAGACAAGTTAAATAAATGCTAGCCATTTGTTACAAACTTAGCCCACTTAAAGTCAAACAATTCATCTTTTCCCACAAACTTATCTATCTGCTGTCTCCTCCATTTGTTTCTTGTTACATCTTCTGTACCAACACTAGCAGAGGCCCAAATTTCCTCTCATATAAGCAATCAAAATAGTCTCAAAATCATGATTCCAATGTTTGCTTCTCTCATCTCCTTCCAAATCATGTATTTAACATGCTGTAAGTCTTAAGAGATTAATGCCTTAATTCTTCCTAAGGCATATTTGTTGCTCAAAAACTTCACTATCTCTTTTCACTGTCTAGGAAATGAAATAAAGTAGTGTTTATTTTCAAAACTTTGCATGATCTGGCCCCAACTTACCACTAATCTTATCCTTTTTTTTTTTCATTTTTTTCCTTTCATGCTTTATAACCCATTAAAACTAGATTATTATGCACTCTCCACCATATTCTGCATAGTCTTATGTGAATGTAGTATAACTTTTCTATTAAACATAGTTAGGTTCCCTTAAATAGGGAATACTTTGATTAGATTTTTGTACCCCAAATCATTTTCCACAGAGCCCTGTATAAAACAGTTCTCAAAAAAACAAATATACAAGAATTAATCAAACATACAATCAATGTTCAAATGAAAGATATCAAGTTAAATGACTTACAATATATACAGTCTGATTCTTGAGGCTTTCAGCTGTGGTTACTTGTTTAAACAATCGAACAAAGTCATTAAAAGTTTCACAGATTATTTCAGTAGAACATCCTTCTGAAGAATTAAGGTAACTCAACTTGTTCAAAATTTGTTCCAAAAGCAACCTCAAGGTAAAGCATTCAACACAATTCACAAAGACATGTGGGAGCTGAAATAAAAAACCAGAAGGAATAAATAAAAAGCATACACATTAAAGGTTCTACTGTATAATCTTTATTTGCCTTTCTAAATTTATACCATTCTCCAACCATTTTGTGTCTCAGATGTCACTAATCTAGACTTTATTATCTGACTGTGGTTGGAGAAAAAGAAACAGTACAAACAGGAGAGTTGCAGGAAGGAAAACAGGATATTTATTTAACCAGCATCACCATAGCTCAGTTTTCAAGTGGCTACAAAGATTACATAATTGCAATTGGGCTCCCCCTCTTCTAATACTATAGCTCTGCCTGGGTTCTGAAAACAGCTCCTATCCAAAGTCCCTTTAGGCCTAGGAAGCATAAAAGCCCTAATGAGTCACTATCCTTTCTCTATTCTCTCAAACTTCAACTTTTAAAATAGTCTCTCATTAAATTCACTTCAATTATTTCTTTGACCTTGTCATTTGTTTCTATAGAGTTTCAAAGAAAACTTGTATTCTCCTCCTAAGTGCTCTTATTAAGAAACTCAGGTCCATTTGAATGCTAAAATTCTCAGTCAAATGTCTTATTTATAATTTGGTGTTAATATATTTCATGATAAATGATCCTAGGACACAAAAGAATTTCAAAAGTTAGAAACAATAATAATCCTTCTATGAGAATTTGCTAGTTAGTGTCTTACTCCTGTAGTCCTAGCAACTCATGAGGCTGAGACCTGGGGATTACAGTTCAAAGTCAGCCCGGTCAGGAAAGTCCATGAGATTCTTATCTCCAATTAACCACCAGAAAAACAGAAGTGGAGCTGTGGCTCAAAGTGGCAGAGTGCTAGCTTCGAGAAAAAAGCTCAGAGATAGCACCCAGGCCTTGAGTTTAAGCCCGTGACTAACAAAAAACAAAAAAAAAGAAAAATCAAAATGAAAAAATTTCACAAAGAACAAGAAAACAAAACAAATATAGCCTGTTCTAACTGTTCTAGCAATTAAAACTACAAAAGCACTTGTGGCAACTGGTACAAATAATGAACCCCGTCACTATTTTTAGTGACATTCTAAACCCAGTAACAAAGTTTTCCTTTCTCTGAGTACCAGTGTAAAAGCATTTTCATCAGCATATGCTAATAAGCCCTTTCACTCCTTTCCATAATGTCTCTAAGTGTCTTGCTTACTTCATTTGTATACCTGTGTCCTTCAATAACAGCATATTCCAAGTGCCTATTTGTGCTTCTATAGCAAAAGTAGTGTTAATCATATATTACACTAATTAAGTAGCAATGTCAGGGCCAAAGTCTTAAGACAAGTATGGAATCTGGGCATCTGTATTTTTATTTTTTTTAATATTTTTATTATCTTTAAGTAGTTGTACAAAAGAGCTGCCATTCAGCAGAGCAGTTTATAAACATAGTGGCTCTTGGTCAATGTTACCCTTTCAACATTCTCACCCACCCCTTCCAACCTCTCCCCTCCCTCACTTAATTTTTAGGTTAGGTATTGAATTTTTTTTTCCATTTAACAAAGCAGTTTTTGAACACAATGCAACTTGATCTGTCATCCCTTTAGCATTCTTACTCCCCTTCAACCTATCCCTTCCCTATTTTTCTAAGTTCTGTTATATAATACAATGAATTCTTGCCTGCATTCATTCTCTCCCCTTCCCTTTTTTCTTCTACCCCTCTCTCCTTAACTCCCCTCTCCCTCCCCCCTCCCCTCCCCCCCAACCCCTGCCACTTGCAAGGACCCATTTCTTGGTACTTATTTTGTTAGGCTTTGACTAGGTCTTTCTGAAGAGTTATATAATGTGAGCTCTCCATAGAGTCTATTATACTTCAGTTAAAATTCATTTGAAGCTGCTTACACTCCACCCAGGATGTTCCACTTCACCCTAGTTAGAACAGCCATTATCAAGAAAAAAGTAACAAATGCTGGCTAGGATGTGGCCAAAAGGGAAATCTACTACACTAATGGTGGGAATGTAAGGTTGTTTAACCACTCTGGAAAGCAGTATGACAGGTCCTCAAAAAACTAAGTACAGAATTACCACATGGCCCAGCAGTTCTACTCCTGGGAATTTACCCAATGTAACACAAACTGGGCTGGACAACCATGATTACTGCAGCATTATTAACCATGGTCAAGATATGGAATCAGCCAAGATAAGAAATCAGCTGAGATGCTCCTCAATGGACGAATGGGTCAAGAAAGTGTGTGTGTGTGTGTGTGTGTGTGTGTGTGTGTGTGTGTGTGTGTGTGTAGAGAAAGAGATAGAGACAGAGAGAGAGAGTGCTTGCCTACCATGCATGAAGCCCTGAGTTCAATTCCTCAGCACCACATAAACAGAAAAAAGTGGTGCTGTGGCTCAAGTGGTAGAGTGCTAGCCTTGAGCGAAAAGAAGCCAGGGACCCTGCTCAGGCCCTGAGTCCAAACCCCAGGACTGGTAAAAATAAAAAAAAAAAAGAATGGACAGATTGTGATTAGGAGATTTGTATAAATATTTGGAAAACAGAAAGCAGTGATGGCTATGATCAACAGCAGATTAAGTCCAAGACGTTAATGGTAGAGATTGAATGATAGAATGTGTTTACTGGTTTTACAGGATGAAAAGATTTAAGGATGGAATTTGAATAACTATCAAGAATGAAGTCATTCATAGAGATAGGAACTATGTGTAGAATAGGGTAAAGCCAACGTGTTCAGTTTTGCATTTGTGCAAACCTAGAATCATCAGTATCAACTTTATAAATGGAAAATGAAATAACTAATGTCAAGGTTTTATCAAAGTAATAGCTAATGGCTAAAGATATCAAAACTTGATCAGAAATGTTTTATGGAGCTATTGCACCTATGAAAAGCAAATAAACTAATCTCCCAGATACCTTCCATTTCTAGCAGTCATGAGTAAAAATCAGTTAACATCAAGCTTAAAGATTATTCTTACCTCTAAAGTTTTCAACAAAGTTTGGGTTACATAGGTTTTTCCACTGGCAGTATGTCCATAAATAAAAATCGATGGGAAGCTGAAATGATGTCTCTAGAAGATAAAAGACAGTTATAAGTCTACAAATAAAAATAGACAAAAAGAAGTTATCATTGTCTGAGGAATTTTTATCTTATTCTTCATACCATCACTTAAATTCAAATGAAAGTAGCAAGTATTCTTTTTCTTATGGAATGATTCTGTAAATTATATTTGGCACATTTTATTATTTGCATATATCTGCATTTTTATTATTGTACGGGTTTATATATACAAACTCTGCATTTTCAACTTTCTATGAATTTTTACAGGAATTTTTAAGGATAATTTTATCTATATTCCATTTTTAGCTAAATCTTTTAAAAAATAGTGCAATGTTTTTGCAGGTTACAACTTCACTGTACATTTTAACATTTGAACTAAACCAGTATAATCATAGGGTTAATCTTATGAGGCTTTCTTAGGAAAACTTTTAGAATGCTTTTCAATTACATGTACTTACTGACTCCAGCATAAGTATTTTAGCAATTCAAATATTGGCTAAAATCTATGTAACATATATTTAAATACAAATATTGGTTCAGAAGTATAACATTTGCCAAGCAAGTACAAGATCCTAGGTTTGATCTCTAATACTGAAAAAAAAAAGTTAAAATACATATTCCTAAGATCCTTTTGCAGCACATTAAGTCAGTAGCCTACAGAAAATTAAAATGGTCAAAGGCTCCTATATGGGTCTACTCAATATTTCACTTAATCAATGAACACTTAAATGCTCACTCAATGAACACTCAAATTCTGAAATGAACACTCAAATGCTGAAAACCTAATACACTAAAGAGCACAAACTTCAGTAAAAATTATTTCTACTCTAAAGGGGTTTATAATTTTTAAAATATATACAAGAGCTGGGCACCACTGTAGGCGGTTTACACCTGTAATCCTAGCTACTCAAGAGGCTAAGATCTGAGGAATGTGGTTTGAAGCGAGCCTGGGTAGGAAAGTTTGTGAGACTCATCTCCAATGACCTACCAAAAAAACAAACAAAAACAAACACAAGTGGAGCTGTGGCTCAAGTGTTAAGAGTGCTAACCTTGAGCAAAAAAAGCTCAGAGAGAGCACCCAGGCCCTGAGTTCAAGCCCCAGTACTGGCAAAATAAATAAATAAACAAATACATGCATAAGAAACACAAGAAAATTGGATGATGTGACTTCCACAAAGAAGTCGAGTCTTTTATGATCACCATTTTTCACAGCAATATTACTCACAAACATTTACCAGATTCAAGTCTTTATATTAACTATTCTTTTACAAGACAAATCAGTAACTGTTTCATACAGGAAAGTCTTCCTAAATGGCCTATTCTTATGGCAAAAGCAGCTCACCTGCTGAAACTGTACTTAAAATCTACTAAATGGCTATTTTAATACATGAATCCTTATGGCTATATGTATATATAAACTGGCTCAAACATTGTTTCAAGAATTAAATGTTTCAATAACTAAATGCATGATGGTGAATATTCCTGCTATTCATGTTAAGACTATGCTCTTAGAGTTTTTCAAAGCTACACTAAATCTCTCCTTTATTGGAATCCTACACACTTGTTGTTTGGTAATTAATCATACCATTCTCTACTATTATCTAAAATTATAATGAACTCCTGCACTATTATCTAATTTTTCACCTTTATAAACAACTCTAACAATGTTAATAGGCTAGGATCTGACCTAACATAGAAAAGGGGCTCAGTGAGTGTGTGTGTGTACCCACACATATATACGCTTGTTGAATAGATGAATCTTAGACACACGAACGAAGTTTATTTGCTCTATTTCACACACACGCCTTGCAGAAAACTGGTTAAGAGTAACTTTCACTAGGAGCAAAGGTCAAAACCCTTTGTGTTCTACTATCAAGACAAAATTACTCGTCCTTATTTGCATATATATATATTTTAAACAGGAGAAACACTTTGGGTTGGCGTGATCTGGAAATGCAATTTCTAGTTAGAGGAAAATACATTAAAACAACAACAAAAAGCAAGCCAGAAGTTGGCTTGCTCATATTTACTCACCTCACAAGTAATATCCGAGCCTAATTAACTGTAAGTACATGGCACTACAGACTAAGAGAGCAATGAACTTTTGGGTAAGTGCCACCCCCCCGTTTCTGGGAAGAACGGGCTCCCTAGCTGTGCTCATCCACGGAACACAACCACTCCTCCCAAACATCGTTCCAACTGCTAGTCAAGAAGAGAATCCGGAACCATATGCTTTCGGGGCTTTCACGATTGTGGGAAAACGGTGGGATTTTTTAAGCCTTGGAGCGTTCCTTGGGCCCTCGGTGGCCGGGAAAAGTCATGTCTCCAATTTTTACTAACTACCGCTATGAAATGTGCAAACTTCTTCTATTTGAACCTCGCTCTGCTCACCGCCCGTGCCACAAACTCCTGGTCAGCTGGACAGCCGAGCAACCACCTGGAGCGGCCCAGGGCAGCCCTCGTCTCCCAATGTGGCCAGTCCTTCTTGGGCAGCCTCTACGACACAGACTGAAGAGAAGTTATGCACGGGGGGAGGAGGGGCGGGAGGGACATACAGCCGCGTGGAAGGCAGTCCACGGCTCCCTCCATCCACATCCCATAGCTCCAACCCGGGAACCGAGTCGCCGCGAGGCCAAGCAAAGACCTTCACCCGCCAAGACGTGGGAAAGGCGATGAGACGACCATACCTCTCCGAACAGGGACTGCAAGGTGGACACCTGGGCCTCGCGACACAGCACCACGTTCTCCAGGGAAGGCATCTCGGCGGGGACTAGCGCAGGGGATCGGTACGGCTCGCAGCCCGCCCACCCCCGCGCCACCTAGGAGAGTCAAACACGCCAAATGCCCAGCCCGGCGCTCGCGCCCGAAAGCGGACCGGAGTGATGTAACACGGGCTGACGCCGGCGCGCGGCGGCGTGACGTCAGCACGCAGGCAAGGCGAGGCGGGGCCGCTCTATCAGCCATGCAAAAGACCGGCGCCGTCTCGTTGGTTGCCCGCGTCCTGGGGCGTGGCGCTGTCTGGCTGCCGACTTGGTGGGCAGAGGTTGGCCCCCAAAGCCTTAGGGGGACTAGGTAGGACGAGTGAACTGAGAATGGGTGAGAGGACCCCGACAGGCTCCTAGTGCCCCACGAATCTGTGGCTTCCGTTTTTCCCCTCTAGGAGAACCCAAATTTGAAATGGCAGGCGGACCTTGTGTCTCGCTGGCGTCTGTGGAAGACCAGTATTTCCAGAGAGTGAGGCTTCCCCTGGCGGAAGGTGGGCGTCCGTGCAGAGGGAGCGCAATGGAGTTCATCAGCCCTGCAGTGGCCATTTTGTTAGCTTGAAACCAGATGGAGAAGTTCTGTCACTCCTAAGGGAGCTTGCAGTGCGCTGGTTGAGGGGCACTCGAACCAAAAATAATGGTACTGTTAAGCATTCGTGGAACACCCACTAGAAGCCAGGGGATGAAAGATCAGGAGGAAAAAAAATATGTGTGTGTATGTATGTATGTGTACAGAGAGAGAATATAAAAAGTACGTTTAAAAAGAGGGCTCGAAGTCCAGCAAATCTGGATCTGGGACAGTTGACTCAACTACAGTCTTAACTGTGCAACCTTGGAAGAAACTTTGAATCATTCATTGTGAACCTTCTTATACTAATAAGTACTACATTGTCCTAGGAGTACAAGATGATATGCACGGTGCCTGCCATGTACAGGTTTTATTACCAACACAAATAAGGCAAAAGGAAAAACGAAAAGGGAAAAAAGCATTAAATTCACACCTTTTAGAAAAAAAGCTATTTAACAGTTTACTAGTAGAAAAGAGAATTGTTTATATAGAAAATTTGGTGAATTATTTTTTAAAAGCTACTAGAACCAGTAAGTGAACTTTGCAAAGCTGAAGATACTGAAAATCAACGTTGCATAGTAACAAGCAAGTGGGATTGAAGCTTAAAATATCAGTACAGTTTTAATAACATTATAATTATGAAATAATTAAGAATAAATTTGACAAAAGATGAGTAAGACCTGCGAAAGACCTGAAAACTACAATTTATTGCTAAAAAAAATAAAAAACAGACATGTATACCATGTTAACCCTGTTTGTGAAATAAAAGAATTGGTTAAAATGTGTTTGATTTCATTAATTTGTTAAGTAGATTCAATGCAATTTCAATCAGAATCTTAGCATGCCTTTTTTGAGAAGGGATAGTATAGTGAAAATGGACTAAAATGTACTACAGATTTAAGTGTTTCATGAAAAGATACATTCATCACAAAAAACACATGAAAGATATTCAATATCTTAGTTATTAGGAAGGTGTGTATACTCAAATAACAAGATAGCGCTATGTACCTATTAGAAGCCTTAAAATTAGAAAGACTGACTTCCTATGGAATACTGTAAGGCAAATAAAACTTGAATATTTTGTGGGTAGTAATGTAGAATCACCCACCCATACAGGACGTATCTGTAGTTGCAGTGCTCTGGAAGCTGAAGGAAGAAGGAACATCAGCTTAAGACTATCATGTGAAATACAATTACAGACCACCATGCGCAAAAAAAAAAAAAAAAAAAGGAAAAAATGAACAATGGTAAAACTACTTTTGGAAAATATTGTGACAGTTTCTCAAAACTTAAGCAGACAACTACCATATGACTCAGCTATTCCACTCATAGGTGTTTAGGAAAAAATAAAACTTCCTACAGGCTTAAACAGTACTATCCATGGTAGTTTAATTGGAAAGCCAAGCCCCAAACTAGAAACCAAATTCTATCAACAAATAAGTGGGTAGACAAATTTTAGTATAGTTATATAATCATACAGTTCAATAAAGAGTGAATCTATGCATCAACATGAGTATCACCAATATTTATGCTAAGTGAAAGAGGCCAGACTCCTTTGTTACCTACCCCATTCCACAAACCAGTAGAGTTATTATTCTAGATCTGTGGATTATAAATCTGGATTCAACTAATCACAGATCAAAAATTTGTCAGGGGTTCCGGGTATAGCTCAGTAGTAGAGCACATGCCCCAGTTCCAGTCCCATGAAAGAATAGAAAAGAGTGGTGGGAAAGAGAAAAAGAAGAAGGAAAGGAAGGAAGAAAGGAGAAAGAAAGAGAGAAAAGAAGAAAAGAACAATGTACTAAATGTATCTAGATTTTTCCTGTATTATTCCCTAATCAGTACAGAAATGGCAACTCCTTACACTGCATTTACATTTGGTCAGAGATTAGTGATCTAGAAATGACTGAAAGTATACAAAAAGATACATGTAGATTCACACAAGCAACTTGAGCATTTACTATTTACTGATTTTGGTATCTGTGGGAGAGACCCTGTGACCAATCCTTCACAAATATTAAGGGATGGCTGCTTACATTGTATGTTTCCAGTTTTAGAAGATTCTAATAGAAGTAAACTAGCCCATAATTATAGTGAATGTTGATTAGCTGGCCAAATGGGTCAGAAAGAGGATATTATATATTAAAAAAAAATTTGGGCTGGGGATATAGCCTAGTGGCAAGAGTGCCTGCCTCAGATACACGAGGCCCTAGGTTCGATTCCCCAGCACCACATATACAGAAAACGGCCAGAAGCAGCGCTGTGGCTCAAGTGGCAGAGTGCTAGCCTTGAGCGGGAAGAAGCCAGGGACAGTGCTCAGGCCCTGAGTCCAAGGCCCAGGACTGGCCAAAAAAAAAAAAAAAAAAATTTAAGCCTGAAGACATCTGAAAGAATGGTGGATATTAAAGAAAACAGGGTGTTTGCAAACTTAAATTCCCCATTAGAAACCTCAGGAATCAACATTGCTGAATCCCGGACTTGGGGCTTCTAGCCTTCAAATCTCTTGAAAAATAAATTTCGGTTATTTCCAAGTCACCTAGTATGTGGTACCTTATTACAGCAGCCCTAGGAAACAAATACAATGGGTTTATCAATTAATTGTTGAGATGGACTCATGCATATATCAAAACTCTACGCTTTGCTTATCTACAGTTAATTGCATGCTTGTTATGTTTCAATAAAAATGTTCAAATTTAATTAATTAAAACAATAGATGATTATGAATAATGATGATAATGCCATGATCCATGATGCTGATTAATCAAGTTGTTTTCCACTGAATAACATTTAGGAAATAGAGAAAATAATGATCAATCTCCATTTGCCTCACTTATTGACTCCAGCTCATAATAATGCTTCCTCATCTACAATCACTCCTTCTCTTACTGTACCACTTGCACCCAACTTTAGTAAGCTATTTTCTCATCAAATGAATAAAACAAGCATGATGGGACTTATTCTTATATACCTACCTCTACCTTTAGACTCTATTTGAACCTACCTAGTTCCACCTCAAGTCCCCAAATCAAATGCACAGGAGAGTTCTGGGTCCTCACCTTTTGAAATCACCACAAAGCAAGCCTGTCCCATGGCATTATCACCTGACGATTCTGTTCTTCCTGCTTTTTGCATAAGGCAGGGGATCTGGCGTTCTAAGAAACTATATAAGGGGGTAAACCAGAAGTGAGAGAAGGGAACTTTCCATGGAGGTTGATTCCTTGAGATGGAAAAGTATTTCAGTGGGAAACAATACTGTACAGGGACAGGCAGACAAGTTTCCTTCCCTTGTATCTACAAGGGACATGAAGAAATGTCAGGGATTTTTCTCCCTGCTCTGAGTTTTCTTGCAAGATTCTGCCATAGGATGAACAGATACATTCACTATGAATGTGTATGGCTCACTGTGAATTAGCGGTACTTAAGTTTCTGTTTATTTCATTTTTTTTCCTGCTTCACTTCACCAGGATTAAAGAGTACCCGCCCATTAAAATATTATTCCAGGATGTGGGAGTGAAAGTGTTTCTAGACGAGATTAGCATTTGAATCAGACAGAGTTGAAGATTCCCCATCACCAATATGGGTTGCTGCCATCCAATCTATTGAGAGCCTGGATAGAAAGGAAAGGCAGAGGAAAAGCAAATATTTTTTCTTCTTTGTAGGTGGAACATCCATTTTCTCATGCTCCCAGACATCACAAACTGGGTTCTCAAGGCCTGAGACCCCAAGACCTACACCATTGTCCTAGATCTCAGGCTTTCTGCTCTAGACTGAGAGTTACACCTTTTGTTCCACTGGATGTCAAGTCTTTTTTTTTTTTTCTTTTTTCTTTTGCCAGTCCTGGAGCATGGACTCAGGATCTGAGCACTGTCCCTGGCTTCTTTCTGCTCAAGGCTAGCACTCTACCTCTTGAGCCACGGTGCCACTTACAGCTTTTTCTGTTCATGTGGTGCTAAAGAATCAAAACCAAGGCTTTATGTATGCAAAACAAGCACTCTACTGCTAACCGTATTCCTAAGTCTTTAGGGTCAGACTGTTTCCAGTTTTTAACAGCATACCATGGAGCTTCGTGGCTTTCATAATCATGATAGTGATTCCTGTAAGTCTTCTTTTACATCTCTATATATCTTATTCCATTTTTGTGGAGAATCTTTCTTTTAAAATCTAGGTTTAGGGTTTAGTGGTAAAATGCTTGCCTAGCATGCATGAGGCCCTGGGTTCAATTCCTTGGTACCATATAAACAGACAAAAATTAATTAAATAAAATATAGGTTTACTGAGGAATAATGCAAATTCATGCTTTTCAGTGTAGAGTTCTATCCATTTTAAAACTTGCATTTCTTATTACCTTTATGTAGTTGTACAAAAATATTTCAAGTTAGTCTTTGAGTACAGTAAGTCTTGAGTTCATGAGTACAGTACATCTTGACCAATGTTTTCTCCATCAGTCCCAATCCTGCTCATCCCCTCAAGTTACCTGGTTCTATTTTCACATATATACATTGAATATTATAACTATATTTGCCCACCCTATCCATTTTGATAAACATACAGAGTCTCTCTAGCAGTTTTGAAGGCCACACAATATTGTTGGTGGCTTGTATTTTCCTTTATAGAAATTGTATATCTCATCCACTGTAATGGCATATAACAATAATACCAGCACCAGGGAAACTGAGCCAGGAGGGTCTAGAATTCAAGGCTAGCCTTGGATGCATAGCCACAGCATCACCTAATATAAAATCCACATGTCTAGAAGTTTTTTTTATTAAATTCTTTGTGCATCCTGTATGGAAGAGTACATATTAGCGTAAGTAGTATTTGTGGCTGAAAATGGCTCCAATAGATTATTAGTGTGAGGAATTAAATTAATATAACCAGGATTGAGTCAGGTTTGGGATTTATTATTGCAATGGTACCTGTACCTCTGAGGGAGGATTTCTTCTACTCTGCCCTTGATAATTTTGGTGAACATCCAGTAGAGCCTCATGGACATAAGCTATGAATAAGTGTCAACTCCCTTTGTGCCTGTGGCACATGAGAACCATAGTTGCCCTCTAATAAACAAGTTGTAAAGGAGCTGAACATTTCAACTTGCTTCTCCTATTCTGCCATAGTGAGTCAGTAATCACATCCCACGTGTCCTTGCATGAGCCAGTCTATCCCAAAATCTTAACCTACTTTGTTTCCTTGTGACCCCAACTCTCTGATTCTCTAAGAATTATTATGATTTTTAATATTTCCCCAATTTTCTCACTGTTAAGAGTAGGAGTGATTCCCCTTCCAGGTTATTATATCCTAGATGGTAGTCTTTCCTTCCTTCCTTCCTTCCTTCCTTCCTTCCTTCCTTCCTTCCTTCCTTCCTCTCTCTGTCTCTCTCTCTTTCTTTCTTTCTCTCTTTCTTTTTTTTTTTTTTTTTTTGGCCAGTCCTGGGCCTTGGACTCAGGGCCTGAGCACTGCCCCTGGCTTCTTCTTGCTCAAGGCTAGCACTCTGCCACTTGAGCCACAGCGCCACTTCTGGCCATTTTCTGTATATGTGGTGCTGGGGAATCGAACCCAGGGCCTCATGTATACAAGGCAAGCACTCTTGCCACTAGGCCATATCCCCAGCCCTCTTTCTCTCTTTCTTTCTCTCTTTCTCTTTCTTTCTTTCTTTCTTTCTTTCTTTCTTTCTTTCTTTCTTTCTTTCTTTCTTTCTTTCTTTCTTTCTTTCTTTCTTCTCTCTCTCTCTCTCTCTCTCTCTCTCTCTTTCTTTCTTTCTTTCTTTCTTTCTTTCTTTCTTTCTTTCTTTCTTTCTTTCTTTCTTTCTTTCTTTCTTTCTTTCTTTCTTTCTTTCCTTCTCTCTTTCTTTCTTTGGCTTCACTCTGGACCTGGGTACTGTTTCTAAGACTTTTGCTCAAGACCCTACCACTTGAGCCACAAATCTACTATTTATTTATTTATTTATTTGTTTGTTTATTGCTGGTTAATTGAAAATGGGAACTTAACAGACTTTTCCTGCTTGAGCTGACTTCAAACTGTGATCCTCAGATCTCAGCCTTCTGAGTAGCTAGGTTTATAGGCGTGAGCTACTGGTGCACAGCTTCAAACAGGTTTTTGTTGTCATTGTTTTGTAGTGCTAGTCCAGGAGCTTGAATTCAAGGCCTGGGGGCTGTCCTTTAGGTTGTTTTGTCATTGTTGTTGTTGTTTTGCCTAAGGCTAGCACTCTACCACTTGAGCTCCAACTCCACTTCCAGCTATTTTGGTGCTTAATTGGAGATACAAGTTTCATGAGACTTTCCTGCCTGGGTGGCTTTGAAACCAGATCCTCTGATCTTCCTGAGTAACCACTGGTACCTGGCTTCAACCAGTTATTTTTAAAATCTTAGTTTCACATATTACTTCTTTTATTCACTTATATGCTCTTAGTTGGAAGTTTCTTTCTGACATCATTACCAACTATCTTTTCAGTCTGAGTTCCAGTGCCTTGAAACTCCCTCCGTTTTCACAGGAAAACTCTCCCAGGTCCCAGAATATAGATTATTTATATTTATGTATTATGTAAAATCTCAATCTTGTAATATGCTTGTTTTTTGGGGAGGGATTAACTAAATTAAAATATTTAGATTTGCTGATCAATTCCCTTACTCATTAATATAGCATTTGTTGAGGATCTACCATGAGGCACTGCTAGGGATGCAGTGTGAGCAAGAGCCACGTTGTAACAATCCTCATGAAATTTATAGTTTAGTGTGAACGAATATGAAGATGTAATTAAAAGCTTAGTGAGTAGTACAAATCTATAAACCTAAGTAGTAATTAACACAATCACAGAATGACTGATTTGTTGACTAATGGGTAAATAATCCATTTTTCATGCTTACTTCAGTCTCAACTCTATATTGCATTTAGCCCAAAATGTTGTTTCTTGTGTTCCCTATAACATTATTTTAGAATTTTTCTGGAAAGCATATTTTTTTGCAAATGTTTCTTATATTGGACAAATTGTCAAAAAGTAGTTGTATTAGATTTTTATTGCAGGAACACAGTTTTCAATGTTTAAAATACCCTGGAAGCTATTAATGTTTATTAGAAGTCTTATATAACTTTACTTTGATTAGAAAAAATATTTTGAAGTTCACAACTAAAACTGATTTCATTTATTTCAATGAAATGGATTTTTGAAATTATATCACAAAAGAAAAATAAAGTAATAATGGAATATAATAAAATTGTATTCAGAAGTGATTCATGTGATGAAATATAAGAAATTCAATACTATCGTGAAATTAAATCAATATTAAGTTGAAAAAAATTCAGTTAACTCTTCTGTCATAGATCAATTATTTTTTTATAACTTCTTTTTAAACTCTTAATTTTACATGTATAAAGAAAATTTATTACACAGGTAATTTTAATACTTCTTAAAAGGTGATTCATTTTGACCAGTGAATATTCATGATACTTTATTGAAAATATTTTTTTTTAAAAAAAAGCACAATATACACTTCAACAGATCTGAGATACATTCTGGCTCCAACACTTAGTAATTGTGACTGTAGGCATGTTTATTTTGAAAGCCTTATTTTCCTCATCTGTAAAGTATATGTGTATGCTGTATGTATCAGTAAGGTTGATACCTCTATATCTTTAAAAAGAGATTATCTTCACCTACACTGAACTTCCTCAGCACACAACTATGATTAGAATGCAAACTCACCATAATAGAAGGTAGAGTTTTGCATTCATTTTGTTCCATACTGAATCTTCAGTTGCTGGAATAGCGACTAACATGTATAAAGTGCTGTTAATAAATGATAAATGAATACAAGTGATGTGCTTGACAGAGTACCCAGCCCATAGAAAATACACAACTATTATTATTAATTATAACTATCATTGCCATTATTATTAACATGTTGATTAATTTACCTGACCAAAAATCAAACTTTAATTCTGGCCATCTGGCTCCCACAGTCTTCTTGTTTCATTAAATTCACACTGTATTTTTTCAGAAATTTTCTGGCTGAAAATCTTAAAGACTTGTTTTTATCCATCTTCATCTACCTTCAAAATACTGTTTCAAGACACAGTTCTTAGGGATCTTTCAGGTTTCAGCATGTTTTTTTGACTAAGGCACTGACTACCCTTTTTCTGGACTATATCTTCTAATTGGTTTATCTCCAGCTTTGGGAGTCAGAATGTGTTGGTCTGGGGCAAAGAAGTAGGCATGTGTTCTTTCCCATGTGACAAGGATATTGTCTTCCTCAGAAGTAAGGGCAGGCATCTTTATTGAGTATTTAAAAATATTAGGTCCCTCATGCTCAGGATTCTCATAGAATATGCCTGTGCAGACATAATTTTGGTTTGTTTTGTCACTCTGTAGTAACTGGAATTTAACTGACACACTCACACACACACAAATTCTAATACTGGGACATAGAACAAATGCATGGATTGTAGAAAAATTCTAGAAGAAATTATGTCTGTTATGAATATTGAAATACAAGTAGAATTCAGATGAGTAAGAGAAGGAAGTATAAAGATTCAGTCATAGAAACAGAATGAAAACTTTAGCAAAGACAGGTGGTTCATAGTAGGCTAAGTGTTCAGTACTACACAAAAAAGTGAAGAAGTCAGTGGTAGATGGCTAGCAAAATATAAAGAGAACTAGTTGGAAATTGGTTGTTGGTGACTTATGCCTTTAATTCAAGATACTTAGAATGCTGAGACCCAGAGGATATGAAGCTTGAAGTTTGAAGCTTGCCCAGACAGGAAAGGATGTAAGAGTTCATCTCCAAAATAACAAACAAAAAGCTGGGCTAGAGGCATGGTTCTGATAAATAGAGCATCAACCAAGCAAGCTTGAGGCCCTGAGTTCAAATCACAGTGCCACCACAAAAAAAAAAAGAAAGAAAGAAAGAAAAGGATTGGACAGCTAAGGGGATTCTGAGCATTACCAAGTTCAAGTATGCCATTACAGATTCTAGTAGACATGATCTTGAAGATCACAGAGAGCCATTGACAGATTTTAAGCTTGGATATTTGCCAACCTGGAATAATTGCAGTGAGGGTAGTATTGAGAACATTAAAACAGGCAGGATTGGAAACAGAAGCCTTTAAATCTCTCACTTAGTGAACTGATTTAGAATTTATAAGGAATTCAAGTGGAATGGTAAAAAGCAGTATCGGATTAAAAACTTAATATTGCAATGATCATGATGTATTTCTCTGATCTCATGTATATTTCAAATAAGTCATATTGAGCCATTAAAATAATTGTAAGAAAATTCAATTATAGTTTTTATTTTATATTCAATATGTTACATTTGAAATATTAATTTTTCATCTTTTTCTTGATTCTCTGTGTTTTAGAGATATTATTTGTCAATAATTAAGGAATATTTTCTCTTCCTTATGAAGGTATAAATTACTTACCTGTTTTAAAAATTTTATTCACTAGCCAGGCAATAGTGGCTCACACCTGTAATCCTAGCTACTCAGGAGACTGACATCTGAGAATCTTGGTATAAAGGCAGACCTGGTGGCAAAGCTCATGAGATTCTTATCTCTAATTAACAATCACAAAGCTAGAAGCTGAGCTGTGGCTTGAGTGGTAGAGTGCTAGCCTTGAGCAAAACAGAGCTCAGGGATAGTTCCAGGCCGAGTTCAAGCCCCAGGACTGGTGCACAGACACATACACACATATACACGTGCATGTACACACATGCAAAATATTCAATAGCAATCACGGTGCCTGAGTTGGTCCAGGCCAAAAAAGGGTCCTAATCAGGGGGCGGGGTCACAGGGATCTTGAGAGTTCATGAGCCAAGCCTGGCAGGTCCAGTAACCTATTGTCCAAGTCCCCACCCCTACCTGTAGGAATTCAGGCACACCCATCACCTCTACCATGAAGACAAAATGGCACCATTTAAACCCAGTTCCCTACTGTCCACCATATGGGCAAGATGGCACCATTAGACCCAGTATCATTATTTCATTAATACCTATGACACTAGTTTCTTAATTCTCTATTGTTACATTTTTTTTTGCAACTGTTGCCACCTCTAATAGTGAATGCTTCCCCTGCTGTGATTAAATTCTGTGAGCATGATCTGGTCACTGATTCTCCAGGGAGTGCGATGGTAGTAGTATAAATTTAATGTCTCTCTTTCGCATCATGTTACATCTGAGATGATTGAGAATGATAAATTTCCTTTCTTAGGTGGGGCATTTCTATGCAGGCTGCCACCAACTTATATTGTTACATGGGAATTCAATGGCAAGATACAAAGAAGCCACATTTTGAGAGGTTGAATTGGGAATCATTATTAGAAAGCTGGCAACTGCAGACAGACACATATCCCCAGAAAACTTGAAGCCTCAAATACACTTAATACTTAGAAAACTGAGCCATGAGAGTAGTAGAGCAAACAAAAAGCAGAAAAACAACACTAACAAACCAGATCAACTCCAGTGACGAATCAAAGGGGGACGCCTTGGTGACCTGAGATGAGTCAGCAGACATGAAGTATGGTGCAATGGCACCTGAGCTGGTCCAGGCCCAAGTAGGGTCCTGTTCAGGGGGCAGGGTCACAGCAAGATTGAGAACCTCAGGAGTTCATGACCCGAGAGTGGCAGGTCTAGTAACCTATTGTCCAAGTCCCCACCCCTGCCTCTGAGAATTCAGGTATGCCCATCAACTGGGAGTGGGACTTCACCTTCCTCCACCATGAAGAAAAGATGGTGCCAGTTGGACCCATTTCCCTATCATCCACCATGTGGCCAAGATGGCAGCAGCTAGACCCGGTATTCTATTTCATTATCAGAAATACAATAAAGTATCAAGTATGCCAAAAGTCCCATGACCAAGCTTGTGAATTATTTCTTGGTATTAAGACAGTACAGATCTTTCAATATTTTGGTTTTCTGGTGTCTGCTTATCAAATTTCTCTTTTTCTCAGTGGAAGGTAGAATTATTAATAATAAATAGCTAAGATGTCTTGGCTATTTGTCCTTAAGTGGTAGTTTCTGAGGACTCCTTGGAAGCCTAAGCTTTGTTAAGTTCTACCCATTCAAGGATTAGTAGGTAATCCAACACTAAGAGGAAATGAAGAAAAATTTACAGGCTGGAGAACTATTTAGATTATATGATTGACAGGTTTGTTTAAAAAGAAGACAGGAATGACTGCCAGGATACAGAGTGGAGCAATGGCTATCACTGAAGTGGAGAAAATCTGAAGGATTTGTTTTCACTGGAAAAGGAAGGTGAGTTCTAGCAGACAGGATTTGAAGGACCTGGAACAAATTGAAATGGTGATGCTCAGTTGGCGAAATAGTTCTGCAGCTCAGGGAAGCCATTTGAGCTAAACATTCAAATTTGAGTCATTAACATGTAGATGGTTGTTAACTTGCATAATAAGTGAAGTCACTCAAAGAGAGAGGAGTCAATGAAAAGACAGAAGAAAGGTAATATATCAATATTTCACTTAGCCGAACCTGATGTTTCTGGACTAATCCAGGCAAACTAGAATATAGTAGATGGTCAGAAGTCAATAATGCTACTTGATTCTGGGCAGAAGCAAATAGACATTCTCTCTAAAGAAAAACATCTCTTATAGGAATTCCATAGATTAAGATAGACTAATTGTAGTGCCAGATATTATGGAATAAATTGCCAGACTGACCAGTGAGTAATGGGCAGACATATCCTCCTCATTCTTGCACAGTATAAGCCAAAGCAAAGGAGCTTTCTCTGAGCCCAAGGCTGCACCATGTGGAGACAGCTTGTCAAGTTAGTAAAAGCCCTCAACTGAGCAGAGGGTTGTCAAGGAAAGTGATGAGTTTCTGGCTCTGGGCCAAATTGTTAGGCTTTTGCAGGCAGCCACAGTAGCTGTAGCAAATAGAAAGAAAATGCAAGGGGAATGATACAAAAACCCTGAGTAGATTCACAAAAGTTGCTGGAGCTAAGGAAATGGCAAAGAGAAACTTTACAGACATTTTAGAGGTCAATTTCTTCACTCAAACTTCTTGTTTATTTGGTCCCTAGTGGGGTTTTGCTGGTTACTTGGCACTCAGAACTGAGTTCAGGGCTCTATACTAGTGGGGGATTCTACCACTTAAACCATGCCCCAGCCTAATTTCCAGTGTTTTAGAGAAATGTTTGGTCAGTGATTAAGAGAGACTTCCTAAGTAGGAAATTCAAAGGGAATACCAAATTCGAGAGACACAGGGTAAAAAAAGAGAAATAACTACAAAAGCAATACCTGCAAAACTGTTTGTTGTAAGTGAACTGAACACCTGGGGGGGGGAGGGAAAGGGGGGGAGGGAGGGGGGCATGAGGGACAAGGCAACAAACAGTACAAGAAATGTATCCAATGCCCAACGTATGTTACTGTAACCTCTCTGTACGTCAGTTTGATAATAAAAATTTGAGGAAAAAAAAAAAAAGAGAGACTTCCTAGGGAGACTTTCTCCCCCTTGTCAGGGTTGTAAATCTATTATATGGTTCAGATGGCTCAGAACTTTAAGCAACATTTTATTCAAGAATAATCAGATATTATATATACACTAGTTGTCTATTCTGTACTAGTAAATCTTTTTGTTTTTAAGAACTATTACTGTTATACGGCAAGAAAACAGAGGAGTCTTTATTAGAGGGCCAGCAAATGCAGGCAGACTTGCCGCAAATAGCTACAGCCCCACAAATACACTGTCAGAATACTGAACCATGAGAGCAGGAGGAAAGAAAAAGGAGAAAAACAATGCCAACAAGCCAGATCAGCTCCAAATGGAGAGCTGAAGTGGGATGTCATGGTGACTGGAGAAGAGCCAAGGGACGTGAACACAGAGATGTGGCATGGTGTAATGGCACCTGAGCTGGTTCAGGCCAAAATAGGATCAGGTCAGGGGGCAGGGTCACAGGGAGCTTGAATTCAAGACCCAAGACGAGTAGGTTTGGTGACCTGTTATCCAAGTCCTTACCCCTGCCTCTAGGAATTCAAGCACACCCATCACATGGAAGTGAGAGTTACTAACCCTTCCACAGTGCTGCCTTATATACTAGTGTGAACAGGGAGCCAGAGGATCTCTCTCTGTTCAAGTCTTGTATAGACTAGAGGAGGTCAAAGGGTGGGTCTTTTTCTGAATAATTACTTATTTATTGTCAAAGTGATATACAGAGAGGTTCATGACCTTGGGAGTTGCTTATGCTAAAAGAGATGAGAACTCCTCTCAAAGAATATCATTTTGGCTAAGCTATGACAATTCATCATAACTTCCTGCTGATGGCTTTTAGAATTGAGGACCAAGTCTGACCACAGTGCAGTTTGAAATGCAGAGGTGGGGCTAAAGATTGAATGAGAGGTCTCCACCCATGGTCATCTTACTCTAGCAATTGGCTATGCAGAAATAGGACCTAAGTAGCACTGCAGCTATACATCTCTGTCTCTAGATGTCGCCCTTGGAATCAAAATAACAGATAATACCTTCCTAAGAGTTCTTCCCTTCAAGGAAAGGACTGAGAGACTTGCTCCTCAGGAGAAATGACAAACCCTAATCAGTTGAACTTACATATATGCTATTTCAAAAATAAAGGAGTGTGAGGATAGGAATGAGAACAAATAACTGCACTCGTTCTTCCTATGTCAGATACACAAGAAAAGATGTTAGTGGGTAGAATTGTGGTACAATAATTACATTATCTCTCTGTCACTTTCCCTCTTCTGAGCCAGAAACTACCTTCTGTATCAGAGGAAGATTTGCAACTTGTTACTGGCCCAGAGGCATATACAGTGGAGTTTCCAAGAAAATTGGCTCTTTACTTCAACTTGGTTATGTATCCTACATAGCTGCTATGGGGTGAAGAAAGAATTGGGACATTCAGGTTTCTGTTTGATTAGATACTCAGCTTCCTTCTAGCTTGTATATGTTTCTCAATAGAGGCTATTCTTTGCTTATGTCATACAATATTGCAGAATTTACTTCTATCTATTACTTCTATTTAATTTACTTCTATCTTTACTTCCATCTTATCATACTTCAGAATACCAATATTAAACAGAAGATGATAAAAACAAAGCAAGGAACAGTCAGAGACCTAGCAGAGAACCACAAAGGGACTGCCAATAGTCTTCCTCTGAGCAGTGAATATAAGAAGGGAAAAGATATGTACAAAGTACTGAGAGAAAATGTCTATTAAAATTGTGTGAAATAAATCCATTTTGATAAAACTTAGAGAAGTTGTTACCAATAATAGACCTATACTCAAGGAACAGGTAAAATGCTATCATCATAGTATCAGTAACAATATTTTCTTTCCTTCTTTCCAGAGTATCAGAATAACTTTTTCTTTCCACTAGAGTTACTTAATTTACAGAATGTAAGTTTAATGCTATGAATGGTTATATTGGAGAGATAGCTAATAATACTGGTGCCAGCTGTTACCCCTGAACTTTTTTGTTAATGTAAAGCAATATATTTTGTTTTTGGTTTAAAGTATTTTAAAATAAATGTTTGCCCTTTGCAACAAAAACAACAATCCCAAAAGAACATGGATTGAAGAATGTGAAATCTGGATTTGGGCTATCTGTATCTACACTATTAGATATGTGACTCACAGAAAACCATAAAAGCCCAATAGGGTTGCTCAAAAGACTAACCATAGAGCTCCTCTATGAACCAGCAATTCCACTCCTGGGTATTTACCCAAATACCCACACACACACAAAAAAAGGCCACAATAAAGCTACCAGCACAACTATGTTCATTGCAGCATTATGTGCCATAGCAAAGCTATGGAATCAACCCAGATGTCCCTCAGTAGATGAATGGATCAAGAAAATGTAGTGCATATACACAATGGAATTCTATGCTTCATATGCCCCCATTCTATGCCCCCATTCAAAAGTAACTGGAAAGACTTGGAAGACCCGCATTAAGTGAAGTAAGCCAGTTCCAAAGAAACATAGGGTCCATGGTTTCCTTCATTTGTGATAATTAGTAAGCATTTAGGATAGTCTTAGCAGAGGATCACAATAGCTCAGTAGCTATGCACATATGACCATATAAAACAATGCTAATCAAATAAACTCTATGATATGGAAACAAGAGGGTTTTTTCCCTTTTTCTTTTAGTGTATTGTTTGCAGTTATTTCTTTTTCTTTCATTTTTTCCTCTGGTTTATTCCCTATTGTTATTTTTTTATTCTGGTACCTGTTGTCTTGTATATTACAAGTTTATCTGATTTGTGGTAGGGAAGGGGAATCAAAGAAATGGTGGGACAAAAGGTGAACCAATGCAATAGTGATACTCACTAGACACTCTGTTGGAAATGAACTTTATAACTTGGGAGGGAAGAGAGTTTGGGGGAAGGGAAAGTAAGAAAAAATGAAGAGGGAGTTAACACTGTTGGAAAAGAAGTGTATCCATGACCTTATTTATGTAACTGTAACCTCACCTGTGTCATCACCTTTAAAATAAACAATAAAATTTTAAAATCTCCATAGTTAGCAATTTACTACTTGTATGAATTGAGAAGTGAATCTTCCATCTGCAAACATATTGGAACTGTTCTTTCAGTTTGCAAACATTAATTGAGATACTGAAATAGACATGCTGAGGAGACATGGTCTTTCAATAAGTCACAAATTTAGTCATGGGTGTTGATATTATACATATAAGTATATCTAAATGCAACGAAAGTCTAACTCTCCAGAAGAATCCAAAAAATGCTTCAGAGAATAAGTATTTAACTTTGAGTTGGTCATAAAAAATGAGTAGAACACTAATGGTTAAGTAAAAGTGTTCCAGAAAGGTGACACACCTGTGCAAAAACATGACTGTTTGAGAGCAGCAAGTAGTTCAACTTTGAGAAATTGGAAGAATTACAAGTTAACTGAAGAAATGGAGAGAAGACAGTTAGATGGAGGTCAGTTAGATGATGAACTGACCAATGGTTCTTTGCCACAATAAGTACACAAATCCATCATATCATACAAATTTCAAAAATATCCAGGGACCAGTAGCTCACACCTGTAATTCTAGCTACTCAAAAGGCTGAGATCTGAGAATCATGGTTAGAATTTAGCCCAGGCAGAAAAATCTTTGAGACTCTTACTTCCAATTAATTACAGAAAAAGCTGGAAGTGGCACTATAGCTCGCAAGTGGTAGAGTGCTAGCCTTGCACAAAAGGAGTTCAGAGACAGCACCCAAGCTGAGTTCAAACCCCAGGACTGGCAAAAAAAAAAAAAAATTGTGTGTGTGTGTGTGTGTGTGTGTGTGTGTGTGTGTGTGTGAATTGTAGACTCCTTCCATATTTTCCACCCTCTACCAAAGTCATCAGTTTAAGAACTATTATACTACCAAAGCCTATGGGGACTATGTGAGTATGTTAAGTCAGATACAATAAAATGTATATTTCAGAAAGACTGTTCTTCATAACAGCATGGAAAAAGCTACCCGATACCTTCCCATCTACCACATTTCCTATATTCTATGTCATGGACTGACTATAGGCTAATGATCCAGCTGTACCTTCTGTAGCTCATTTGTTTTAAAATCTGGCTCTCCCTAACAAAATTAACCAAAAACACATGAATGCCATAGGTGTCTCTGGTTTCCAACCCAGCTTCTTTCACCTCTCACACCAACTGACTTCCTAACCCACGACCTTTGGATTCACTGCCAATCTGATTACAACTTCTTACTTGACAGGAAATCTCACAGAATAATAACTGGTTGCAAGTTTCATCTTTCCATAGCCTCAAGGCCTTTCACATCAATGCGTATTTCTTCCAGGATGCTCACACCAGATTTTTCTCTGGTACTTTAAGCCAGGTATTTTATCTAGATCCAGATAGTGGGAAGGCTACTGTCACCTATTGGGGTGTACTAACACAAGACTAAAGAAAGTTTAGGATAGTGGAAATAAAGATTATTACAGATAGAGTTAAAAGGACTTAAACACCAATTTAGTGAGAGAATGAAGATGGCAATGGTGAGGCTTTGATGATTTTCAGGTTTTCAACTTGTAAGACTGGGATGCTTGACAAAAATATAAGAAGGAAGAGGAAATCAAGTTCACTTAAAGAGAATTGAGTTTATTTTGGACCTGCTGATTTTGAGCCTTCTTCCATTTATAAGGCTCAGTAGGGAATTTTCTACGGTTCTATTAAATACCAATGACTCCTAGGGTTTAATCCTTGCTTGCCTTATCTTATCCTCCTCATGATCTCATCCACTCTCATAGCTCTAACCATCACTTGCCTGTGTGCTGGTCTTATGGATTCTATTCTCTCTCCATTTCAGCTGGAAAATAGGAACTCAGGGAATATTCACTGAATAAGTGAACTATACACTTGAGTGAATCCACCTTTATAATTTCCCAAGAGTTATTTTTCCAAAATTTAGGTACAATGTCTAAAGTTCATGATCATGATCACTCATGAAGAACAATTGCTTACAGAAGAAAAGATAATAGATGACAGAACCTTGGATGTAAATAGTGCTTAAGAATTAAGCAAGGGAGGGGCTGGAAATATGGCCTAGTGGCAAGAGTACTTGCCTCATATACCTGAAGCCCTGGGTTCTATTCCTCAGTGCTACCTATCTGAGGGTCGGGACTCTTAATCCAGATCCCCTGTGTCGGTGACGGTTGGGAGTCCAGGCTCCAGCTAGCAATAAAGACTCTTGCGTTTGCAAAAAAAAAAAAAAAAAAAAAAAAAAAAAAAAAAAAGAAAGAAAGAAAGAAAGTAAACGGCCAGAAGTGGCGCTGTGGCTCAAGTGACAGAGTGCTAGCCTTGAAAAAAAAAGAAGCCAGGGACAGTGCTCGGGCTCTGAGTCCAAGCCCCAGTACTGGCCAAAAAAAAATAAATAAATAAATAAATAAATAATAATAATAATAATTAAGCAAGGGAAAGTGAATTAGTAAAAGTTACAGACAAAAAGAGTAAAGAAGGAGGCAAGAATAAAATCAGGAGATCCCTTTTACCCAATACTTAAAGATAATTTTTTTTAAAAGAAGTTAAGAAAAGGAACGTATTAGACAGGATGGCCCATTAGAGGACTAATGATTGCATTGGTTGGTGAATCTGAGTGGGCCAGAAGCATAAATTCCCACTTACCAAATGTGCTTTAGACACAATCCTTGTCCAATACCCAATCCGCTGCCAGTAGAATTCAACACACTGAAAAGGTGATTGGTCTCTTTACTATCTTCTGAAAAGGCCCCTGGTGATTTGGTAGTCAGTCAACTTGAGTGATTTTTTTTTCTAGTCAGAATGAGCCAGAAGTTCATTCTAGCAGGAATAGACCTGTGTTTTGGGATGGGTTTGTCTTTTCTTCCCACTATGCCTCAGCAAGTGCCACTATTCAATCTTACTGGATGTTTGGTCCATAGATACAGGATCCCAGGAAACATTATTTTATATCAGGGACTCACTTTGTAGAAGAAGAGTGGGAGTAGACATGTGAGATACACTCTTCTTATCATTCTGTACCACCTGAAAGTTAAAATCCTGATAGACGGTAGCTGACTTTGTTACACTAGATATTGTATGCATTTTTATCGGAACTGGGAAAGGGGAACACCAAAATGGAGAGATGAAGGGTAAAAGGCAAACCAATGCAACAGCAATACTTACAAGACAATATGCTGTAAACCAACTGTATGTCTCAGGGGAGGGTGAGGAGGGAACTGGAGAGGGGGATGGTGGGAGAAAAAAGGAGAGGGCAAAACGTTTGATAAGAAATGTACTCACTGCCTTACATATGTGACTGTAACCCCTCTGTACATTATTTTGACAATAAAAAAGTAAAACTAAAAAAAATCCAGATAGAGTATTATAACATCCTGTTAAATAGATACCTAACATATAAGTTTTGAGACTACAATCATCGGTTGAATCAAAGAATGTGTGTGTGTGTGTGTGTGTGTGTGTGTAAGAGAGAGAGAGAGAGAGAGACGAGTAGATATATGGATGGATGGATGGATATATATATGTATGTGAAGGATAGATATAAATGAAGAATGGATATATATGTGAAGAATGAATACACACATATGAGAATAAATCCATCCAAGTGGTCTAAGTCATCCACTGGACCTGATGCTGTGAGGCATATCCACATGCCTCTTTTATGAAACACTTGTTAATTCAATTTCTGGACTGCTATTTGCAGACAACCTTTGGCTCTTAATCACAGGGTTTTCTCGGCTTCCCAAAGAGTTTTCACTCAAAATCATGCCTCCTCTTCCTAGGGCAGTTGACATCTTATAATTGATGGACATGGGATTGTACAAGCCTGCATATCCCTGTTTAATCCAGGTAGTTGGGAAGGACTGTTCTAGCTGCAGTATTCCTCGTAGAAATCAGACAAAGCAGATGTCATGTCTATATTACTTCTCCTTTTTTCCAATCCTGCTCTTTTCCCTTCCCTTCCACAAGGAGGAATCTGGAACATTCTCTGAGCTGCATTATTTGGTATACGTCCTACCTGCCAAACTCAGATTCTAATTAGAAGATCTCAACCTATGATCCTTCCTTAATAGAAAATTGTCATTTTTTTTTGGATGAGAGTTTTCATCACAGAACTGTTTATTTCCCCAGAACTGGGAATCAATACTTCCCTTAGGGATCTCAAGCTGTTGGTTTCACTCATAGGCTTCTTTAGTCATAGGATCCTCTTCGGGTTTAAAGTCTTCATGGCTTGGTATTGTCTCTGTGAATTCCAGTCATCCACATTTGTCCTGGCATTGGTAAATGGAGTTTCAGAACACTATTATGCCCCTCTCAGATCGCACAGAAAAGGAAATCTATTTCAACTCAAGTTTATTGAATGCCCACTGCAGCAGAAATTCCAAAGACTATCATCTGGGAGTTCATAGAAATAAATTAAATATTTTCCCCCAAAGAACTTACAAAAATGTGCTGGACTAGCCATTTCCCTTGCAGGAGCAGCAAACCCTTTTAGTTTTTCACACATTGCATGCTTCTTTTCTTTTGGAGCCAGCTACTACTGTGAATTTCAAAAGCAATGTTCAGAAAGGGGAGTGAACACATCCCAGCCTATATGCCCTTCCTCTTCCAACCACGGGAGCAGGCATTCTGCACACTCTCCTTTTATCCAGTCTTCAGACCTGAGTCCAGGAGAATACTAGAGTTTACTTACCAATCATGGTGCTCAAGGATGAGTACTGGTCACTGAGTCTAATTCTGCCGGCTAAATATTGAAAAGTAGGTGGCCCTAAGAGGCAATTCCCATTGGCCTTTAGTTAAGCATGGTATAACAAAGGAAGCTCAGCCTAAGAATTCTGGTACTAGATAACTGAGGTCACGATCAGCATTGCACATTATTATGTAATGCTCTCATAAAAGGTCGAGCTCCAAGCATCCTTCCCTAGAAATCCAATTCATCTTTTGATACTTATATTACTTTAAGATAATAATTGCAGCTTTACCCAGGGACAGGAGGGGTGCTATGACTTGTTTACATGAAGGTAAAATAAGCATAGTAATGGCTGGCTGTCTAGCCTGCCTTGTAGTTTGTGCTGGTCAAGTAAAAGGCATGTGAATATATTTCATAATTAAACCAATGATCTCAATCACACAGCCTAGAGACATGCTGGTTTTTTTTTTTTTTATAGAATCATGTTTTAATTTGGATGTCCTCAGATGAGTGACAGTCTTCAACAGGTTTAACATCTGTCAGGCTTCATTAATTTACATAAGCTGCCTAATGCTGAAAACTTTTGAGTTTGCAATCTTGCTTAAGCTAGTGTAAAATATTATTACTATCAATACTTAAAGAACTCTTATTACAGTGGTATGTGCATCATTAACAAATGTCTAATAAATTATAGATTAATCTTTTTCTCTATAACTACAAATGAACCCATTTGTCAGTGAACTCACTGAGAATAAATGTAGTGCTTTATTCTTACCCCATCTCCCAAGACAGTGTCTGGGACATTGTAATGCTCAATAAATATTTGTTGGGACTAATTTAACCAGATGGAAAGGAAAGTGGGTTATTTTTATAGAGTGGATTTTAAGGAAGAGTAGGACATAGAGATGCAAAAACAAAACAAAACCTCTTGGAAGTAAAACAAATGTTAATGTTTTTTATTTTGGTGATCTGTATCTTGTATATACTTATCTGATTTGGGGAAGAGAAGGGGAATCACAAAATAGTGAGACAAAGAACAAAAGGCGAACCAATGTAACAGTGATACTCACAAGATACTATGTTGGATGTTAACTGTACAACTTGGAGGGAGGAAATTCAGGGTGGGGGGAAGTGGTAGAAAATGAGGCATGTTATAACAATGTTTGACAAATAATATGCTCATTACCTTACTTATGTAACTATAACCCCTCTGTATGTCACCTTTACAATAACATAAAATTAAATTTAAAAATGATAAAGAGAAAAAATGTAGAATTCAGTAGCTTAGTAGAAATTGGACTTCACTCATTAAAGTGAAAAGAAAACATTAAAGTGCCTAAGTCTGAAAACCAGGTGGCTACAAGGAAATATCCAGGATAGGCTGGACCAGGGGATGTGGGTTAGGGAAGGATTCACAGAACAGGTCTCTATAAGAGAAAAACAAACTCTATATGTCCCATACTAACTAGGAAAGCAAAGTGTTAACTGATTGACAAAGACTGCCTGGACTGCCTGGAGGTCATGTGGCCCCTGTGGTGTCCTTGATTTAGGATTCATTATGACATTAGCTGCCTCTGCTACTGACCTGACACTGCGGTCTTAAGATTCTTGTTTAGCTTGACTGTGAGCACGATGTCCAAGCAGGGACTCTGTCACCTAACATGGCTTGTGCTGATGCTGGAATCTTTCACAGCTTGACCAAGCTTTGATAGTCTTTCTCTTTTCCTTTAGTTTCACATCCACAACTCATTGAGGCACACTATGCCTAGACTGCTGACTCCAAATTTTTCTTGCCTCAACTTTTTTTTTTCTTTTGTTGGCATTGGGGTTTTGATTCAAGAGATTTTCCCTTGCTTGTCAAGTACTTTACAGCTTGAGTATACCTCTACCCTTCCTTGCTTTAAGGTTATTTTTCAAATAGGATCTTGCCTTTTCTGCCTGGAGCTGGCTTTTGCCTGTGATTTTTCCTACCAATAGCCTTCCAGTCCCCTCTTGGTAGCAGTGACAACAGGCTCATGCAGCCACACCTATTGGTTTTATAGAGATTAGGTCTTGCTAAAGTTTTGCCTCAAGTGATCTTGAGCCAATACTCTCTCAATGCCCACTTTCTGAATAACTGGGATTACAGGTGTGAGCCACCATTCCCAGCCTTCCTTAACTCTTATCATATGGTACCTCTTGCTTAAAGGACACCTACTTATTTTTCAAATCAAGTTGAAATTCTAGATCCAAGGATTCATCCTATCCTCCTATAGTAACTTCTTGCTGCAGACATGGCCCTTCCTGCCAGCTGGCTATCACTCATACACTCAACCTCTCCTACTTTTGAGGCTGGGCCTATAGCACTAATCACTCATAATTTTAATTTAGCATTTCCCATTTGAAACGAGCTTATGGGTGGTTTTGTGGAAATTTTGGCAAAAGAATCCAATGACTCAGGAAGTCATTGACCCAAATGTTGCTTATTCCTTTGGGAAGATGGCCTTATTACTTTGGGAAGGACTTATGTCCTGAGATGAGGAAGACAAGGGAAGCCTCAGTGTCACATGTTGGCCATAAACTGGAGTGTAGATGTCATAGAAAACTGCCTTTGCCTAGAGCAGGGTCTAGTCAATGATAGCCTGCCGGCCAAACCCACCCTGTTTCTATTTTATAAATGAAATGAATTTATTATTTTCACATGCCTTGCTCATTGTTTATGTATTGTTTATGACTGCTTTCATGCCACAATGGAATTGTTAAGTAGCAACAACAGACATCACCTGGACCAGAAAGCCCAAAATTAATATTGAATACCAAGTCCTTTGCAGAAAATAGTTGCTACCACCTGACCTAGAGCTTCCTTCTTTATTTTAGCCTGTGAGGTTTCTTCTATTAGCTTGTAGCCCACTTAAGAATATGTGTATAGTTTGCCTCACTGCTACTTGTAATGCACTCCATATAGACAATAGGGGGATTTTTGATTGAATGACATGCATTCATCCAAGAAACATTTTTAAGTGCACTAGACGAGTGGCAACATCTAAAGATGATGATTTATATTTTATGTGATAGAAAGGCCATTTTCATGACTTTTCTTCTCAACACATTAATTTTTTTATGTTTTAACTTTATAAGGGCACTCTAGTAAAAATATCTCAAAGTTTGTGAATGAGGTTTTAAGAAGACATGGCCTCTTTGAGGAAAGGCTGTAAGTCCTGTTCTACATTTGATAGATAGTAGTTGAATATGTGCAGAATAAATGAGATTTCCTGTCTGGTTACAAATAATTTCATTTAAAATATGTTATTTGAAAGCATACGAAAACTTGAATTTCACAACATTCATAACCCCATGGTTAATTAAATAACACCCAGGCATATGCTTGCTTGGAGAATGACAGAAGACTTGCAGTGGGATTTTCTCAAAAGCAGGCACTGTTATAGGGAGCCCACAATACCAACTCACCATCCTAAGAAGATCCCACTCCACAGTGAATAAATTCCATCAAGATGAACACAGGCAGCCACCATTTAGAGAACACTCGGTATTTCAAAACATTTGTAAGGAAAGCCTTGGGCCTGTATTTCTTCATTGAAAGTCATGTAAAGAATGGTTAGATTTTAACCCAAAGAAACCACTGTTGGGAAAAAAGGCTTGGTAGGAACAGGGACTCATTGAATTTTGAATTGTGCTATGTCACTAAGTTGGATGAGTTATTCTGTTTTGGTGAGTGTTGTGGTTGGAGATGCTGCTGTTTGTCCAATGTGTAAAATGGGAGGAAATAGCATGTTTTGCTAGGATAACCAAATGTGATAGTATATGAACTAACTATTCCTGGAACATAGTAGGTTTCTTTTTTAAGGCATTGATGAGTTTCTATTTGAAATCCTTCCTTCTTGTCTGTAGTCCTTTATCTCCTCTATGCCTTCCTAGAGCTCATGACCTACATTGCCTGGGTCTATTTCATTTCCCAGTATTGTTCAAGATCCAGAATAGTTACAACTCCTCTTCCTCCAATCCTTCTGATCTTGACTGTGTGTGAGAATGATCTGATTAAGGATCTGAGAAGCAATCTGATTAAGTCTTCTTACACTAAGCTGTTAATAACTTAACTCTCCTAAACTCATTTATGTTTTCCAAAAGGTCCACTAGATCCTGAACCACCAGCAATATGTTAAAGTGCAGAAAGAAAAAAGATCCTTCTATTTCTACTCTTAAAATGCCTGCCTTCTCTTATGCTGTCTGAGGCATCCTCATGAGGTCAGTTCCTCTCAGCCTGAGTTTCTGTGGATAAATGGCTCTGGATATACCATCAATTTGGTGTGAGTAAGTAGAAGTACACTTTCCTGGGGAAAGGGTCTTCAGCTTTCATCATATCCTAGGAAAGCCTTGGCATAAGCTGTAGTTGATTGTAGTTTCTTCCCTGCCTGGACTTCCAAACTCTTAGGTTCTCCAAGTGCTCCAGTTATGACTGTCCTCACAGCAGGCACCAAGGTATTCCAAGTACCCTTAGCGCTAAGAGAAAGGGGGCGGGAGACAGGCATAAAAAGCATCGTGTTTTTTTTTTTGTCTGTAGAAAGAAATTTAAAGCTTAGTTTTCCATAAATTCTCACTAGAGGAACTTTGGAAATGAAGGGAAAATACAGCAAAGAAGCCAGAGAAAGCATTTGTGTTTTAAGTAGTATGTATGTCACTTCAGTGACTGGCTATTGTTGAAAAACAGTTTGAGTTGACTAGTAGCATCTACCACATATGGATGGTGGCTGTTTCTGCATCTAACAGCTTCTCATACATGGTTAATGACATAATTTTGTTCTTCTTTATGGATGGATAATACTCCATTGTGTATATATACTGCATTTTCTTGATATGTTCAATGGTTTATGGGCACCTAGACTGATTTTAGAACTTGAAAATTATAAATAATGCTGCTCTAAATACGAATATGGAGGTAATCTGTGTTCTACTCTGGCTTACTTTCCTTTGCACTAGCAGGATCATAGGTAGTTCTACTTTTCATTTTTTGAAGCATCTTCCACACTGACATCAATATTGGCTATACTAGTTTGCATTCCCACCAACACATACAAAGGTTCCTTCTCTCCCTCTCCCCCCTCTATCTTTTACCACGATTGGTTATTTGTTTTCTAGCCACTCTGATTGGGTAAGAGAGAATCTCAGTATTATTTTTATTTGTATTTCCTTAATGGATAAGGATGTTGAACATTCTTTCATGTGAAATAGATCTGCCATCTTGTATTTTATTTATGATGAGTGTCATATACCTGAGCATTCTCATTCACGGGATTTAAGGTTTGATGTTATGGACTTACTTCACAGCTGGAAATGTAGTCTTTCTCTAGAGCCCTTTGTCTTACCTTATGATATCTTTAGTTTCTGTCCTCCTGCTTTAGGAATCAGGATCAGGTTTGAAAGTTTTTCCATTTATCTCTGGTGCTTTTGGTCTTTTGCTTACCTCTTTTGTGGTTCTCAAAGCCATTTTTCCCTTTCACTTTTCTTCTTCACAGAATCAAATGGAGGAGGCTTTTAATGGTTATCTTGTCTTTCTCCCTTCCTTTGTTCTATTTATGTGCCACATTATGTTTATTTATTGGCTTATGTTGAACTATACTTCCATTCCTGAGAGGAAACCAACTTGTAAGATTTTTTTATTTTTAGCATGGGTTCTGAGTATTTGGTTTGCAAAAATTGCATTGAGAACTTTCGTGTGTACATTCTTCAAATAAATAGGTCTAGGTTTTCTGGTTTTTTTTTTGTTGTTGTTGTTGTTGAATCCTTATCTGAACTTGATAGCAGGATAATATTGGCTTATAGACTGACAAGAATGTGCATTCTGTGGGTATTAGGGAGATATCCTGTTGATGTGCATTAAGTATGTTGTATCTATAAATTTGTTTAATTCTCAAGTTTCTTTGATGATTTTTTTCTCTGTTTTATGACCTATGTATTGGTGAATGAGGTATACAATCATCCACCATTATTATGTTGGGATCTATTTATAGTTGTAAACCGTGTAATGTTTGCTTAATGGAATTGGATGTGTTAATGTTTGATGCACATATGTGAAAACTTATCTCCTTTTGGTGGATTTCCTCTTTTGTGTGTGTAGAATTTCTTTAAGTATCTTCTATATTGCTGATTTAGTGGTCATGAATTCCTTTAGTTTTGTTTGTCATGGAGTATTATGAAGAAATATTCCTTCAAGGATGCAGGAGAGCCTTGCTGGATACGGTAATGTAGGTTGGCTGTTACTTTTCTTCCAGGTCTTGGAATACATCACTCCAGGCCCTACTTGCTGTTAGCCGCTCCTGATGAGTAATCTGCTATTTTTCTGATGGTTTTGCCTTTTTTCCTCCCCACCCCAACACCCCCCGTCATGAGGCTTTAACTTAGGGAGGGCCTGAGCACTGTCCATGAGCTTTTTTGCTCAAGGCTAGCACTCTACCACTTTAAGCCACAACTCCATGTCTGGTTTTCTGGGGATTAATTAGAGATAAGGATCTCATTGACTTTCTTACCCTGGCTGACTTTGAGCAGTAGTCCTCAGATCTCAGCTTCCTGAGTAATGAGGATTACAGGCATAAGACACTAGCAACCAGCTGGGCTTGCCTTTATGGATGACTTGACCCTTTTCTCTGGCAGTTTTTTTTTTTAAAATATTCTTTCCTTGGTCAGTATGCTTAATATTTTAACTCTCATATCACATGTGGGAAGTTCTTTCAGGTTTTGTCTGCTTGATGTCCAAGCATTCTGTGCTTGGTTGACCACCTCTTTTTCAAAACAGGGGGAAATTTCTGCCATTATTTTATTTCTATAATTTCTATGATTTAACTTATATTTCTTTTCTTCTGTGCTCATGACTCATTGGTATGTTTAGGGTGTTCCTGAGGTCTTGTATGTTCTGTGTGTGAACGTACTACTTTTCCTTATCTCAAGGTGAATGTTATTTCATCTACCTTGTCTTCAAGTCCTGATATTCTGTTTTTAATGTGCTCCCGACTATTACCAAGGCTTTCAACTGTTGTTTTTAATTTGAGTTACTTAGTTTTTCATAACCAGAAATTTGTTTTGTTTTTCTAAGGGCTTCATTGTCTTTATTGAATTCTTCTTTCATATCATGCCTGTATTCTTCATTTCATTGAGCTGTTCATTTATGTTCTCTTAGATTTCATCCAGGTGCTTATGCTCATCCTCTTTAATTTTGTTCATCATTCTTATTGTCATACATCTGAACTTAATGTCTTTTATACGTTTCATTGCCATTCAAGTTCTTTGTTGGTGAAATTATTGATTATTGGTAGAATTATTGACACTTTGTGAAAGAAGTTAAGGTTTTTGGGTATTTTATTTTGTGAAAGAATGTTCAACATCCTTAGCCATTAAGGAAATACAAATAAAAATGATACTGAGATTCCCTCTTATCCAATCAGAGTGGCTAGAAAACAAATAACAACCAATGGTAGTAAAAGATGAGGGGAAAGGGAACCTTTATATGTGTTGGTGGGAATGCAAACTTGTGTAGCCACTATTGAAGTCAGTATGGAAGACCCTTCAAAAAATGAAAAGTATAACTATCTATGATCCTGCTAGTACAGTTCCAGCGCAAACGTGCAAAGGAATGTAAGCCAGAGTACAACAGAGATTACCTGCCTATCCGTATTTAGAGCAGCATTATTCACAATTTTCAAGTTCTAAAATTAGTTTTGGTACAGGGCTGTTCATGGTTCCCTTCTGGGTACAGCCTGTATACTGTAGTTGGTGAATGGAACATTAATTTACCTCTTTATTTGTACTCTGGAAATAATATTTTCCGCAAACAGAGATCTGAGATATATTTTTAAATGTGAAATGATAGTCTTAAGGAGCGCTTGATAAAGATTGTTAACAAGATGTTGTTCAAGTGAATGATACCTAGCTACACACACAACTCTACACACAATTATTTTACTCTGAAATTTACATAACTTCTCAGACTTCTAATTCATTTCTTTTATGTGTTAACTCTCACATTCATCATAATTAAAAATTTTCCCTCCTTTAGCACAGCTAGAAAATAATACATTTTACATGGGTAAATAAGTACTGGATGAAATTATATGACTAACAGAAGGATAAAATCAATCTCTAGTTCCAAAAGTCTATTTTCATTCATTATAAATAGAAATATAGAATTAGAATAAATTAAAATATTTATAAAAATAGCTTTGTATAGATAATAAGTAGATTTTACTATAGCTTTTGTTGTAAAGCAAAAAGAATAAGAAGAAATGGTGATAGTCAAGAAAAAATTGATAGTGGCAATTAATATTCATTACAACCAACATATAGCTATATAATATTACTTACTTATTGTTATAAATAGTATATAAAATCCAATTGACTGCTTCAGAATTAGCTCAGCAATATCATTATAGCTTGAAAATCATGTTCTAAAACTGTAATCATAGTGGCTTAAATAAAAAGAGAATTTGCATCAGAAAAAAAATCAGTTGATTCACATACATTTTGCATTTGACTTAACACAAGTTCTTGGTATTGCACATTGTATGCCTTACTTGTACATCACTTGTATAGGATTGTCAGAATTATTACCACATATATAGTAGAAAAGAGCATGATATCAACTCAGAGACCATCTATAGATGATCAGAATGTGCAAAGGTTAGTTCTATGGTAATATCTAACAAGAAATAGAGTAACAACAGGCTTCCTGCAATGCAGAATATTCAGGAACCAAACCTCAAAATGCAAAGAAAAATAGAAATAAAGGAGGTAATCACTATTTTTGTGTTGACTAAACTTCTTATTTTAATTAATGAGCTTCTGTGCTCATTTATATTTGATTTTCTACTTCCCTGTGTACCAGACTAAATTAACAATTTGCTGTGCAAAAGTTCTTAATGTCTTTTTGAATTTTTCCAAAGAGACTTTTGGTGGAAAAAAAGTCCCTTAAACCAAGAGATTAAAAGAGACCTGGATTCAAGTCCAACTACCATTTATCAAACTGATCTTAAATTATTATGGCTAAAATTGCAGTGCTGGATTTGAATTTTCTCCATTTCATCTTGCCCTAGTTCTTCTCTCTTCTGTACAGGGGAATATGACTATTCTTTCTTTCCTATCAGCATGTCCTTTATCTTCTTCTCTCTCTTCGCTGCTCTTCTTTCTCTTTTACCTCTACCCTCATTTTTCTTCTTCTTTTCTTCTCTCAATCATTGTGCTCTGCCTTGTTCTTTAGTTTCTGAAACTCATTCACAAAACAGGTTCTTTTCAACCACTTATCAAGTGTTAATGCAACCTAAGAACATTTACACATCTTTGATTAGTATCATATTTTCACTCTTGTGATGGACATCTGTCAAGTTCTCTGTCTGCTCAACTTTTTTTTCGTTTTTAGCAATCATTCATATTCAAGAAAAATGCAGCTAAAGCATAGGAATGTGAGCTTAATATTTTCAAGAGAGAAACTTGGAGCAATAACATCAGTGATATGGCATAGTAGAGTTAAGTTCAACATAGGGTGCACACAGACCTTCTTTCTACTCTAGGAAGAATGAAAAACCCTGGGCCTCCTGCTGCTGCTGTTGAAAGCCATTCCAGTATTTGCACTGAGGCCACACTTGTCATGTGGCCACTGGCTGAATGCTACCCAGGCCCATTCCTACCTTCTGACGACTATTAACAGCTGGAGCATTTTCTGATGGACCTTCCAGAACTTTCCTAGACTGCTTATCAATTTTGCATCCCTCCACCCACTCTCCTTTTCCCATACACTCAGCCAGACTTGGTTGGAAGTCTGATGGCTAGCCCTACTATTTCAAAACACTCCTATTTATTGTAGTACACATATCCTCTTGCAAAGTCATGCTTGTTTCTACCTTGTATCTGCTTCAAAGGGTATCCAAATTCACACAAGAGTCATTTGGCTTTGAGAGAAGGGAGTGGCTGCAAGACTTGAGTATCTGGTGCTGAAGTAGCAATAGTTGCAGAAAGTCAAGGTTTGGAGTAACAGCTCTAAATAGAGGCTGTGATATTTTTCTTATGGTTCATGTTCTGAAGTATAGGCTAGGATAATTGCCTTAGAAGCTTAAAGAACTTTATTCTCAAGTTCTCCTTATACCTTTGTCAGTTTCTATCCAACAAAGTAACTTTTTTATCCCTATAACTAGGAATTCTCTATAAAAATCAATTGTGGAAATGGCTATGAGCATCAAACCCGCAGAAAAATAGAGAAAAACTGGGATGGGTTTTCTAGCTAATACTGGGAAATATGCTTCAGGAGAACCTTACACACGAGAATGCACATGCACCCCCCCTCCCCCCCGCCAGCTAATTCAATCCCCACCTCTATCCACTTTGAATGAAGTACCTATTTAAGGCAAGGTTTGGGATGAACAAATGGCTGCTCTCATAGGAAAATGTATGAACATTATGAGGAATTGAAGGACTGTAAACTGAACTAATAACTTGTAGCTATGGTGGAAAACTTAAAGAAAGAAAAGACTCAACCATCTAAATTCTTATCTTACAAATAGCAGAAAGTCATGAAATATCTATGATTACATTGTAAGACTCTTAGCAAAAAATAATTTCAGTATCAGAAGATCCAACTCAAAATTTGACTCTCTGGTGACCTTATTTAATCAGCTCAATTCAAAGCTGCATCTGCTTGTTAATAGTAAGGTTAAGTGGGAAAAGGAATCCCAAGAAATGGTAGGAGAGTTCATGAAAAGGTTGAGTGACTGAGTGCTCATAGCCCACAGTTTCCATCTAGCCTCCCTGAAGGAGAAGCACCATCTGCTCCTCTGATTAAGAGCATTTGAGCGGGTCTAAGGGGGTCTGAGCAGGCCCCTCTTACTTGACATGAGGTAAGGACCCTATGATTGACTTACCTCAGCTACCAGGTAAAGGTCATGTTCCTCTGGCTACATGTGTTCCATCTTCTGTTACCTGTAGACTTTTATGTAGAGTTACAGCCCAGAAACTGTATCAGATAAATATAAATTCAAACCCAAGAATGGAAGCCTCATTAACTTATGCCAATGGGAAGAAGGAAAAGGAGGGCTAAGGTATAATAAACCATTCCAAAAAGAATAAAAGGGAGATGAAATTTTAGGTTGATTTAAATTTATCTATACAAGTGTACTGAGCAGAGCTTCTGGCTAATGTCTGTGGAAATTATATTGACATTGTTTCCTTGGTTGGTTGACTGAAAACTGATGTGAATGCTCACCAAATGCCCCTTTGAGGATCCCTGAGTCAAGTAGGAAGACGAGATGACTCCACCATAAGACTACTAGAAAACCATGTTCCTCTGCTAGACCAGGGCCTAGTAGGCACACAAAAAGTACAACTAAGTCAGATTCTATTGCTTGGAATAGAGGCCTTCTTTTTTTTAAGTTTCTTTAATTTATTTAGGAATTTTACAAAAAAGAAAATACCCAAACAAAAACAAAATAAACCCCACAAAACCGACAATAAAAACCTATACAGAATTTGTTACACTTCATGGTTGATCACTTTTACTTGGGAGAGTAAACCTTGCTACATGCAGCCAGCACATTTTTATTGCAGGGACCCATGGTTACGGTTGCAGATCTGAAGGGCAGGAACACTTGATTCTGGCCACTTGGTGCTATGCCCAGGACATGGAGCATGGAGGGCAGAGCAGACCTTTCCCACAGACAGCGCGGCGCGGAGCGTCGACAGAACAGCGGTGTGGAGAGGAGAGCACAGCCATCCAGAATCCACTCCCACGTCGGTCCAAATGGTCTTTGGATTCCACCAGGTGTCTCAGAACAGGCGCACCATGTCCCAATAGGAAAGGAGAGTCTACGCCTACATACAAAATAGCCTCTGCTCAAGGAGGTAGAACCTGGCAAAAGTTTTATTGCAGATACAGAGTAGCTCTTCCCGCCTCTCATGGCCGATGGGAGATACAAGTGGTTATGGAAATACCAGGTCAGTAGTTTGAAAACGTGAACCATGAACAGGATGCTTTGTTCTGCTAGTGGTGAGCTGGCAATGCCTTCCGAAGGAAGATGCTCCCTCTGGCCCTCGTGGGAGGTAGGGGAAGGCTAATCTTCTTTATCTTCCTCAGTGCCACAATCACTGCCCCAGCATGCACGAGGTCTCAGCGTCCTCTGGCCACAAAGGTCTGCCTGGGCAGGACAGGACAGGCCTGCAGGGCAGGGTCTGAGCCAGGCAAGTTTTCCCCAAGAGGCCAGTACCCTGGCTTTCTGCCCTGAGGAGGCTGAACTGCAAGAATCAACCACCACTGTAACAGATGGACTGTTGAAAGGCACGGTGACTACCACAGGCAGACACCCTCGAGGGCAGCCCACCAGGCCGTGCCCCCATAGATTAAATTCCCTGGACAACTTTTAAAGTTTCAACTTATCTAGCAAGTTGAATGGTCACAAAGGAAACTTGAAAAGGCTGAAGAAATGCTCACAGCAATCTTTCCAGAGGAACATGTTCTGAAATGTGCTTCTGGGTGGTGGCCTCAGAATTCCTCAGAGCGCCTGGGAGGTTTCTACTCCAGCACAGCTCTGGAAACCCCCAGGAAGAGCACCAAAAGACAGGCTGTGTGTGGATGGGGGAGGTAGCCTACAGAGCAAGGGTAAGGTGGAGGGGGTCCCCTGGAAGACAACTGTTTCCAAAGCACATTCCCAAGGTGACCTACTGATCATCTACCATATGGGTCTCCGGCTTGCCAAAGCACATGGCCCAAGGTGGTGGAAGAATCAATTCTGAATGTTACTTGGGGATCAAAATGCAGGCTCAATTTGTAAATAAACATTGGTGATTTACAAGCAGCATCAGCAGAGCAGGGGCAGGTGGGGGGGGGGAGCAGTTTCAAGTACCTGACAGTTCCTGCCAGGCACCTGAGGGGTGAGGGACTTGAGGGGGTAGAGGCCTTCTTGATTAATGCAACACATTTTTTTTCTTTGAATTTAGAACCTTGTGTTATTACTCACCACTTTGAGTCACACATCTCCTTCTGGGTTTTTGCTGGTTAATTGGGGATACAAATCCCTTGGATTTGTCTATCTAGGCTGGCTTTCAAACAGCTATGAATCTCCAACCTTAGCCTCCTGAGTAGCTGGTATTATAGATGTGAGCCACTACATCCTGCTGCATCCTACTGCTGTATCTTTTAATTTCAAAACTTAAGCACCAGGTATATTAGAAGTCTATCAGAAAAAAAGCTAGTGTGTGTGTGTAAAGAAAGATATTCTTATTTTAAGAAATAGTTCATGTGATTATAGAGTCCAGCAAACCTAAACTCTGCAGATGGGGCTAGAAGACCAGAGACCCAAGAAAAGCCAATACTGCAATGAAACTCCAAAGGCTGCCTGCTACAGAATCCTCTCTTCTCAGAGTAGGTCAGACATTTATTTTTTTTAGGACTTCCAATGATTTGACAAAGCCCATAAACATTATAAAGTCCAAATCTTCTTTATTCAAAGTTTATTCAAAGTTTACCACAGCCACATTAATCAGATCCAAAAACATTCTCATAGCAATGTCCAGAACAATGTTTAGCCACCTATCTGAGTACCATATCTCAGCCAAGGCAACATAAATTCATAATCAGGGGCCTGGGGATATGGCCTATGGCAAGAGTGCTTGCCTTGTACACATGAAGCCCTGGGGTTCGATTCCTCAGCACGACATATGTAGAAAAGGCCAGAAGTGGCGCTGTGGCTCAAGTGGCAGAGTGCTAGCCTTGAGCAAAAATGAAGCCAAGGACAGTGCTCAAGCCCTGAGTCCCAAGCCCCAGGACTGGCAAAAAAAAAAAAAAAATTAAAAAATTCATAATTATTGTTACATATTATTGCATTTTATTTTGTGTGAAGGATCCAAAATGTAAATGACTGGGAGTATTTAACTGGAGGCCAATTAAAAATGTTGAATTTATGTACCAGAAAATTCTTTACTGCAGATTAAAAAAAATTGCTTATTATAATGATTCACAGAATAGAAGGGTATCAATCTATTGTGCTTATTCTCAATTCTTTTTTCTCAGCACATGTGCTTTATCCAGAGATTTCTAAGCAGATGAACTTGATATTCATGGCACAGATATAAATAGAAGCCTGTGGAAGATAGTGAATAAACATAAAGACTCCAAATTTCAGGTCCACAGTTATCAGACTATTGATTGTGCTTGTTTATCTTTGTCTTACCAGTGGAAATCATAAAATATGCTACCTTTGTGTGTATTGCTAGACAATAACGGAAATATCCCAAAGAATAGGCCATCCACTTTAGTGAGAGGCAAACATTAAAAGGATTGAGATTTAGAGAGCATTTTTCCATAGAGAAATGGAAACTTAACAATGTGAACAAATTTTAACTTCAATTTAGTCAAGGTTACTTTTTCATGATGATATGGTGATAGAGGCCATATGGGTAATATTCTTATATAATTTCTCTGCCAAATATGTACACTCCAATGAGATATAAAAAGTCAGTGAATTAAATTATTCTGTTGAAAGCAACTTTATTATAATAAAAACTTTTAGAAATTATGAATTAATAGTAGGCATTGATATATTTATTTGACCTCCCTTGAACTGAGAATTTCAAGGACTCTGAAAAAAATCTATTTAGTTTCACTGGAGGCTTGGACTCATTGTTCAAGGTGATTATTATTTAGTAACTTGGAAAAGATCCACAACCACTCACAAAAGTAGTACACTAAACAAACTGGCCTCATACAGGTTTCTCATGTTAGAACTCACAAGCACTCCTCAATCTTACCTTTGAACAAAGCTATGATAAAAAGCTGTCTTAGAAAAAATTACATATCCATATATGCATTATGGTTTAATGACTCAAAACAAGTATTATTATTTCAAATTATCTTCAACACCTTATTGATAAAGGTGGATACAGCAGAGTAAGACATTGTCTCTTGTGTTTCCTTTTGCAGTTCATAAAATGCCTGTGTGATTTTGTAGCTAGTACAGTAGAGGGCAGTGTTTTAAATTACTTCATTTTGTAAATAGGGTGGTTGGGTAATTACCTGTAAACAGGCAATTTATATTATATATGAATAAATCTATATAAGACAGTCATGCTTTCATACTTGCACTTATTAGTCCCTGGGCAAATGCTAATAACATTCGCAAACTTCTCTGTGTACCTGAGAGTTTCCAGATATTATATGACATGCTCTGAGACACAGTATCAGAAGAAGTCATGGTTAAATTATGCTATCAGCAGACACTAATAGAACCTAGATCACATTAAATATGCTTCAAAAAGCACCCCAAACAGGTTTGGGTTCTCAAATACAAGCTTATATTTTATATGAATGTGAATAACCACAGGAAAGGTGGATTATTCTATCGATTGAAACTCTTTCCGACACTCAGACTTACATGAAAATTCTTTTGCACAGACTTTGGCTTAATATTATGCAGCATCATTGATATTTTACTTACTTCCATTGACCATTAGAGACATATACACATATCTAGCTTTGCCAACTCCAGCTAGAAGCAATTAATCTTTATTTATTTGTTGTTGTGTTTTTGTTTATCTACTGTCTCTTTTTGCAATATGGTTGCAATGAAAAGGAAATTTTCTCCATTATCCCCATAAATGAGTGAAGGTTCCTACACGTGTTGGAAAATAACGTCTGGAGAGTTTGTACTAAACAAACACAGCTCCCAATTAGGCATTTTATGGAATCTATCTTTCTTCACCCTGGCATTTTATTTTCCTCCAACACTGCCTGCATGCAAAATACGAAACATTTTAACAGCCAGTCATAGTGGTAATTCTGGAAACTCTGCTTCATTCACACCTAGAATGTGTTTTTCCTATTTAAGATCCATCCCTGTGTCATGATCTTGGTCTCACTTCTGATGGCATTGAGGGGTTCTTTGCTCCATTAATTATCCTACCTATATTTGTCTCCCAACCTTTCATTGTTCATTGGCTTTTTCCACTCAGTCTTGAAACATGCTCAATTTTACCCACCTTAAAGTAATAACTAAAAGTAACAGCCCTTCCCTTGGTCCATAATCTCATTTTGCTAGTTGTCTTTAGTGGTTGTAATAAAACTCTGTACTGGTGAAATAAACAACAGAAATGTTTCTCACAGCTTTTAAGGCTAGAAGTCCCAACTCAGAGTGCCAACATGACTGGATCTTGATAAGGTCTCTCTTCCTGATTTATGGAGGGTGCCTTTTTTGTTTTTAAACTAAATTACAATAATGTTTAACTGATATAAAAATTGTGCATGCTAGTCTTTATGTTTCAATATGCATGTACACTGTGTAATCAGGTTCTATATATCTATCCCCAGAAACAACTCTTCACTCCTGTTTCTTTAAGTAGTCAAACAAAGTTTAGTAAAGAAAAATATTTTTAAGGTAAGTAAATAGTGATCCAGGACCAGGAAACTTTGGGGAACAAGCATGTCATTACAACGTTTTTGCTTCCTAGCATTTAATCACTTCTTGATGACAAAACATCCAAAATGCTTTCTTCTAGCTTTCTGAGATATAGAGTATACAACTTCTGTCTGTAGTCACCCTACCTTTCAGTAGGATACCTGCTGCTCCTGTCTGTCACTTAGCACTTGTACTTCTACTCACATGGTAGAGAGCCAGAAATCTTTTTCTTTCTGTCTTTGTAAGACCACTAACCATATTATGACAGCTCTGTTCTCATGAACTAATCTAACCCTAATTACCCCCTTAAAACACCATCTCCAAATCATCACATTGAGGGGTAAGGATTCCACATTGTCCCTCTTTTTTTTCCTCTGTAGATTTTGGTAAGAATAAGCTTTCTGTCTCCCACTTCTTAGTTCTCATTTTCCCACATCCCTCCATCATTTATCTTCTTTCCTCACACTGTTATTAAAATTGCTAAGATCATTGGTGACAATGTGTTTGTCCAGTCTGTGTTTCATCTTACTTCATAAGTTATCTTAAAACTTATCTTGACCACTGTTTAGAAACCAGTGATGTTCACTATGCATTCTTTCTCATTTAGTTTTTCTGGCTCCAAGAAATGATGCTGATTTCGGTCTCTTCCTTACCCTAGAAGTTTCCCTTGTCGAACAAACTTCTGGATTGTCTTCTACAAGCTAAAGACTGACAACCCAGAATAAAAAGTTCGACTACAACTCTCGATGGCATGATAAACCATTGGTGATTGTCCACTTAAGATTGGCCTTGGGGCTGGGACTGTGGCTTAGTGGTTGAGTGACTGCCTAGCATGCATGCAGCCTTGGGTTGGATTCCTCAATACCACATAAACAAAAAGATCCCGAAGTGGCACTGTGGCTCAAGTGGTACAGTGCTAGCCTTGACCAAAAAGAAACTCAGGGACAGTTAAATCCCCAAGACAGGCAAAAGGAAAGAAAAAAAAAGATTAGCTTTATTCAAGAGAGAAAATCTAAGAATAAAAACCATCTTTCTTTTATAAAAATGAGGCTACACTTAAAATTGATTCAAATGGCGAAAAAGTCAGTGGTTTATCCAAAATTGTTGAATTTTAACCTTCAGTGTTTCAAAATACTGAAAGGTAATATAAGAGTAAGGTTGAGGCTGAGAATATAGCCTAGTGGTAGAGTGCTCACCTCATATACATGAAGCCCTGAGTTCCATTCCTCAGCACCACATATATAGAAAAAGCCAGAAGTGGCGCTGTGGCTCAAGTGGTAGAGTGCTAGTCTTGAGCAAAAAGAAGCCAGGGACAGCGCTCAGGCCCTGAGTTCAAGGCCCAGGACTGGCAAAAAACGAAACAAAAGAAAAGAAAAAGGTTGAAATTGTCTCAGGTGCAAATACAAAGGAAAGATGGTCATGTACTGCATTAATATAAAATTTTACATACATAATAAGGATTCATAGTTATTACATACAGTAATAAATACATAGTGATAACTACATAGAGTAATAGCTATGAATAATTACATAGAGCAATAAATATGAATACATTATAGAATCTGAGGAAGGCTAACAAATGGAAGTACACCTTTATGAGACAAGAATTAGAGGAAAGTTTTAATAGGTTGATCTAAATCAAGACTAATCTTGATTATGGAATAAACTCTAGCTTCTACAATTTCTGTGGCTTTCACAAAATTTTTCCTCAGACATTTTGAACAAAAAACTTTTGAAATATTGCCTTCCCTAGTATTGCAGAGATACACTGCATACACAGATATATTTATCTTTGTTCATTTTTATTGGCATATTTTTAAGAAAAGTGAACTCAAAAAAAGGTATGAGAGCCATTATGTAAATACACAGTCCGTTTTTGAGAGAAATTGGTATTCTATCAGGAGACTGTCTAGTCACCAAATGCAAATGAATGAAAGAATGACTTGCTGAAATATCAAATGCCATTTATGCAAAACAAATGGCCTTCTCAGGTCCCTTACTACCCCTCAGCCACCTTTCTCCCCAACTGGAATTAATAGCCATGAGCTACGAAGGTGATAGATTTTTGTAAACTGTTCTTGCTGCTCTGTTATTCATAGTTTCACTGTCTTCTCTCTCTCCTTTTAAATTTAACTCATAGAAGCCTATATATTAGTCTTCCAGAAAGTGATATTGATTTAGTTCAATAGAGAGAGTCACAAATGCCTAATACAACACCAGAGAAATCTCTATTGGCAAATATAAGTGGTGCAGGAGTTGGAATAGGGAGATTCTTTCACTTTAAACTTTATGCAAACTTCTAGGCAAGCAGGTTCATGTGCAGCCTCTTTAATACGGTATCAAGACTGGATACTGCTGACTATACCTAGTAATTTACATTGTCTTCACTCAAAGGTCATGGCTTACTAGAAAATAGCTACAATAGCAGCAATTACACCACTAGGTAAGATTTTGGAAAGTGTTTTTAGTAAAGGAAGACCATGAGGTAAGAAGCATAGGATTTATATGAATTCAGCTATGCAAAAAGCAAATTTCTCTATGGCATAGCATTGTCCTGTAGGGAAAGAATTGCTAATCACAAATGAACACTTTTAGCCCTGGCTGGAGTAACACAATCAGGATATAGCAATAACTGAAGCAGTAGTAGGGGCAACAAGATGAACATGTGAGTTTGTGTACTGGTGCCTATATGACACACTGCTGACCTTTACTGAAGAAATAGAACATAAGTTGTGTCTGAGGTTTATTCTTTTAAGAAAGCAGCAATGTTGGAGTGTTTTATCTTCAATAATTTCTAGAACAGTTGATTTTAACATAATCTAGTGTTCTCAATAAACAGCAATATTTGCTTGGGGAAAAAAGCATTTACTTGGGAACTTACATTGGGAGAGTGTTGAAATATGAAACAGCATGCAGGCGAGGTGCAAGACAGACTATGTTGATCTATAACCCCCAAAGGCATAGAAATCAACATTTTTTTCCATCTTGGAAGAAAAGGAGAAAAGAAAAAAATCTATATTCAAATGACCCAGCATTGGCCATTAATTGTAACTTAATTTACTTGCATACTGAAAAGAGGTTACAGCCCTTCCAGATTTATGTAACACATAATGCAGGAGCATGATTTATTTACAAAGAGCTTCTTTGATGTTCTCTTTGAAACAGCCCAGTAAAGTCATGTGTCTTCCATCGAAATATGATTTAATTTGAATTCCAAATTCAGTCTTGCAGTGGAATGCAGAGAGTCAAGTGCATTTGCTTTGGACATAAGCCACACGAAGATTAACCTTTTGGACCTAATAAGGCCTCTCAAAGTTGTCTTCATTATCAGCACAGCATTCTGAAGGCCATGGTGGGATTTATTGCCTTCCCCTTGCCTAGCATCCAGACTTTATTCTATCAATTATGTCTCTGTTTTTCTCCAGAGGATTCTCTCTCCCACCTTCACTAGGTGCAGACTTTATGGGCAGAACAATTAAGATGTCATGCTGTCCCTTAACCGAGGGGATTATTCTATCATTTCTAATTCACAGTGGTTATTCAATCGACCATTGGAGGCTCTCTTCTGGGGATGTAACATAGACAGGAAAGAAAAGAAGTTGACACAATCCAATGATAGTCCTTTGAAGAAATCATTTGTTGGTTTTTGTTACATTGAGACCTTCAGACTTCTCTGGACCGTCTTCTTACTGTATACTTGCTCATTTAAATTTGCAAGTCTACCAGACATTGTTCTTTCCTTTCCTGATTATTTTTTTCTCTTGCTTGTAAACAAAGAACCCTAGCAGCTGAGTTATGCTATTCAGACTGTAGAAGATTTCTCTCTGGAATACCTGTCCCCCTCAAAACCAGCTTTTTTTCATCTTCTCTTAGTTTCTTCATAATCCATAATTGTCACCTGATGAGTGGCTTGAGTATATAAGTGTATAAGTAGAGATTCATTAGAAGGATGTAGTAAGGACAGGAAAAGAGATGAACAAAGATATTATTAACAAATATTTAATATCTGTGATATTAGCTTCCCCCCCCCGAAGCTTGGACTTCTTTATACTTTAAACTCTTGATATACCAAAATTGGATCCTACCTCATCAGTGATTCAAATAAGATGATCACCACTCGACCATCAGCAATTCAAGTAAGCACCTGGCAGGCCACCAGAGATTTCTGCATATCCCTGCTGCTCTCAGAAATGATTCCTACTTATTTCTCTCCAGCAAATTGTGTGCTGTTCAACTTAGATAGAAGATTTCCCATTAGGAAGGTATCCAATATTCCTATCCTGGTATTTTATCTTTCAGTGCTCATCTTAATGGAATAAGCCTGAACTCTACAACTTGTTCTCAATTCTATTTAACACCTTTATTTTTAAGTTTATTTATTGGTATTGTAAAGGTGAGTATCACAGTATTGTGTCACAGTTTTTGTAAAGGTATCAGAGTGAGCACTACTGCTGTATTTGTTCACCCTTTGTCTTACCATCTCTGTATCCCCTCTTACCTTACCAGAAACAGATAAGTGAATGAGCAAGACAAAAGGGCAAGAAAACAAAGCACCAACAAAGAAAAAAAACTCTCTATTTTCTATTTCCTGAAGTTCATTTTGATAAATATTATTTTATGTGTTCAGATACACATAGATATTGTTATTATAAAGGTGTACAGAGAAGTTTCAGTTACATAAGTCGGTAAAGAATACTTTTCTTTTTGGACAATGTCACCCCTTCCTTGCTTACTCCAGTTTTGTCCTCCCATCCCCACCCATAAGTGGTATAGTTCATTGTCAGCATAGTGTCTAGTGAGTACCACTGCTGCATTCGTTCACCCATTGTCCCACCATCTCTGTGTTCCCACTTACCCTCCCAGAGACAGATCAATGAATAAACAAGACAAAAGGACAAGAAACCAAAGCAGCAAGAAGAAAAAAGAAACCCTCTAGTTTCCATTTCCTGGAGTCCATTTTGATAAATATTGTCTTATATATTCAGGTGTACATAGCTATTGCACTTTTGTGATCCTCTCCTAAGAATATCCTCCTTTGGTCTCTGTGTGAATGCCAAGAGTCCTGTATAATTTATCATACCTCATTTATATTTTGGTTTCTCTTCATATCACACAAATCTTTCACTTTTCTTTAAAACAAAATCTAGAGCCCACTCATTGACTGTCTCATTAATTGAAAAGTGTTAACTTTATAAAAAAAACAACCTCATGTATCTTTTATTGTAAATTCTCAAACAAAAACAAAAACAAACTGTAGGTCTTAATTTCACAAAATACCTTTTAAGAAAACTGTATCTCCAAAATATCTTTCCAAAGGGTAATAATTGTGTTTTAATATTTATGTGAATCTTTTTTATCTAAATAGTCTTGAAAGCATTTTGCAAACAGATTTATTACCTATATAGTATGTTCAAGTCAATTAAAGTAAAATTCAATTAAAAAGCAACCACCTCCAAAGTAGGGCTCAGCAGATGTTTAACAGCTCACAGCAACACCTCACAGCAGTGCAACTTAAGCAGCAGTTGACGAATGAAAATGAAGAGTTCCATTTTCTATTTAAGCTACAGGAGCAACAGAGAGAAGCAGAATATAATTATCCAAATTAGAAATTTTCTGTGACACTGAGGTCACAATCGCTGTTATTCACAGAAGGGCCAAGGGATATTTATTGATCACACGCAGCCAAGAATACGGCTTTATGTCTCTGGTGATGGACAGTTCCCTCGGGCATACAGCCTTCTAATATGCCAGCAATAAAAATTCCCAACAAAGCAAGGAAGCTTTCCAGGACTTCAAAAGGGTGTTCCTCTCTCCTTATTTTCCTGCCTCTGGGCTCAAAGTAGGGCTTGATCACCAGGCTATCTACTCCATGCAGTCAAGGTATTCTTTTTGTTTAGGATAGTTGAGATTTTACTAGTGTTTAACTTGATCTTTACTAGTATTTAACTTGGAAAATACCCTGGCCACTTCATTCTGTGATTTTCATGTTCATTGTTACCAAGACTAGGGGATACCTGAGGTGGGTCATTACATAGGTGTACAAAGATGTGATTGGAAAAGACTGGACTGCATAGTATCAAGGCAGCCTTACGAAGAGTGAGGATAAAATAATACATAAAATAAACACTATCCTTAAAAAAGTGCTTGGATGGAGAGGTGAATATGTCTCCTTGTCTTCCAGATATGAGTTTTGTTCTGCATTCACAAGCTGGTTTGATCATTCTGCATGAGCCAATCTTATCCCTAATAGTGTATTAATTTTAATTTTCATGTTAGAAAGATTCAGTTTCCTGACAGATGTGAAAATAAAAGCTTTTTAAAGTGCAGTTTATGTGAACAGAATGAAAATTTTACTGTTTTTCTTTTTTAGATAGAATTCTAAAATTAGAAACAAGCAGAAACATACCAGTGGATTAATCTGTGAATTAAATTTCTTTGTCAGCTTGCTATCATAACTATCATAATCATAATCATATTCAAGTTTTTTTTTGTGTGTGTGTGTTTGTTTTTTTCCAGGCCTGGGTCTTCCACTCAGGGCCTGAGCACTGTCCCTGGCTTCTTTTTGCTCAAGGCTAACACTCTACCACTTGAGCCAGAGTCACTTCTGGCTTTTTCTGTTTATGTGGTGCTGAGGAATCAAACTCAGAGCTTCATGCACTGAAGGCAAGCACTTTACCGCTAAGCCATATTCCCAGCCCTATGTATTCAGCTTGGTAATGTTCATTTACTAGCAACTTACTGATACATTACATGATAATATTTATGTCCCTGCATGCTAATAAAAAGACATCTGCACAATCTGAAAGGAGATAAGAGATAGGAATTTCTGGTAGAGACACTTCTAAATAATAGTTTGTCCAGATAGTATAACCATTTAAACTAATGACAAATATAACAAAGGCCATTCAGAAGCTATGAGAGCTACCTCCAGCATATGGATCCCAGGGTTTAACTGCTGAGATAGATATTTTCTTATGATGTAAGGAAAATGAAAGACTTCCTTTAGAGTATTATATTGACCAAATATTTTTAGGATCAACACATTCATTCCACATTCACTATGTGAACAAAACTATGCCAACCATTTAGCAGATATAAATATGAACACAAAGATCTTTTAAATTCTTACAACTTCTGTGGAACCCAAAGAGAGAGGAAAGATCTGAATGCAATGAAAGCATGGAAACACACTAAGTGTTATGTGTGTCTAGTCAGAAATCATGACTATTAGAACCTCTTTTTGTCATCTGGTAAGGACTGCCCCCTCAGAAACAAAGTTTCTTTAGAGCTCTCAAGTTCTGTTTTCAAGAGTACAACAAGTAATGGAGAGTACTATCAAGACAGCAAAGGCAGAATCATGACTGGACACACAGAGAAAAATACAAAATTTAAAGGATGAGAGAGAAACTGTCATCACACACTGGATTTAGTTTTCTCTTGTTGTATGACCAGTTTTCGCTCCATCAATAATCACCCTATCCCATATCTACCACCTCTTTGTGATCATTGAGACCTTGTCAGCATGTAATTTGAGTGACTCCTTTATATTCCAATGGTACACACACATATACACACATGTACATATATATGTATATGTACACAAAGTCTTCTCTGATTCCTCAATGGGATATCTGTATATATGCGCATGCGCGCGCGTGCACACACACACACACACACACACACACACTACTATGTTAGTTTAAATCAGATTAAATTTATCTATCTCCTCAAAAATAAAGTGTAAATTATTTAAATATTTAAAATCTCTAAAAAAATTTTTCTAACTTTGTGACACATAGCAACATACATTCAACCAAATATTTTCAAACAAACAAATGGATGAATTACTGAAGAAGCCTAGAGATAATATGGTGGGGTATTTGTGTTTTGTATGTGTACCTCCTTAATACTTTGTTTCCTTTGGTGGGTTAAAGTAATAGAGAATGGAGAATGGAGGAGTGAAAGAAAAATGAGAAAAGAACACTAGGCTCTTACATTCTTGACTATATTTTTACCATAATAATGAATAAAATACGAGGTATTTGCTGTCCAAATCAAATAGACATTCCTCCAGAAGCAACATACATTTAAGAATTTAAACTAATGAATACTAAGAAATATTTCTGCTATAATTCAATACATATGCCTTTTAAAAACTAGTAGGACATTAATAGCTCCCAATTTCCAGGGACAATTTCTTCTCTGAAAAAAATCACAAAAAATGGGGAATTCATTCACTTCCATCAACAGAATCCCTAAGAACTACTGGTTTCTTAAACTTGTCATTAATAGCAGTGCTAGATAAGAGCTACAATACTTTTGTTTCTGAACTGGTTATCAAAGCCTGATTTCCCATCTGCTGTTTTAGTTCATTTACTTAAACCATTTTAATTCAGTTGAAAATCTGGAATAATTACACTAAAAAAAACACTATTTATAAAACACATGATCAGAAGCTCGCATTTCCTCCAATTTTATTACTCTAAGTAAGAGAGCATTTGGGAAACCAATTTTGGTGGTAGTGGGATAAAGCATTTTTTGTTTTTTACAAAAACAAAGTTTATATAATTCAACACAGAAATTTTTACTGTTTGTGACTAAACTATTGATGGAATCTGATTTTGGTATTTTCCTTTTTTTTTTCTTCTGTACTATCTCCTAAATCTGGATATAGATTAGAGGACTGTCAGGAACTTCCTTTCTCAATTGCCTCCTATAGGACATTAGATTTCTTAATAATGGAAATTAGAGCACTGAGTCTATTTATATCCCGAAGTGTAAGAATCTGAGCACTAGATTCTAACCCTGGCTGCAAATCCATTTCTCACCAAATGATTATGCTCACTGGGTCTCATTTTCCTTCTCTGTAAGGGGTGGGGCAATGATAATGCAAGAAGAATATGTATCATAGGGTTGGTGTTAGTTTTAAATGTATTGCTAAAGTGCTTCAAATGGCACCTACAACAGGTTTGTAATAAAAGGTTAGCTTTTATTATTATAAGCTATGGCTGTTCCGAATGACCCACTGATTACTTATGGAAGTTCTATGGGATTTTTAAGAATGAAATCATGAAATATTTGTGCTAGAAAAAAATCTGAAAAACCAAATGATCTAGGTGATGCATGGTAGGTCACATCTGTAGTCCCAGCTACTTAGGAGGAGGGAATCAGAAGGATTACAATTAAGTGCCAGCCCAGACTTTAAAAATTCAAGGCTTATCTGAAAAAATAACTAAAGCAAAAATGACCTGGAGGAGGGGAAAGTAGTGGAGGTGTCATGGCTCAAGTGATAGAGTGTCAGGTCCTAAGTTCAAACCCCAATACTGTCCTCCAAATCCATCCATCCATCCATCCATCCATCCATATATACATGCACTCATGCATGTGTACACATGCATTAATGCAAACATGTATACATGTTTGTATATCTCAAATGATCCAATCCTTTCAAGCTTACTACACCACACCTTTTTCACATTGTAGTCAGAGTGATTATTCTAAAATGTAAATGTGATCAACGATGACCACCCTCAAGGTTAAGATCAAATCTACCTCACCTGGTTTAACATGCTAGCCGACACTGCCTTCTCATCAACAGGCATCAACAATTAAATTTTTCTGTTTTGAGGTCTCCTTCACCTTGGGTTTTCTTAGAAGCAACTTCTTTACCTCAAGTATTTTTTCTAGTTGGCTTACTTTTGATTTATTTATTTGTTTGTTTTTGTTGGTCACGAAGGTTGAACTCAAGACATGACCACTGTTCCTGAGCTTTTACACCCAAGGCTAGTGCTCTACCTTTGAGTCACAGTACCCCTTCCTGTTTTCTAGCGGTTCATTGGAGATAACAGTCTTATGGACTTTCCTGCCTGGACTGCCTTTTAATGGTGATCCTCAGATCTCAGCCTCCTGAATAGCTAGGATTATAGGTGGGTGACTTTTTAAGCTTCTACTTCCATTAAGGTGGGATCTCCCATGTGCTTGCTCACAGAGCCACCACACTTTCATTGGTTCCTGTCACGTGATATTGTAGTTGGGCCTGGACATTTTAAAACTGCAGTTTTATATGGGGATGGATCATCTCTGTCTTTTATACAGATTTATCCTCAAGACAAAGTTTAGTAAATAAAAAAATAAAAAAGGAAAGCAAATATTTTGTTTCATGAGTGAAAATAATCAATGTTTTTCTCTGTAAGCATTTGATCAATTCTCTGGACAAAAAGGAAAGGCTTTTGAAATTGTAAGAAGAAAATGGTTTTTCCAAATATCAAATACAAACCCTCTTACCATAGAAAATAAAACAGTAATTTTTAAACTCACACAATTTTTTCTTTGTTGATTCTTTACCTCAGATTCTTATAAGCATGACCAGGTTCTCATTTATTGGTGATTTCCACTTGAAAGATAATTATTTTTTTGTGTTTGTGTATGTTTAATGGAGCTGAGACAATGAATATTTCTGCTTGGTGATTTTAATTTCCAATGTTTTTTTATTACAACCAAACATTTTTCATTTCATGCTGTATCAGTGATTGGAAAGGGAATAGTCTACAAGTGGCAGTAAGAAGTGAGGATTAGGTCCACTTCCAATTGTACAAGAACACATGAGAGAAAAACACCTAAGTTCCCAAGAATGGCTAAGAAGAGGGATGAGATAAAACTCCACAAGGAGTTTTGTGTGGAGCAACTCAGGAATCAGAATAATCTAAGGCCAGGTTGGGAAGTAGTCTCATGGCTTCCACTGGTTTCTAAAGTGAGAGAGGATAAAGAATAAAATAGAGTATCATGGCACAGCAGGCTGTGGAAACTATTCCTAAAAATGAGGACAATGGGTGAAAACACTGCCAGGAACATTCCTGCTGAAGGCATTTTTCTCCCCTACATTCTTGCACAACTGGAACTGGAAGAAATCTTTGCTTTTCATCATCATTTCTAGACCATTCTTCCTTTCTCCCACCTACCACAAAGTGCCGGCTTAGAGTATATATCATCAAAATCTCCTATACACTTACTACTTTTACTGGGGATCATCAACTAGGTGATAATTTAGTGGCATTACCTTGGGCTCATGAGACTGTGCTGAGACATTTAGGTGAAGGTTTATTGAGAAATATGCTAATAAAATGACACCTGAATGATAGTGAAGAAAGGAGTTTCAGAAATCATACTAAGTGAAGTGATCCAGACCCAGAGAAACATGGAAGCTATGGTTTCCCTATCGGTAATAATTAGTACATCTCTAGGATAGACATAGCAGAAGATAACAGTAGCTCAATAGCTATGTCCATGTGAAAACATAAGATAATGTTAAGTGAAATGATCTCCATGTTAGGAAATAAGTGGTATATCATTGTTGTAGTTAATCTCAACATGCCCTGTGAAACGTACCTTTTTTTTTTTCACTCCCCTATTCCTTTCCTGTGGTTTTACTCCTGCTATTACTGTAACTGACCTTAGTACCCCGAATGCTGGATATACGTGTATTGGAACTAGGGAAGGGAAAGGGAATACTAAAATCGAGAGACAAAGGATAAAAAGACAAACCATTCCAAAAGCAATCCCTAAAAAACATTTGGTGTAAACCAACTGTACAATTCATGGGAGGGAGAGGGAAAGGGGAGGGAGGAGGTAACAAGTTGGATAAGAAATTTACTCACTGCCTTACATATGAAACTGTAACGCCTCTGTACTTCACTTTGACAATAAAGGGGGGAAAAAAGAAGGCAGTTTCAGATTGAGGAGAAACTGATCTATGACCTAGCTCCAAAGGGGTCTCTCAGCCCATGTGCGTGATGAAGTTGGAATGTTCCTTCAGAGATGCCCCCTTGCGATGGAAAGGGCCCACACCTTGGTACATCATCATCAAACTCTTAGTTTTATAGAGTTATGTGGGTCTTCCAAGACCCCTGATATACTCACCATCTCTTGCTCAACAAGTCTGATTAGTATGATCTCCTAGTCGGCTGAAGTGATGTTCTGTAGAATGCAAATATTTTAGGTCCTTTAACCTATGATAGAGAAGAGAGTTAATCTAGCTCTGAATCAAGACGTGGATGTATAGAGGTGTCTATGTCACATTAATGTAGAGTATTCCTGATCTTCTTTCCTGATAGGGGTGAAAACAATTACATTCACTAGATTAATGGCTGTATTTGATGTACCTAGGCTATGTTAGTCTGCCCTGGCAAAGATACTACATTCAATACAGTTGATTTCTAGTAATTCACAGTTATCAAACAGGATATATGCATATCTATGTATATGGATATGTGACAGTAGTTCTTTTTATTCTCTTGTCTTCTGAAGTATTAGTTTTATTACTATTGTTCAAGATCCCGCTTACTAAAACCTTATCTTTTGTCTCAGTTTGAAGATCTGACTTCCAAATCTCTATGTCCAGAGAAGCAGGCAGCCTGTTACAATAGCAGGAATCTCAGATACAACTCCATGACAAAGTATTTGCCATAAAAGCTGTCAATGTTGATGAGGTCATTGTCTGGCTGATTCATAGATTTAGAGGGGGTAAGATAAAAGACTTCACTTGTGAAAGACTTGAAGGAGTGAAGTATAGAATGGATCTGGTTCACAGTGGGAAAACCTTTGAAAATTCTTGAGAAGAACAATGGCTTGGTCAAAGCAGAGCTTCATGCCATCAATATCCTTGTCATTGAATGAATATGACATAGCAAAGATTTAGACCAGCAATAAAGGAAATATTAGGGTATCACAGGCTATTAGCATAGGGGTCATGCAGTTAGCTGTCAGCTATAGGGATTGGAGGAATAATGAAAAAATTCCAATCACAGGGTTAGAATTGGTGATGGTGCAGAGATAACTGTCAAAGAGATCATATTGTTTCACCTTTGAGTGATACAGGAATTCTCTTTTAAGTAATTCAGAAATGGAGGAGTGTGTATAGAAAGAAAATGAAACATTCAAAAGTGATGATAGAGCATTTGGTTTGGCCACTTTGACTAGATGAATTGATGGTATAATAGCACATTGGAATTTGTCCCTTAATTAAAAATGTGGAATTACAGACTCCGATGAACATTCAACAAAACTATAAAATTTTAAACCTAGAAAGGAACCCTTTTAAGGGACCAAATGGAACTTACTTAGATGCTTCAGTGGAGGATAGTAGTGGTGACTTTTGAGACACTGTAGAGTGTCTATAAAGTTTATGCCTGAATAGCATTCAGAGAATTTAACTTATACATTTGCCCATAGCATTTTCTTGGTCATTTTCTCCTATTAACTCAGCAGTAGATTTTGTGCTTCATTGCATAAGTCAGAGTAAAGGACAAGCAAAGAGTCCAGAAGTAGTCCCTAGGACCTAATATCCCTAATAGCATATGCCTATTGGAAGAGGTTTAAAGTAGGGGGAATCAATGAACTGGAAGAAACGAGAAAGAAAGTGAGGTATCTCAGATAAAATGGAGTCCTCTTAAGCTGAGAGAGAGAGCTCAGAAATTCTGAATAGTAGGAATTTATGCTTCATTTCCTGATAGTAAATGGGGACTACTGATCTCCAGAGAGATTTCTACAAGTAGTGGTGGTCAATCGTGTACATCAACATCAGAGGGCCAACATACAGATAGACCCTAGTCTATCTACCTTCAAAGATTATGACTTTGAGCTGAGCTCCAGTGGCTCATGCCTATAATCCTAGCTACTCAGGAGGCTAACATCTGAGGATCACAGTTCGAAGCCAGCCCAGGCTGAAAAGTCCCTGTTAGAATCTGTATGTATGTATGTATGTATGTATGTATGTATGTATGTATGTATGTATGTATCTATCTATCTATCTATCTATCTATCTATCTATCTATCTATCTATCTATCTATAATTAACCACCAGAAAACCAGAAGTGGAGCTGTGGCCTAAAAAGCTCAGGGATAGTGCCGAGGCCCAGAGTTCAAACCCCATGACCAACCCCTTTCCGCCTCCCCCCCAAAAAAGTTTGGCTTGAGCCCAGGAATTTTCCAAATGTTTTCCAACCAGATTCATTGGTTTAGGCAAAGCTTCTCAACCTTAGCACTATTAACATTTTGGGTGAGTAATTTTGTTTTGAGTGAGTTCATTTCTTTTTTTCTCCATTGTGGTTTCAGTAGTGTTTCAGGCCTCTAAAAAGATTCCAGTAGTTTCCCCTCACTTTCAGTTATGACAATAATAAAACATGTCTCTGGGAATTATAAAATGTACCTGGAGGACAAAAAAATCATTTTTTCTAGGAATAACATAAGCTTTGAGATTCCTCACCTCATTCATAAATGGCCAAGAGACTACAGAGAATCCTTGGAACTTGAGTTGACAGGGATAAATCAGACAGCATGTCTGAAGACCGTGAAATTTATAAACCAGATGATGATCTATGACTGCTGATCAGAGTATCCTCCTCCCCCTTCTCAAACCTATGACACTGTGACAGCTTCTGAGGTTTTAGTATGCCTTGGGGATAGAGGTAGAGGATAGGGGATTGCAAGGTAACTATTGTCATTTCCTGCCAGCGTAGAATGGAAGCTTAGAATTAAAAATGAAATACTAAGAAAGTTGGGGAAAGAGCAATATTTCTTGTGCTCCTGGTTCTATAGCCTGATTTTCATGCCTTACCTGAGTTAATATCATATTATCATATTAGTTGTCAGAATTATATCAACAGAGCTCTACTGTGCATACGTAATCATGCCAGTTGTGAGGGAGACCAGAAGGCCAATCCAGATAGGCTACAATGGAAGCAGAGTGGCATGGGGACTGTTTAAAGTCCATAGCTGACACCTCAGCTTATACGGTAGATATCTGAAATGGTATTACAAGTTAAGGGATGCTAGACAAAGAGCCTTTGGTAGGATTCTCCAGCAGCTAGAGCAACCTGTATGTCTTTTTTGGGCCTTTCATACTCTCCCAATACCTGGAAGCTCAGTAATCTCAGGTGAACCAGCTTGGAGTTCAAATAGATAACAGAATGAGACATTCTCTCTCTCTCTCTTTTTTTTTTTTTCTTGGCCAGTCCTGGGCCTTGGGCTCAGGGACTGAGCACCATCCCTGGCTTCTTCTTGGTCAAGGCTAGCACTCTGCCACCTAAGCCACAGCGCCCCTTCTGGCCATGTTCCATATATGTGGTGCTGGGGAATCGAACCGAGAGCTTCATGTGTAGGAGGCAAGCACTCTTGCCACTAGGCCATATTCCCAGCCGAGACATTCTCTTTTTAAAGGCTAAAGTATGGCTATGTCACACTAACTAAAATATCCTACTCAAGTGGCAACTGCCCATTCACTCATCTTTTGCTTTTGATTTATTATTATTGTTTTGAACACCAAACTGTTTAATATCATCCAGTAAAATTCTGTAATTTAACAAACAGGTAATCTGAAGTACCAGTTAAGTGACACTGCCCAATATTGTCACATTGATGACACCTAGTAAATAACACTAGGGCTAGAGCTTAACCTGAAAATGACCAAATTGGTCATGTGTGCATGTGTGTGTGTGTGTGTGTGTGTGTGTGTGTGTGAGTCCTGTGGTGCCTGTCCCTGAGCATTTTTGTTCAAGGCTAGTATTCTACCATTTGAGCCACAGCTCCACTCCTGGATTTTTGATAGTGAATTGGAGATAAGAGTCTCACTAACTTTCTTGTCCAGTCTGGCTCTGAACTGTGATCCTCAAATTCCAGCCTCCTGAGTAGCTAGGATTACAGGCTTAAACTACCAGCACCTGGAAAACTGGTAATTTTTTACTCACCAGAACTTCTCAATTCTAAATGCAGATTTGCAAAATATTTTTCTATTTACAACTAGTTTTTTAATCATAAGGTAAGATACTGAAAATTTGTAGATGCTATTGATTATAAAATTATTCCAGGAAGTAGGCTAGACTCTAATACATCCTGAGCAACAGAGACAAAAATTAGCTTATATATTCCAACAAGATGAAAACTCCTAGAAGGACAATCATGGACAGGATTGTCCTGCAATAGGTGGCAAAGAGGGAAAAATTTTTATTCCTCTATGTACAAAAAATTAACTCTTGTTAAGTAAATTTCTAAAAAATATGTTCACCTATACCATCTATCTGCCTTTTTACCTATCTATTATGCACTTTTTTTTTTTTTTTTGGCCAGTCCTGGGCCTTGAACTCAGGGCCTGAGCACTGTCCCTGGCTTCTTCCTGCTCAAGGCTAGCACTCTGCCACTTGAGCCACAGCGCCGCTTCTGGCCGTTTTCTGTATATGTGGTGCTGGGGAATCAAACCTAGGGCCTCGTGTATCCGAGGCAGGCACTCTTGCCACTAGGCTATATTCCCAGCCCATGCACTTTCTTTTAAGACTTATGGGAAGAGCTTCTAAACAAGGTTTGAGGCTAAACTTCCTTACACTTCTCAGAGTAAAGAAGTGGTAATGGGGCATAAAGAAAATTCTGAGGGAAGAAGTGACCTTAATAATGCAAGAAAATTTGCTTGACCAGGGAAACCTGTGTCCCCTTTCAAAGTACAGAGAGTTTTCGAGGGTGATCTACTATATTCCTGGTATCATGTGATGATTCTTCAAGCTGTAGTTCCAGAATCTTTTTAAGGTCTTATTTCACATGAAGTGAAATTTCTGAGGTTCAAGGACTGGGTCTCTTTATGGTTTCTACAGCCTAATTAACTGTGATGCACTACAGATTAAAGGCATAGAAAAGCTGGAGACAGTGCTAGTTGGTGGTGCTGGGGCCAGAACAGAAGTGGAGCTAGAAGTGGGGACAGCAGGTGGCATTAGAGACCAAAGTTGTGCTGGAGTGAGAACTGAAAAAGATGATATAAGTATGTCATTGGACAGCAGCAATATCTGTACAACAGAAGTTGAAGCTGGTGTGGTGTGCGATTAAGAGTCACCTTCCTGGTCTCTCTGCCTTATGAATATCATGGGTTTATATCCTTTGCCTTTGGCTCAGCAGTCTTATCTAATTCAATTTTGAAGTGTTTTAGCATTACTATGAAATCAGTTAACTATTCAAAAGAGTTTTCCCTGCCAAGCCCATTTGCATTTTATAGTAGATTCTTAAAAGACTTGTTCAAAGTTAGAATTATCAGATTGAAAATAAACAAACATTTAGAATAGAAAACAATGTATATATGTGAAAATAGAACTAGGAGAATTGAAGGTGATGGGTAGGGTTGGAGAGATGGGGGAGAATGAGAAAGGAGTGACTTTGATCACAATGCATTGTACTCATAAACTGACATGCTGAATTAAAACCCTCTTAGAATGATTACTTACAAATAATAACAGAAAAGGAAAAAGAAAAACAATTAGTCAAAATCTTTTTTTAAAAAACAAGAAAATAACAGAACTACCAGGCAAAAATTCTGAGAGAAAACCTGGTAACAGAGAGGTAAGGAAAAAGAGTACCAATGACACTCTGGGGACATTTGCCAATACAAGGACAGATAACAGGGCAGTTGAGCTTTGATCTGCTGCCTCAGGGGTAGGAGGACAGAAATCAAGTCTACCAAATGTTCAATGATTTAAAAAAATCTCAATGATGAAATTAATTAACCTGGCATAAATGCTTTCAGAGGATAAAGAAAGGGAAAATTTCAGCTCCTTTGATGAGGTTAGCATAACCCTGATTCCAAAATTTGTAAGGAAAATGTGAGAAAGAAAAACAAGAGGCTAATTTCAATATTAGAAAATAATTGCAAATCCAGGACCATGAGTTCCATCAATATTAAAAATTGAACAATATGTAACCCATGTCAATGTAAGATTGAAGAAGACAAATCATATAATCAATTAAGAAGATACAGTACCGTTGTAGTATAGTAGGGACAACCTCAAAACTTTCAGCTGTAGACAGCTGTTTTTCTGGCCAGTTTGCTATTATATTTCTTGTACAGAAAATTAAACTAACACATCCTTTCCCCCCTTTTTTTCCTCTCTTCACTATGCCGAGAAACTGAAGATTAACTCACACAAACTATGCTGTCTTTCTGTCATTCTCTTTTCTTTCTCTCTTCCTCTACCTCTCTCTCTCCCCCCACCACTGTAAAGAGTAAACTTCTGTTACACATTCAGACATTCTGCTTCAGCATTTAGATGTCTGTAAACTGAGAAGAGCCATGGTCATGTCACCACGTGGTCTGGCCCTTCATCAAGGACCCCAGAGCAAAGCTCTTAACTGCACCATGAATAACCAGATATTCTCTTTGAGGAAGACAGCAAACTTTGAGATTTAATCTCGCCATTTCCCTCATTTTGCCTGGCAAATTTTTTTTTTTTTTTTTTTTTTTTTTTTTTTTTTTTTTTTTGCCAGTCCTGGGGGCTTGGACTCAGGGCCTGAGCACTGTCCCTGGCTTCTTCTTGCTCAAGGCTAGCACTCTGCCACTTGAGCCACAGCGCCACTTCTGGCCATTTTCTGTATATGTGGTGCTGGGGAATCGAACCTAGGGCCTCATGTATACGAGGCAAGCACTCTTGCCACTAGGCCATATGCCCAGCCCTTGCCTGGCAAATTAATAAGCCTTAATTTTCTTTTCCTTAAAACTCTGAAAGTTAACACTATGATGGGGAATCAAACTTTCAGCAACAGTACAATGGAATGCTATGCATTGATGATGGGAACTAACAAGAGCTACATCTCATGACAGCAGCGATATTTAGCAAATATAACATTGAACCACAGAAGAAAGAATGAAAAGAATTGCAATATCATGGTTCCTGTTGTTTAAACTTTAAAAAGAACAAGCAAAATATGATGTGTAGAAGCACTTGATAGGTGGGAAAACCATAAAGGAAGCAAAAATCTTCAGTGCTATTACAGAATAAAAGGTGGGGGCTAATGAATTGGAATGACATACATGGATAGTTTTTTTTTTTGACAGTGTTTTATTTCTTGATTTGAGTGGTGGATATTCCAGAATTCATTTTATTACTATACTTACTTATGGTTTATATATTTCTGAATGCATGTCTTTTATATTTCTCACCAAAAATATTTAAGGAAACCTTTTACAAGTCATAGAAGTAAAGCTTCAGTAGTGGCATTTCCAGCAAGTCTGACAAGAAGCAAGAAGATACCTTTGGCAGTTCCAAAGAGCATTCAAGCCAATCTCCACACTCCTATGTTTACTGGGTTACCTAAATAGGCAACCTTGCCCTACACAGTGTATCTCATTAAAGAAGAAAGCTTAATCCTGCTCATTATGCAATAATCCACTGACTTTTTCCTGTAGTATTTTTGAACCACCTACCATTATGATTAGTTCAACCATAACATGCCATAAATGAATTGAAGTCGAGTAATTATTTTCATGTCTTTAAGAATCTGAATTATATAAATCAATGTACATGATTCTGAACAATTAACCCAATTAATTCATGTAGTTTGTCCAGCTATGCATCATAAAAAATTAAGAAGTACACACAAAAAGTCAGTGATAGAAGGCAAAAATGCAAAACTTACTATTATTTTTTTTTAAAGATAGTTACAGCTGATGAGAGATGAGCCTGGAGTTGCTATGACAACAGTAATACAGGAAAATGAGCCTCTAGCCTCCAACTCTCCTCTTTTTCCTCATTCCTACTCTTGGCATTAAATAGTAAAGAATGGTCCCAGATGATGTGTAAAACCCATAATGTTTATAAATTAGTCTCAGTTAACACATACAACAACCTTGAGTTTCTAAACAAATAACATGCTGATGAATGTTAAGAGGGTAGAGACATCTTTCATGAATTTACAATGCATCCAGATTGCATATAAATAAAATAATATGGCATATGGTTGTTTTTACTGGCGGTCTCTCCACGTCAAACCTGAACAGCATGCTTTGTGCTATCCTTCTAAATTTTTGCCATCTTTTGAATACTGAAATATACCTTAATTCAACCACCATTTCTAATCGGCATTCACTTATCTTCTGCACAAAAATTGGTTAATATAACATATTGGTTAAAATAGTAGCCTTTGGGACACTTAAGCTTTTTATTTATTTGGTTTTGTTGTTTCTGAGACAGGCTTTTGACATATAGCCCAGACTGACCTGGAACTTGCTTTGTAACTCCATTCTGACTCAAACTGACAGAGCTCCTTCCTTCTGCCTTCCAAATTCTGGGATTACAGCTATCTGCCGCCATGCCAGCTTGGACCATATCTATTTATGTTCACATTCCAGCACTGCCACTCATTTCCTGGGAAATCTTGGGTGAGTTACTTTGTATTTCCAAACTTCGAATTTCTCATTTATAAAATAGAGATTACTATAATTATAGTACTTCTTGTAGTGCAGGTCTATGGGTTAAATGTGACCATGTATGTAAAAGCTCTTAACACAGAATCTAGCACGTTTTAAATAGTCCAAATATTAATTTATTATTATACATAATATACTGCCCATTTAAAAAAATCTTTAAGTAGTTGTAAAAGGAAGTTGCTATGTTGTCTGTTTTCAAGCAATTTTTGAAAACTAAAAAAATTAGGATTTCTCAGATTTGGAATTCTCAGACATTTTATTCTACTTCTGCTTTTCTTTTTGATTTAGTGTGCTTTGTTTCTCAGTTAGTATTTGGAAGCCTTACCCAAACACCACTCGGGCAGCTTCTTTTTATTGCACTCACTGCCATATCATACTTCTGCCTGGGCCTCAATCACAGTCACAATAAGTAATAGCAAAGTGTGAGAGCCAAAGCTCACTTTACTCTCTATTTTGGCTGTAGTTTGGTAGATGAGATAAATAAAGGGTATAATTATGTCATGTATAAGAGTATAAAAACATGAGCTTATAAAAAATGAGAGATTTGTGAAGAGCTGCTAAAAGCTCAAATCAATAACAAGAATATAAGATGACAATCCCAAAGCAGGAATTAGTTAAAAGCTGGAAAGTCTGATGAGTAGGAGTAGGATTATAATAAGGCTACTGTTTACTCATTCTAGAAAACAAAGCATGGTTTTATCAGACATCTGGATTTTCATTTGGTTCCTGATCTTTGGGAGTGAAAGAAAGAAGGATATGGAGAACCAAGGGTGATTTTTCTTGACCCCAAAGTAAAAGTCTTCTCCTGTAGCTAATAGCGCCGGATCAGGAGTAGAGACCTGAGCCAGCTGCTTACCCTAGTTTTCCTCTAAACTGAAGTAATACAAATCATTAACATGAAACTGGTTAACTTTTTTCCAAGGGAGCACATATGTACCTATTACCCAAATTCAGAAACAGAATATTATCAACATAACAGAATCTTTCCTTAAGTATCTAGTCATTGTTGCCTTCAATGCAAACCACTTTCCTATCATTTTTAGTTTTGCCAATTTTTCTTACCATAAGCATGGAATCATAATAATCTTTACAGTATCTACTCCTGTGTTTGGCTTCTTTTCATCAACAATATGATTGTGAGACTTCCCTATGTCTGTGTGGTTGTGGTATTTTGTTGCTAAAGAATATTCTATTGTATGAATGCATTGCAGTTGAAAAAAAATCCTGCTGATACACATTTGGGTTGTTTCAATTTTGGGATTTTTTCAAGTGGTATGATAGACATTATTTTACCTGTCTTTTTGTATATTTCATGAAGAATCTAATGCTTTCTTTTAGTGTTTGTAGGAATGAAAATACTAAATCATAACATATGCATGTATTTAGCTGTAGTAAGTGTGGGCAAATAAACATCTCAATTTCTCTTAAATAGTTCTACCAATTTAATTCTCCAAAGCAATATATGAGATTTCTAGGATCAGCAGCAAAGGGCTAATGTCTTGGCTCTGAGTTCCAGGCCCAGTACCAACACAAAAAAGGAAACATGGTAGTACTATCCAGTATACTATCTACCTAATTGTCTAAATGGAATTATTGTTCTTCAGGTTATTAGAGTAAACTGAGAGAGTTATCTGTCTTTTTTTGTGTTGGTACTGGGCCTTGAACTCAGAGACAGGGCATTATCCCTTAGCTCCTTTGCTCAAAGCTGTTGCTCTACCACTTGAACCAAAGTTCTACTTTGAGATCGTTTGTGCTAGTTAACTGGATATAGAGTTTCATGGACTGCTTGGAACTATGATCCTCAGATATCAGTCCTCTGAGTATCTAGGATTACTAGATACAGTGGTGTGAGCCACCAGCACCTGAAAAAAGTGAACTTTTTGATGATAAATTTCTAATAAAACTGCAATACATATGAAGACAGCCACACTAGTAGGAGAATGGATGATTTAAGAAATAAGCTGGAAAAATTACAAACTGTTATTTATTTCAAAGTTATCTTGCACATGCCATCATTTTATGAAGATCATGCAGAGATTAGCCATCTAGAAGAACTTGGAAGCAATGAGTCATAGGAAGGCAATGAAAGACTTAACATTTTTTTTGCCACATTTTATGTCACACATCCATTCAATTCTTTATGTAGATTATAATCTGTTTCAGTATTTCCAACAATCTTCAAGATGTGGCACTATTTATTTTTTTTTTACACAGAGGTTTATTTATTTACTTATTTATTTTTGCCAGTCCTGGGGCTTAGACTCAGGGCTTGAGCACTGCCCCTGGCTTCTTTTTGCTCAAGGCTAGCACTCTGCAACTTGAGCCACAGCGCCACTTCTGGCCTATGCTATATATGTGGTGCTGAGGAATTGAACCCAGGGCTTCATGTCTACGAGGCAAGCACTCTTGCCACTAGGCCATACTCCCAGCTGCTATGGCACCATTTTGTATCTGCTATACAGTTAGAGAAGCTGAGACTTGAGAACAGTAAGTACCTTAGCCAAAGAGATACAACTATAAAATAACAAACCAGGATTTAATATCTCTCAAAATCTGGCACTCTTTATTAACATTGTACTCTGATCTCTTTGGATCTTGTCAACAGACACTTAACTTTTGTGGAAAGACTAGAGTGGTCATTAGGAAGATGTATTCTGAAGAAAATTGGTTATATTCCTGTGTTTCATTGGTCTATATATCTGTCTTTATACCAGTACCACATCATCTTGATTATTGTTTTTCTGTGGTACTTTAAAAAAGTGTAAGACCACTAACTTTGTTATTCCTTTTTTTTGGCTGCTCAGGATTCCCTCAGATTCCATGTAAATTTTAGTATTTTCCTTGATGCAAAAAATAGCATTGAGATTTTGATAGATATAACAATGAATCTCTAGAGTGCATGGAACAGTATAGAAATTTAGTGTATTCCTAAGTATTTTGTCCTCTCTGATGTGTTATTAAATGGAATTTTCTTACTTATTTTTAGATTGTTATTAGTATGTAAAACGTAGATGATTTTGGTGTATTTAATTTGTATCCTGTACCTTCACCAAAATTTTGTGTTTGTTTTAACAGGTTCTATTACTGTATGGAATCTTTAGGTTTTTCTATGTATTAAGACCATGTTGAGCTGGGCACTTATGGCTCATACCTGTAATCCTAGCTATTCAGGAAGATGAGATCTGAGGATCCCAGTTCAAAGCCAGCCTGGGCAGGAAAGTCAATGAGACTCTTACTCCAATTAACCACCAAAAAGTCAGAACTGGAGCTGTGGCTCAAATGGTAGAGCATTAACCTTGAGCAAAGAAAGCTCAAAGATAATGCCCAGGCCTTGAATTCAAGCCCCAGGATTTCCCACCCCCCCAAAAAAAAAAAGATCATGCAGAATAACTGTGGCAAGCACTCTTGCCACTAGGCCGTATTTCCAGCCCCTCTGGGACAGCTTTTAATGTTAGTTTATAATTAAATTCTCATTTAAAAATTAATAAAAGTATATCTCAAATTACTGAATATATTTACTGCCTGGTGGAGAAACAGGCTGGAGAACAGTAGTGACAAAGTTTCAGAGCGTGGGAGGGTTCCATAGGCTGCGTGAATATTGAGTGGTCCACCAAAGAGTTTATGTTTTTAATGTGTTGGTAAGCATGCACAGTCCACTACACATCCTGATAACGAAGTGTGAACATTAGTCATGCAACTCCTATCACACAACTCTTATAATTTCACAGACAAAACGTACATAAGTACTAATTGCAAGTAAAATCATTTTGGTGGGATATAATATGATTTTTTATTCAATAATTAATGATCTCACGATGTAGAAATGATACAGTGGATCCAAGAAGTACTGTCAGGAATAGCACACAATAAAATGGTCTTTCCACCTACATTCATTCCTTTGTTCTTTGGATAGCTAATCATACACTGTTCTATGCTTTGGGGTCACTGACTGAATCAGACAAAGTTCTGTTCCTATGAAGTTTTCATTCTACTAAAAGCTAAAGTAAAGGTAAAAGCCAGAGCATATAATATCCTAACAGTGCAAAGGAAAGTTTTGCAGTAGGTGAGCCAATTAAGCCACCAACCGAGCACATTATAGTTTAGACATTGCAGCCTCCAAAAGAAAAACCTATGTCAGATCACCCCTGGCTAGATTCACAGTGACAGAGGATTTATGAAGTTGACCTTGTCTTTCTGCATGTTAACTTTCACCATTGGCACAAGTCAATTAATAATATGTATGAAAAAATTTTGTTAGATATTATCTTTAATTTTCTATAGTACACACTGGAAATACTCATTTGAATTTTATTAGTTTGGGAAGTTTAACTTAATTTAATCTGTAGATTTCTTTTGGCTTGGTAATTTCACAAATGGATTTTGTAAGAGGTTATAAGCCTTAGTTTAAATTTAATTTAACTTAATTAGTCAAGTTTTATTGATATGTTACTTGCCACAAAATTCAACCATTGTGTGTGGCTCAGTCATTACCTAGTTCTTCAACCATAACCCACTTTTAGAACATTCATTTCTTCAAAATAATCCTGTTGAAGTTTTGTTGAAGTAAAAAAGTCCACCTGAAGGCAATACTTGCAGTCTCCACCCTCAAACATTCATTGATCTATTGTCTCTAGAAATTTTCATATTTTAGAAATATCATGAATGGAATCATAAAGCTTTACGTTTGGAATCTTTCATTTAGTATAATGTTTTGTATCTGTAGTTTTCATTATTGTGGCTGGAGAAATTCTACAGCACAGATTAAATACACCTCGTTTATCTACTGCCAGAAGATGGATATGATAGAAGTTTAAATTTTTTTTATTCTTTCACCAGTCTGACAATGTATTTTGTTGATGTTCAGTTCATTCACTTTTTGGGAGATCTATAATGTGCATAGGCTTATTGTTATAAATAATTTTAAAACTAAACTTTCTACTTTAAAATAATTTAGGTTCACATGCAGCTATAAGAACTAATATAGAGGCTACTGTATATGTTCTTGGTACTTTGTATATTGTATATATGTTTATCTGACCTAGGGAAGGGAAAGAAAAACAGGGTATAAGATATCACAAGAAATATACACACTGCCCTACTATGTAACTGTACCCCTTTTGCACAACACCTTGTCAAAAAAATTTTGTTTAATTAATAAATAAATTATAAAAAAAGAACTAATATAGAGGAATCCCTGACTATTTTTTTACACAATTTTCTCAAATTGGTGACACATTCTAGCACAGGAAGATAGTAACAATGACATAAAATGCATACAGCATATTCCATCAACACATCCTTCCTCACATTCCCCTTTATTTTATTGTTGTTTTGTTTTTGGTTTTAGATAGGTTCTTTCTATGTAGCCTAGGGAGGCCTTGAACTTGTGATCCTCTTGCGTCTTCCTTCCAAGTGTTGGGATTATAGATGTGTACTACCATGCTTAGTCCATTATATTCTCTCTTTATCCTTTTGAATTCACAATAGCTACTATCCTTGTTTCTTTCTGATACCTTTAATAACTATTAATCTATTCTTAATGTGTATAATTTTATCATTTCAACAAGTATGTAACCTGCTACAACTGTTTTTTTTTCTCATTAATTTTCTGGAATCCATCTGGATCAGGTTCTACTTTGTACCAAGAGATTGTTTCTTAGTAAAGAAAAACTGCTAGTCAAGTACTAGTGGCTCCTACCTATAATTCTAACTACTCAAGAGGCTGAGATCAGAGGACTGTGTTTGAAGACATTCAGAGTGAGGGAGCATCTGCCAGCCCTTATCTTCACTTAACCAGCAAGAAAAGCTAGATTGGAGGTTTAGTTCAAGTGGTAGAGTGCTAGCTATGTGAGGAAAAGCTGAGCAAGCACATTGGATTTTGAGCCCCAGTACTGGCACACATATAAAGGGATATGATAACATGATTATCAAAATAAAATTGTTTAAACAAAAATTATGCACATATAGTCTTATAGGAAATATTTGGAAAGAAGTTGTTATTAAAGTTTTGTAAGAGAGGAAATTGATTTAAAAATTACACATCTCCATTACATTGACTTTTTGCTTCTTAATATGAAATGCTTTGGCCTGTTGAATATGATAAACTAAATTTGTTTTGCATACAGATTACCTAAGTCTCTTCCACATGTGTTCTTCGCCATAAAGTAACAAAATCTGAATGGAAGTTTCTCTTCAACTTGGACTCCAGAATGAAAAGACGAGATCTGTAGTTAGCCCTACTATCTATAGCAATGCTGTAGCCAAACAGCAACATTATGAGGTGTAGATTAGAAGTGGATGATTGTGGTTATAAGCCACTAAGAGACTGAGTTATTTTCTACAACAAAAGTTGACTAAGACAGTCATAAAAATGCACCTCTACAACAAAAGTATCTAGTTAAGGGAATTAATATTTTTGTGTTACTTTGGCAAAAAATAAACACATCTCTGTAGGTTTTTTTCACATTTAGAAAGATGTTGAGATTATAGGAGCTAAACTATAGACTACTTAGCTTGGAGATAGTCTCCAAAAAGTTGAACCTGAGGTTTGAGAGATAAGTGATTATAAAGTAGAAGAGGCAAGCTTGATGGGTATGGATACTCTTAAAAGAGAATCTGAGTAGTACTTCCAAATATGAGTTCCAAATTGAAGGGACAAAGGTAGATAGTCCAAATGGATGGTATGTATTTTCAATCATTGTGCACCATGAGTGGGGAAATCTATAAACTATATTCAAATACTAAGTAGATTTTTTTAAAACCAGGAAGTCTAACTAGTACTTGATTAAATGAGAATAAAACCACCATACTAAACTTTAAGTTTTATTGCATTATCACTCTACGATGGAATTTTTTTTTTTACAAAATAACATATGAAGTAATGATTATGTATTTTATTCAATGCAGTTTATTATCTAGTTCCAGTTAGTATCCTTTTGAAATCAAGACATTCCAAAGGTTGATAAGATTGTGATTCTTTTAGAATAGGCATTGAGGTGTGAGAAACAAATTTTGCTCTTAGCCAGATTCTGGAGAATAGGGGAAGGAGGGAGTCTTATAAATGAGAGTGCTTACATAGAATACAATACAAAGAGGAGAAGAAAATTACTGATATCCCCATTTCCCACATCCCCACCTTTTGCAGTTCTACATCTCATTGCAAAATGGTAGGGACCAAGGTGCAATGAATGAAGAGTTCTGTGATCAATTTTATCTTGATTTGCAGTGTTCACACATTCAACCCATCTGATTGCCTCTGCTAACTAAGTGATTGATTAAGAGGTGGTTTCTGATTTCTAAAAACCCTAAAAGAAAATTAAAGAGGGGAAGGGAGCAAAGTGAAACCCTTGGTGAATGAGCAGAGCTTCATTATTAGAATCTTTGTATTCTGGAGTGAGATGTAATAGTGGTCTCAGTAATAGTCCTAAAAACCAATTAAGTAATATATTAGAAATCCTGTCTCTATTACCCAAGGTCATTACAATGACTCATCTGTAACTTCTGAGTATCCCTTGCTTACAGAATTATACCTATGCAATTTCAGAAAGGTTTATCTGTTTTAAGTAAAACTGTTTTGCTACAGGATGATACCTCTCCTCTAATTCTTGCCTAATTATTCTTCAAGTACCAGGTTGCATCTCTCTTCATAAGTTTTTTTTTATCATCTCATCTTGGAATAGTCATTGTAGAACACAATTTTACTGGGAAAGGGGATTTTAGAAGAACTGATCTGCCGTTTCCCTACTCAAATTCTAGAGAAGAGAAATGGGGATCCCCAGGGGCCTTTGCTATCTAAGTTAGACAATAATAGTATAGAGTGGAGGTGCCAAACCTTATGCTGTCTAAGGCTTTTGCACTCTTCCACACTACTCAGATTAATTTGGAATAAAAAAAGTTTGTCTCTTTACTTTATGTACCTTTTATCCTGGACCTTTTATTTAATTAATTAATTAATTAATTAATTATTGGTCAGTCCTGGGGCTTGGACTCAAGGCCTGAGCACTGTCCCTGGCTTCTTCTTGCTGAAGGCTAGCACTCTGCCACTTGAGCCACAGCGCCACTTCTGGCCATTTTCTGTATATGTGGTGCTGGGGAATCGAACCCAGGGCCTCATGTATACGAGGCAAGCACTCTTGCCACTAGGCCATATCCCCAGCCCTGGACCTTTTATTTTAAACCAGGTTATAGGCTCAATTTTGTTGTTTTGTTGTTTTCTTTTTCATAGTCCTAACCATCACTGAGACATGTTGTGCAAGGAGTGGGTCTCACTACTGACCCTTGGTGGCAGTAAAAGCATTTTTCAACAGTGAAGTTTGAGATATGAGTTTCCAGTGATTCTAATTCAATGCTGTTGATGACACTGACACCTACAAGTTATTTAGCACATTTCATGAATCATGCTATAGTTTGAAAATACTTTCCTATCAATAGAAACTTCTTCACATGAATCAAGCTAGTTTTATTATTTCTTCCTTCCCCAAACAGCTCTTGGTCATGCAGATTTGATGAATGTAATGTGTTGCTCAGACGCTCAGCTGTCCAAACTCCTAAAGTCTACATGGTTCAAGCCAAAAGTTTTAGGCTGGAGATGGTAACAGTCTTAGTACTGAGATTCCTGGTTGTTAAGGACAAGTGTTGGTTGGGAAAGAGCTGAAGGACAATCTATGCTCATTAGTGGCAGGTATTGCTTGCTCATCTCTAGTTCGTAGAGACTTTGAGATGACTTCAGCTGGTATTCCGTGGTGCAGGGAAGGATGCAATTGGAGAAAGGCTCTTGTCTATCTTCAAGAAGCAAACAACATATCTTGAAGGGGTATCCAGAGGAGCACTTTAGATTATAATGCTTCAATACTGCACTGTTCCTAGTTGCTGTGGACAAGAGTGGACACCTTGAGTGTACTCTTTGGTACTGTGATTCTGAGCATGAATCTAGAGGCAATTCCAAACCTGAAACAAGAATAAGGCTTTCCTTGGACATGACTCAAATAGAAAAGCTTGTTGAATCACAACCTTTGAATCTGAGTCACTCTCCAGTCTTTTCTTTGTCCTATGAAGGCATTTAAGCATTGAGATCTAAACTAAGATTTTGACTCTCAGCCTTCCCTTTCTCAGCAGCCACCCACCTCACCCCTCCCCAAAATAGTAATATTTGGACATATATATATACATATACATATATATACATACATATGCATTGATTTTAAAGGAAGACCACTCTAGATAATCAGGGTTGGGACATTTTAGGGCTGGAGAAAGTCACCAAAAGTTACTGTCAGTTCTTGCCTTGAAGCTATCTCTGCTCTTGGGAAACAGGCTGCCAAATCACACTATAAATCTGATTACTCCTACCTTTCCTCTTTATTAACATTTCCTGATTTACCAACTGCTTTAGGGGAGTTAAGACAAATGAAACCTAACCAAAGTTCTGACCCTCCATGGCCACAAATACCTGGATGATGCATCATCATGCATTTTATTTTCAGAAACCGACAGAGGCCACATTTAGGTCATCTTCCCCACCTCCCTCAAATCCTTCTGATATTTTAACCACTTTCTGAGAGTCTACAACCACACTTGCTAGAAATTCTGGCTTACTTAAACTTTCAAGTTCCAGGTTACCACCTAGTTAAGTCCCCTAATAATTGTCAAAGCCCTGTCTGATGGAGCTTGCACTGTAATGCCTGAATTTCAAGCAAAAATTTCCCGAGTGGTAGAAACAGACATCATTTTCTTGTGTGCCACATCTCAGTTTCCACTCTCTCCCTCCCCACACAATCTCAACTCTTCAGGTTATCAGAAGATTATAATTATTTCTATCATTTAGAAAAATGATATCTCTGTCTTGAATAGTCATTCAAATAGCCAATTAAACATAGACTTGGGTAGCAAATTGTATCAGTTCTCTTTTGTTCAGAGAATCCAGCATTCCCATGGCTCAAAATGGTTTGTAAGCAAACTCTATTCCTGCTATTAAGCATGCTAGTTTTACCACATGGACAGTGGGGTTCCATATTTCTTGATACTACAGACAAAAGGAACTAAAACAGTGACCAGTGGAAACAGAGAAACACATCTTGAAAGTTAGAGACTGTCAGAAGAGCAACCGAAGGCCCTGGGGGGAAAATGAACTAAGGAAACAGCGCCAAGTGTAGGTACACAGCAGCAGTGTTACACGAAAATATAAGGAATCATATGGGGATAATTCAGAGGTAATTATACTGCAACCAACTCGCATGAAATGCGGCTTTAGGTTGTTGGGGAGATGGAAATACCTACACAATTAAGACAATCATCTGTTGCCGTCCCCATTGAATCCCTAACACCTAGGAGCTGCCAATGAATATTTGTGCAACAAATGAGGAACACTGGCCAAACTAAGGGCATGTTTTCAAACCAACTATACAATTTGGTGACAATCACTTCCATGCAAACACAGGGCCCTTCTATGCCAGGTTTTATGCCATAAAGCTGTACTATGGCCGGACTTAAGAGGAAAATGTGGGCGATCCACTGGCAGTGTGTCATTTGGTTGCAGCAGCATGGGGAAACGCGAAAAGGAGACAAGCTCAGTAAAGCAGGTCTGAGACCACCCAGAGGGTTGTCTTTTACACTATTGTCTACCAAGCTCTTCAACTTCGATCTCCACCTGTCGGCCAAGGAGTTAGCCAGGGGCGATTCTATGGGAAGTCGGGGTGGAGAAGGGAAGCTAGCAAGCAGTGCATAGCTCTGGCTTGGTTTCCCCGCCTGCACCTGGGGCGCAGCCCCGCCTGTACCTGAGGCGCAGCCTTGCTTTCCCGGAACAGAGGTCGAAGCACATTGCTGTGCGGTGGTGAAAAGCTCCCAGAATCTGCCTGGGGGGGCTCGCCCTCCCCCCCCCACCAACTGGGATCCTGGGGGGCGCCTCCAGGATTCCTATGGGTGCTCTTGTCCTCTCCTTAGGGCCTCTGGGCTCGCGTGGCCATCACCTGCCCTCTGCTTAAGGGCCATCCCAGGGGTCGCCCGGGCCGGGCCGCGGAGTGGCGATGGGGTGGGGGGTGGGAGGGGGGGCGGGAGGGGGGGCTTTGCCGCCTGCCTTCAGCTGCAGCAGCTGCAGAGGCAGAGGTGGGAAGAGGGGTGGAGGGTGGCGAGCCGGGCTGGAGCTCGGGCCGGGAGGGAGGGAGAGCGAACGTGGGGAGGAGGAGGCGAGCCGGAGGGGTGCTCCGCGCTCCCCCGCCCTCCTCTTCCGGGAGCGAGGATGCAGACTCTGGAACTGGGGCTGCTGGGCTGAGGCGGAGTTGCAGCGCGCGCGGCTCGGCGAGGGTGTCTCCTGCGCGCCGGGAGGCGGAGGACCGGGAGGCGGAGGCGGAGGAGGCGGAGGAGGCGGAGGAGGGGAAGGGGAAGGGGAGGAGGAGGAGGGGGAGGAGGGGGAGAATGCCCGGAGCCGCCGCCGCTGCCGCCGCCGCCGCCGCGATGCTCCCGGCTCAGGAGGCTGCCAAGCTGTACCATACCAACTATGTGCGGAACTCGCGGGCCATCGGCGTGCTGTGGGCCATCTTCACCATCTGCTTTGCCATCGTCAACGTGGTGTGCTTCATCCAGCCCTACTGGATCGGCGACGGCGTGGACACCCCGCAAGCCGGCTATTTCGGGCTCTTCCACTACTGCATCGGCAACGGCTTCTCCCGGGAGCTGACCTGCAGGGGCAGCTTCACGGACTTCTCCACGCTGCCCTCGGGAGCCTTCAAAGCCGCCTCCTTCTTCATCGGCCTCTCCATGATGCTCATCATCGCCTGCATCGTGTGTTTCACCCTCTTCTTCTTCTGCAACACGGCCACCGTGTACAAGATCTGTGCCTGGATGCAGCTCACCTCCGGTGAGTGCGCGCTCACCTCCGCTGAGCCGGGGTCGGGGACCCAGGGCGTCCCGGCCGGGGAGGAGGGCCAAGGACCGAGAGCTCAGCGGGGTCCCGGGCAACTTCGTCCACTCACTCAGGCTGAAAGGGGGGCGGGAGTGGGAGCCCTGGAAGGCCGGAACCCCCGGGGTTCCCCAGCCCGCCACAACAGCGCGGGTCCCGAGTGCGAGGGACGCCACCCCGATGGGGCGCGCTGGAGGCAGCGTGGTTGGTTGTTGGGCTTGAGTCCGCTCAGAACTAAAGATAGGATGTGGGGAGCGGCCACGGAAAGAGATGGGTGTGTGCCTGTGTGCGTGCGTGTGCGTGTGCGTGTGTGTCTGTGTGTGTGTGTGTTGAGCGACTGAGGGAGCGACACCGGGAGGTGAAAAGGGGCTTTGGAGACGTTCTGATGGAAGAAGCAGCCTGCTCTGCCCTTTGCTCCTTGCTAGGACTAATTCTGTCATTGCTTCATGGTGTGAGTGTGTGTGTGAGTGTGTGTGTGTGTGTGTGTGTGTGTGTTTATAGGGAGGGGGGTAGGAGTGAAATTGTTTTTTTCTCTGTCCTGGACCATAGTAAATATTTTATCGTCCATCTGGAGATGAGTAAATCCTAATTCTGTTTGGGGTTTCACCGTTTCAAGAGGAAAAAAAGTAAGGTGTTTCTTAGTACTCCCCCAATGGTAAGAAAGCCATTTATGTGCCTCCTTGTCAGAGCAAAGGTCTTTACACCCAAGGAGGTTTTGAGGAAAGGAGCTCTCTCAGTTCTCCTCGTGGGAAAGAGGAGTTGGGGAAGTGGGCAGAGAGAAAGGTCTGTTTCATTAGCATCCCTGATGACCGCGATCTATAGTATAAACGTACTTTTTCTTTTTTTCTGGGCATCAAAGTTACTTTTATACCAGAAAGGATGAAAAGTGCATTTCCTAGTGGCTTTAAAGAGTCCTGTCACAAACCCTGCTCCTCCTGTTCCTCCCTGGATGGCATTCTCTTTCTGCCAGCCACCTTGCCTGTCTTTATCCTTCTAAATTCTAGAGTCCTTGGATCTCCTTTTGATTTTGTGGGTAGTTTGGTTGTGGAGAATATTCAGTGTCTCAGGCAGAGAAAGTTTTCCCCTGTTTTGTTTTACTAATATCTTTTCACGTTCTTAGTTTCAAGGTTTTGTTGTTGATCTTATTCCTGGGAATGCTTTCTCGGGAGTAGGGAATTTAATTCCGGCACTTCCCAGAGTGAGTAGAATGATTAAATCCATCAAGATGCTAGGCAAGAATATGAAAATGCATGATCTTATGTCATTAGTTTGATACAAGAGAAGCTTGTGGGACACTAAATATATACGGAAGTATTTGCTTTGTATCAAGTGTATCTTGATTGGTTTTCATTTACATTAACTTAAAGTGTGTGAAAAAGCAAGAAAGTGAGCACAAGTAGAGACCCACCCCTTCTCCTATGCCAATATCCTGCTGGAATGTAAGAATTCACCTCCTCTGCCCCTCTGTCCCCAACTAGAAGAACTCTGCACTTGTTTTTATAGACAATGTTAACTTTTATGGACATTGGAAGAGAAGGGTTGAGTACATTTAAATGCGATGATTCTTGATGGTTCTTGCTACTTCATTCTGGTTTGACTTTGCATAGGACAAAAAGGATGCAGATGTTGTAGGAAAAGATCTGACCCTGCTCGGCTAATTTTAATTTTTCTAAGTTAAATGACCTATTTAAACTGGTGATTCAAATTAGATTGTTTTCCAAAGGTCTGAAAGTAATTTGCAGTGATCTCTCAACAACGCATTCTTAATTATTTTATTTTATGGTGTTTTATACTTTAAGACCATATTTTTGAGTAAAAAGAAAGAAAATGATGTTTGGGCAAGAATGATCACCTTTGAAGTTAATATAGGCTGCATCTATCACAATGTTTCTGTTTTTCTGGAATGGAGCACATAAAAATCATTTATTCTGAAGTAGGGAAATCTATGCTCTGGACAGTTGATATAAATATAATATTCTGATTTTCCATGCCATGTAAAACATGATGACAGAGGATAAAGGTCTTTATTTCATTTGGAGAAATGAGTTAAGTGGCATGCTTTCAAAAACCCTCTACTTGCAATGTATTTGGTATTCTATTTTTAGGGTTTTTTCTTTTTTTACTAAGTAGACATATTAATAAAAGAATGGATTATACAAAAAGGTAAAATAAGGATCAAAGTCAGTTCTATTCACAGATTTTAAAGGAATGAGACATAGACAGTATTTCTGAAGAATATCACATTTAAAAGTTTTTAGCTTTGAAAAAATCTGATAACATTAACAAGGAATTTAACATAATGTACTGAAAGTTGTTTAAGTGTATAACCTTTGGATTTTTCCTCTTTAATCTTCTTTAATGTTACATAGGCTTTTCATACTTACAGTTTTACTACCCAGGCTAATTTCAAGTACAGTTTGCTAACTATGAAAGATGAGACTTAATGTACCATTTTCTTACTAGAGACTTTTTTGATCCTCATTGGAAGCCAAATACTTGTATATATAGTTATTTAAGCATTTTAATTTAGCAATATCATAAATCAGAGCTAGGTAGAGTATAAAATCCTATATGAAAGGATATGTTAAGATGATGAAGCAAGAGACTATCTTATAGCCATACAATTTTAAGAATTACTCCTTTTACGGTTTGGAGAAGTGAGCCAGAAAGTTACTGGCTCTGATTTACCAGACCTGGAAATGATGTTGCTCAAGTATCTAGACTGTGGTACACATGTTACTATTGATAAAGTTATGTGTACATTGTCCTCCCCTTCTCCTCTCTGTCATTATAAGCCTCAGGTAAGAGATAAGAGTGAAATACAGAATTAGGTGCTACATTACTTTTGGATGTAATCCTGTGTTTGTGGACCAGGCCTCATATAAAAACTGAAGACATAAAAATAATACATAAAATAAATAATGACAGTCAGAGATGTAAAACTTAGGAAATGTACATGCAGACAACTTCTTGTGAAGAAAAGAGAAATTCCCTCCACTCACCTCGTGTGAGTTCTCTAACACGAAAAGAAGGGTAGATCTGCAATTGGTCAAACAAGATAATGAAGTCCACCCTTTTTCTCTTAAAATGAAGATGGAAAAGAAATTTGCCCTGGAAACTTGTTTCTCTGTTTCTATGTTCATTTATTCTCTTTCAAACAGTACTTCTACTAATAGCCAAATCTCATAAAGATTTTTTTTATAAGTTATATCTTGAATAGTTCTTAGAAGCCTGAGGGTAAGAAGTATTTTTTTCTTTTCTTTGAGGCTTTGTATCTACAATTGCTTTCTTGGTGGAAAAGTAGACTCTGAGGTTCTCAATTCCATCTGCCAGGAAGGAGCCCCTTCTCCAGCAGGAAGGAAAAGAAAAGAGTGGGCTTCATTCCCCAGGTCTCTCTCTCTCTCTCTCTCTCTCTCTCTCTCTCTCTCTCTCTCTCTCTCTCTCTCACACACACACACACACACACACACACACACACGCCATCCTTCTGAGTGTACCAAAAAGAAAGACCAGCAGATGGCAAGGCTTTATAGCAAGGGTTAAGTTATAAGTGGCTTACTTAGTAAGTTCATGGGAGCCTCAGTTTCTTTTAAAACTTCTTTTCAGCCCCAGCTTGCTTCCTTAAATTTCACAACTGCCATTTAGGTGAAATGAGAGTCACCAAAGGTCATCACTGTATTTGTTAGTCTGCAGGAAGAACCTTTGCAGCATGGAAACATCCTTTCTCACGGCCCCCTGCTGCTTCCAGTAGATCTCATCAGCATTTGAAATTACAGGCTGTGTGTGTGTTTGTTTTCCAGTACATCACAAGTTCAAGTTCCATAGGCCTTGTTTTCCTTATATGGCATAGAGGTCAAGAGCACTTATGTTTGAGTTAAAAGAGGCAAGTTTGAAGTTTGAAGGCAAAACTGACTTGGGTGACCCAGAGAACCATTCTTTATGTGTTTCCGTGGTTCATCCGCTGGTGGGCATGGAATTGCATCTACTTTCGGGGATTGACTTATGAACTAAATGGTCTAATGTATAAATTTAGTGACAAGCTCATGTTAAGAAAGTATGGTTGCCATTGTCATTTTTTTTATTATCATTGCTATCTCTTGGCACATAGTAGTATGAGTACGTCTGACACATAGTAGCTATTCGATAGATTTTGTTGAGCTAATAAATAAAAAATGAATACTATAGTGCAGAATTAAGAAGGAAATGGGAATCTTAAATTTCTTAAACCCAATATTGAGAAGGGAATGCTATATACTTTAAAAGCCAGGATCCTTTTGGCATCATCAATGACTGAATTGACATTCTTTGGTGGCAGTGGTTATAACTTAAAAGCCTGGTTTGTGATGAGCTTTTCCCTAAAAGGAGACTTGTCTGATGTACAGGTAATGATCTTTCTTATAACCCTGGGAGCTAATCAGTCATACTTAGGCTTCAGCAACATTTCCCTTACTAGTTTAATTCATATGAAAAATAAATCACATCATTCAAACTGGGTTTCCTCCCTCCACCCCCTCAAGAATCAACAGATTTGGGATTTAATGGTTTGGATTTCCTAGTGAACCTCAGGAGCAATCAGACCAGAAAAGAAAGTGCATTTTCTGGGCTCTCCCATTTCTTCTTACTGGGTATTAAGTGCAGCTGTGCTCTTCTTGGACTCCCAGTGTTCCCTGCAGACCTGCTCAGCTGGGGCCTTACTGTGGGTGTGAAGCTCTGAAACCAGTCAAGCTAGGCATTAACTCAAGGGCAAGAGAGGGAGTGAGGCCCTCCAAGAGCTACTAATCCATCCTAAATTCAGTGTGTGCCATCTCCCTAAGGTGAGGGCTTCCCCTGCCAGAACTCTGTAAAACATTCTCTCGGGTACTGTTTGTGTGGGGAATTTTTCTTTTCTCACAATATGTTCTGCTTTCATCATACATAATGAGTGCACATATTTTTATCTGTCAATTTAAAAATTATTATATTAAAAAGAACTTGCTATTTACTACGCCAAATTTACAAGAAAGTGATTTGACATCATTTTAGAAACTGTTTTCTTTCTCTTATCTGTAGTGAGACAAGGAATGTGACAACTGAAGAGATGTTGGAAAATATACTAATGTGAATGTCAAAACAATTTCTATAATGGCAATATTTTACGTGAAGATCTATGAAAAATAACAGGACCCATATAAACCCATGTGATATACTACTAAGGCTGGTTGCCCTTGATGCAAGGCTGTGTATTTAATTGCCTTTCCACAATAAAAATGTTAACACCCTGCTTGTGTATCTATAAACAATTTGTAGTAAAAGCCTACCTAAGTTGTGTGGAGTAGCCAAAGCTTCACATGAAAACACCTACTTCGTAGAGTTGTTGCTTATGTTTGGAATGATGCTCTGACCCAGGGAAGGGAGTCCTGATGGCCAGGGTCACTATGTCACACTTTAGGTATCTCAAACATCTCAAAACAAGCCGAATTTTAAATGCAAAAAGACACAAAGTATGGAACTAGAGTTCTAGTATGTGCCTCAGTGCATCTCAGTGAGTGGTGTGAGAAGATAAACCACGGACAGAAAAAGACTTTGGAATAAACTGGCATAAGCAAAGAACACTTGAGAAGAATTGATTTGAGGACTTAATAGCATGATAGCTAAGCTAGTTTTAAAGTGTAATTTCCATAATATATTTGAACTTTGGGGATAAGAACCAGCTTTAATTAATTTTCCTTATCATAATGAATCAACTAGGATTTTTATTTGATATGTGGAAGATCATGGAGCTGACCTTTATTCTTAATAATAAAAAAATAATGCTGACAGAATGTAAGCGGCTGCTTCATAGAGCAAATAGTAGATATGTTATTCAATAAATTAAACGCAGTTCTGTTAAGAAAAAAAAAATCACTGGTTTTTATTTAAAAAGTAAAACCATATCCCAGCATCCCAATGTTCATATAATTGATATCATTATTAAGAAGAAAATTTAAAATAATGTCTATGGTTCTATAATGCTGCCCTCCTATGCACAGGATTCTAGTACCATTCAAGATTTGCATTATCTTAAATATCTACATCCTGGGCATCTTTCTCATTTCTTCTGCAAGAATAAAACAGACAAATGAGTAGACTGCAAGAGGACATTTTTTGGCTAATGTAGACGTGAACTATATTATTAATAGTCTAATATGATTAGGCAGAAAGCAAAGGAAGCAGATCTTTCCAAAACAAGGCATTAGATTGCCTTATCTATGTATCTACCTTTCCTATGCCAATGAAATCACCATCTACAACAGCGTAGGGGTTGGCTGTGTGTGTACTATAGGAGGAAAGAAGCTAAACGATGGTCTCAGTAGATAGCCTTTTAACTGCAGGAACATTTTGAGATTTTGACTTATCAATGGAAGAATAGTGGAAAGTAATGATATTAGTGGGAAATAGTTGTAGGTCTGAAAAGACCCCTAATTCAGAAGCAGAGATGCAGAAATTAATCAAGAGTTCTCCACGTTCTTTGTTTTATTAGAAAACAATGGCAGAGAGGAGTTTAAAGACAACTCAAGTTTAGTTGCAGTATAATCATCACAGAATCACTTATGTAAGTATCTGGTAATGACTTTGGATGGGTGTGGGAGAAATGTTCTGTAGGGTCCTTAGATGTTTTCAATGAGGAGCAATAGTGAAATTTAGAATAATTGAAATGAAGAATGGATATCATTACTGAAAGACACCTCAGGAGTTGACAAACAGGAAAACAGGTCAACCTACAAAGATTGACCTGAACATAGAAGAGTAGCACCAAAACTAGACGAAGTATGAATGGGAAGGAGATGATGAAATTCCAGGTTGAATAGCCTGTGGAATTTTATAACATCAAAGGCCTGTTGAATTTGATATCAGTAGTGACTTGAAAACGTACCAACTAGTACAAGGACAGGCAAGGGCTGGGAATATGCCTTAGGATCCAGAAGTCATCCAAAGGATGTGATCTTTAAGACAGAAAAACATATGACTCTGTCCTACATATATAGAATTACTGTAGACTCTAAAATCAAGCTACTCAAATGGTGGGTATGTATGTGACCAAACTTCTTGTGTGGTAAATGGGAATAAACTAGCAGAGTCAAGAAAAGTTCATTGTAAAATTTATAAAAAGCATTCTTCGAACTTCTTTTTGAAAAATCTAGTTACAGACTGTGAGGCTAAATTGATGTCTGTAATGACTTAAATGGAGGATAAGGGAACTTATGATGAGTATTTGAATAAACTTATTTCTAGAATATTTATAACACGTGTAATTACAATAGATGAGCCCATTTAAGATTCAGATTATTAATAACCAGCTGGGTGCTGGTGGCTCAGGCCTGTAATTCTAGCATCTCAGGAGACTGAGATCTGAGGATCGTAGTTCAAAGCCAGTCTGGGCAGGAAAGTCTATGAGACTCATAATTATCTCCAGTTAACCACCAGATAACTGCAAGTGGTGCTGTGGCTCAAAGTGGTAGAGTGCTAGCCTTGAGCAGAAAAGCTCAGGGACAGTGCTCAGGCCCCTACTAGCTCAAGCTCCATGACCAACAAAAAAACAGATTATTAATAACCAATGATATTGTGGATCTGTGCATTGCCTTGTATTAAGAGAATATTGTATCTGTATTTTAACCAGTGGCCTAGACAAAGTATAGTACTAACCCCTTGGTACAAGTGGGCAACACCATCAGAGACTAGGTATGGTGCTGCAGGCCTATATTCCCAGCTACTGGCCAAGCAAAAAGGTAGTGAGGCTGGTTCATCTCAACCATCAGGCCAGCATTGTAACATGTGCCTGGGATCCTAGCTACATGGGAGGTATAGGTAGTAGAATTATAGGTTGAGGCTTGTTCTAGAGCAAGACTCTGGCCAAAAAATAGAGCAAAAAAAAAAATGATTGGGAGGGCTTAGCTCAAGTGTTAGAGGGTCTATCTAATAAACTTAAGGCCCTAAGTTCCAATTCAAGTACTAAAAACGAAAAAGAAAAATATAGAGAAGAAAATCTTGTACTGTTCTGTAGTCTTTTAAAACATGGTCAGTGATTCTTTGGGTAATATAACTTAATAAGTAATGACCACCTTCAGAACTTGGGCCAAGATAGGATAGAAAATAAGAATGCAAGTTGGATAGGGGGTTTTGTGAAACTTTCATTTTCTAAAATACTTGCATACTTCCATGTGTGTGAACCAGGCTATAATGTAAATATATTGCTTATTCTTGACTGTATTAAAAAAAATTGAAAGAGACTTCCAGAGAAGAGATGACTTAATGGGAACTTAGGAAAATGAAATAATTTTCTCTTCCCTAAATGATTTACACCATTCTTGGGTTGTGAACATGGCCTAGCAGCAGAGTGCTTGCCTTGCATGCATGAAGTCCTGGGTTTGATTTCTCAGCACCACATACACAGAAAAAGCCAGAAGTAGTGCTGTGGCTCAAGTAGAAGAGTGCTAACCTTGAGAAAACAAATAAATAAAAAAGAAGCCAGGGACAGTGCTCAGGCCCTGAGTCCAAGCCCCAGGAATGGCAAAAAAAAAAAAAAAAAAATTACACCATTCATAAGTAATTTTGTAGTAGAAAATAGATTAAGCAATTTGAGACATTTTTATTTTGGTTATCTTTTCTCTTCTCCACTAATAACTTTTTTTTTTGCCAATGTAACTCAGTAAATTGTGGATTGATTGAACATTAGAATTATTTTTCCAGATGTGATTCAATCAACCCTCTGTGCTATAAAAATGATATGGTCTGCTTCTCAGCAACAATACAGATTTTTTAAAAGCCATTTACAAACACACTTTCCCTAGTGCCAATGAGAAGTCAGAGGGGTATTAAAAAATCACTTATCACAACATCCTCTTTTCTTAATAAAGAAATAGTAATGGTATATATGAGTTATTGAGCCACTACAACCAGGAAAACCTTTAATGTGTGAGATTTTAACCCTCCAGCAATCCTACTCCTCCCCTCACTTTTCTTAGCCTGTGAGTTTGAACAGGATGAGGTTCATGTTCACATTTCTGGCTCTAAGTCCTTCATTTCTGCTCTGCAACAAATGCAGAAACATTCCTGGTAAGCACTGCTTATTTTAGGTGGTGGGAGTATAAGTACGGTAAACAGGATTGCTAAGTTACACAATTGTGTGTGTGTGCGCGCGCGCACACACACACACACACACACACACACACACACACACACTACCAGAGGATTTAAGCAAGTCCTGAAGACATTGGCATTAAAAAGGGGAACTGAGATTGTGGCCACAATATTTGCATCTTGACTTGGTAACTTATTGGCTAGATGACTTTGGTCAAGCTATCTACCTATTACTGACTTTTCATTTCTTTGCTTTATTTTCCTAAGGCATAATGGTTTTATTGAAAATACAAGAAAATAGATTGCAAATTATGGGCCTTAAAAATACCACTGGATATGGTGATGTATGCTTATTAATTTCAGCTACTCCAGAGGCAGAGATAGAATCATCATTCTTGAGCAACCTGAATAAAAATTAATGAGTCTTTATCTCAAAAACAAGATGAGGATCTTGTAATCTCAGATCCTTGGAGGCAGAGGTAGAAGGACCATAGTCCAAGGCTGGCCTGTGCAAAATTGGGAGATTCTATTTGAGAAATAAGGTAAAAAGGAAATAAAGTTAAAGATACACCTCAAGTAGAGTACTTAGCTAGTGTTGCCAAGTTCAATGCCCCAAAGAGCAAACAAACACACAAAATCAACTGCTACCCAAGTGTTGATGTGCATTTATCAAGAAAATAAATATTGGAAATAAACATTAAAAATGAAATTAAAATAGAAAGAAAATAAAAAAACAATCTTAGATCAACATTTAGGGATGCAGCCTTAGAATCATTTAAAGTTGAACCTACCACAAAGTAAGCACTCAAAAATGTTAGCTGTCCTTATTATTGTTACTACTGCTACTGCTAAAAAGACGAAGTTTGGAAAACACAAGTCAGTATTCATGAAATTTAGTAGACAGAAAAACTGAACTCCCAATGTGCAAACTAAAAAAGGAAAATTTATGTCACAATTTGTGTGTATGCCTGATCTGTGTTGTTGTGAGGATTAAGAAGGATAATGGCTGAGTCTGCCTTTTCTAAACTGCACAGTGTTACAAAAAAAAGTCATTTTGATTCCTAGAATGGATTTTTTTTATATCACTACAAAATACTACATTCAATTAAAAGTTTAATTTTGTGTTCACATGTCTAGTTCTTTCCATTTTATTTGTCTGAAGCCATGGATCAACATAATAAGATTGTATTTTGGGGATAATATTTAATTTTTGTAACTTCAACTGAACCAACTTGAAATGAGAAAGCCACATTTTGAAAATGGCATAGATATTTTTCTTTTTCTTTTAAAGAATCATCTCCAGACCAAAGCACTTGGACATCCTTTTTCAAAAATTATTATTTAATTGTAAAAGTGATATACAGAGGGCTTACAGTAACATAAGTAAGGTAATGAGTAGATTTCTTATCCAACACTGTTACCTCTTCCCTCATTTTCTTCCACTCCCCCCCAGGGTTTTCCCCACCAAATCATAAAGTTCATTTGTAACACAGTGTCTTGTGAGTTGCATTGGTTCATCCTTTGTCCTATATCTCATCATTCTCCAAATCAGATAAATGTATCTATAAGACACAGGGTACCCAAATAAAAAACAGTGACAACAGGGGATAAACCAATAGAAAAAACATGAAAGAAAAAAGAAACAACTTTACCTTAAAAAACACATTCTTTTCATATCTTGCAGTTTATTTTGATTGGCATCATTTTATGTGGTCATATGTACATAGCTATTGATCTATTGTGATCCTCTGCTAGGAGTGTCATAAGCATATATTAATTATCACAAATTGAAGAAAACCATAGAGCCAATGTTTCTTTGGGTCTGGCATTTTGGAAAGCAGTATGGAAGTTCCTCAAAACACTAAACATAGAGCTTTCTATGACCTAACAATCTCACTCCTGGGCATTTACCCAAATGATCACAAACAAGATCACACTAAAGCCACCAGCACAACTATGTTCACTGCAGCATTATTTATCATAGCTAAGATATGGAATCAATCCAGATGCCTGTTTGTAGATGAGGGGATCAAGAAAATGTGGTATATATGCACAAAGTAATTCTACACTTCCATCAGAAAGAACAACATTATTAAGTTCTTCCAAATGATGAGAAAAATTACCAAGCATCACCCAAATAACTCTCTCTTCGGTTATCAAAAGAAAATTGAGTATATTCTAACTTTAATAACATCATGCCATGGGAGCATATTACAAGTAGCATGTTTCCATAGCTACAATACACTGGAAATTAGATTTGTCATTACTATATCTGTGAATCTTTACTTTTTCCTAAGCCAAGAAGGAAATGGTTGTGTGGCTTAGTTGTTCTTTAAGACACTAATTCCTTGTACTTTCCTATCTTTGTTAAAGTACACTAAACAATGGCATTGCTTCCTGTTCGTATTTTCATTTTAGGTTTAAAGTCATCAGGCTGGGCTGGGATGTAGCTCAGTGGCAAAGCGCTTGCCTAGCAAGAGCAATGTCCTGGGTTCGATTCCCAATAGCAAAAAAGAAAAGACAAAAAAAGGTCATCAGGCTATCAAAAATTAGAATGTTAATTTTCTGTGGCTGCATCCCTAACTATGATACAAATTACTGGGCTGAGCAATGAGCAAATGAACATTAACATTCTCTGCTTTCTATACTGTCAAGATTTTTTGGTAGCTGAATCTCCAGTATTGATATTATAAAGAGAATTTGGTAAATAGCATGTGAGATCTGATTCTGGGGATGCTAGGGAGAATTGCTGAGCTGTCCTGTGAGGTTGTAGTGCTTAGCTTTGGTCTTTTTAGAGGTCGCTTTTGGAAAGGGCTCTCCAATGAGATGAACTGGGGCCAAGAAAAGGGCCAGGAGCCAAGCAGACCACTCCACTGATGGCAGGATGGGCTCTAGAGGGAGCTCCAGCCCTTTCATCTCATGCTTCTCAGAACTTCACCTTTTCCAGGGTCCATGGCCTGTCATTTTCTCATAGACACTGCATTTAGAGCAACATTTTAGAGGTTGGAAGGTGGAAGATAAAGTATGAAGGTTATGGAAAAAGAAAAAGAATTTACCAGAATATCTGCAACGTAGAAGCTCATTGTACCTACAAAGAAAAGCTAACTTCACCTGGGTATTTCTTTAGCTCCTTGCCTTAATTAATTTTTTAAAAACCCATGTGAACACTGAAGATGCTGTTGTTTATGCCTTCCAGAGGCTTACTTTTTTTCTCAGAGAATTTGTTGACATGGTCTTCCCCTATTAGGATGCTTTGGTTATTGTTTCTCAGCCTAGAGATGGGGCTAAGAAGAATAATTTGGATAGATTTCTGGTTGAATCGAAAAGAAGTTCAGCAACACTAAAGACTATGCAGTATAGACTGGTGTATGGAACAAAAGAATAGTGCTAGACACTAGTGGCTTATACCTGTAACCCTAGCTACTGAGGTGGCTGAGACCTGGAGGAAAACAGCTTGGGAAGAAAAGTATTGGAGACTACATCTCCAATTAGCAAAATGATGCTTGACTGAGGGAAGCAAATGTTAGAGTGCCACAAAAGCTGATCAAGAGCAGGACGTTGTGAGCTTAAATGTTCCCCACCCATCCCCCATACAAATTGTATGAGACATTCCATTCTTGGGTAAAATTTAGAAACATTTCAAAACTTGAAAAAGTTGTGGAAACAGCTTAGATGACCTACAATAGATGAGTGGATCAAAAAATGTGGTATGTATATACAATGGAATTTCACACAGCCATTAGAAAGAATAATATTATGTTATTTGCTGGGAAATTGATGGACAAATCATGTTAAGTGAAGTAAGCCAAGCTCAAAGAGACAATTGGCACATGTTTTCTCTCATTGCAGGAGCTAGACCTAAAATAAAATGGAATATGATGAATTTCACAGGACTCTAGGCATTCACACACTGTGAGACCAAAGGGGAGGAAACAAAGGTGCAATGCCTATATGTATCTGATCATATAAAATAGTATCTATTGAAATGAACTCCAGAAAGTAGAAGCAAGAGCTTTATTTTGTTTTCTTTTTGTCCTGTTTGTTCATTTATCTGCATTTGGAAGGGTAATGGAGGAACATAGAAATGGAGGGACAAAGGGTGAACAAATGCAGCAATGGTACTCAATTAGACACTATGTTGAAAATGAACTATACAACTGGTGGGTGGGGTCAGGAGGGAAAATCTAGGAGAGAGTGAGGGAAAGGGTGACATTGTCCAAAAAGAAATATACTCACTATATGACTTATGTAACTGTAACCTCACTGTGCATCACCTTTATAAGAACAATAACAAATTTTAAAAATAATATTTAAGTTAACTCGGAGCATGGTTCTAGCTTGAGGAAATAAAGTCCTATTATTCATAATGAAAACTTGGACACTTAATTTAACTACTAGATCTTACCTGTATATGTGAATCTCTATTTCCTTAAACAAAATAAAGTTAAACAAAGAGAATGGGTGTTTTTCTTGTTTTGTTTTTGCCTGATGCCATTTAAAGAATGTACAAATTCCATTTCACTCTTTTTCCTTCTTATTTTCTAATGAGACCTGAACCCAATCGGATTCCTATGTTACCTCTTTGGGAACCTGAAAAATCATCAAAAAGCTACTCTGGATATTGTATATATGTGTATTGGAACTGGGGAAGGGAAAGGGATTATCAAAATAGAGAGATAAAGGATAAAAGACAAACAAAAAAACAGCAATACTTACAAAAATATATGGTGTAAACCAACTGTACAACTCAAGAGAGGAGGAGGGACATGCGGAGGGGGAAAATGAGGGAGGAGGTAACAAGTTGGATAAGAAATGTATGCACTGCGTTTGAAACTGTAACCCCCTCTGTACATCACTCTGACAATAAAGAAATGAAAAAAAAAAGCACTCTTGCCTGTGCAATATCAAGTCATCAACATCTACTTAGAGATTTAATGCTCACCAGAATTCTCCTTCATTAGCCCAATGGTCTACTGTAGTCTCAGTGTCACCAGAGTATCTGTGCCTGAATGGGCCCTAGAGAAAATCTAAAAATCATAGTGATAATGAAATTCAGTACGGCACACTAGCATTGCTCTGGGACCACTTTGAATTTTTTAAGCAACAAGAGTTTTCCCCTCTCTGTGAATTGTTAAAGAATCCTTTTTTCCCTGCTTCTTCCCTCCCTCCCTCCCTCCCTTCCTTCCTTCCTTCTTTTGACCAAAGGTTTCTAAAACACTAATTTAGTGATTTTGAGTATGTTCCCTAAACATGAACTTTTTAATTGTGATATGTTTATTCAGGAAATAGAATAAATCTCACCTATAATTCTTTTTCTTCAAGTCTCATGATGACATGAACAGCTCACTTGGAATTTATTCCTCAAATGTGTTAAAGTCTTACCCACATTAGTGTAGAAATATGACTTATAAGAAATCAATGAATGAAAAGGTCTTAAGATTTTCCAAAAGTAGATATTACATTATTTGGCCAAGCCATAATTTTGTTTTTGTTTAATATTAGCAAATTGAATTATTGTTTCAGTTCATCTGAAGTTATATTATAAATAATGCACTTTACACATGTATATTTATATGTTTATGTTTTAATGAGTAGTAACATTATAACTTGAATGTGTCCTCTCCACTGTCTGGATTAGGTCTCCTCCTATTTAGCAATAGCTACTTTCTTAAGATCTGCGTTATTACCTTAAATAGTTTTTTTTTTAACTGTATTACCATTGATGTCCATAATTCTTAACATATTAATTTTATCTATTTCTCTTTTGAAAGGAAATTCGTTTTATGTCACTATTTTCTGTGACATATGCTATAGATTTTTATTGTTTACTTAAAGTATGCATTAAGTTAAGGAATTCCCCTCATATTCCTCCACTGGTTAATTTTCACATTGTGGAAGTTTGTTGAATTTTAGGAATCTATTCTATTAAAACGATCAAATTACTTTTCTGACTTAATATACACTGAAGGGATTGATACTAATATTGTTTAAATAATCATGTATTTAAAAAATAAAGCCAGCGTTGTCATAGGTTGTGAGAATCAGCCTGAATATTTTATCATTGTTTGGGTGAGGTTGGTCTTTTTGGCACATGTCACACTGCCTTTAGTTAGTCTGAATATTGTGGTTATGTAAGATTTATGAAAGTTGTGATGTCTCTTTTCCTGCTCCTTGAAAGAATTTGTGTGTGATTAGAATGATCTGTTCCTTGAGTGTTTCAATAGAGTCATCTTGTAAAACTGTCTAAGCCTGGTGTTTAAACTACTGTTTATATTCCTGTCATTGTTATAGGCTCATTCAGGTTTAAAATTTTTCATCTAGTAAAAGATGCATTTTTCTAAGATCTTACCAACTTAACCTATATTTTCACATTTATTGGCATGAAGCATTTCACAATATACTCTTAAAATGAGTTGTTTATGTTTTCTCTATTTCCTTTAGGCCAATTTTGCCAAATATTAGATTTATTTTTTATTATTATTATTATTATTTTTTTTTTTGCCAGTCCTGGCGCTTGAGACTCAGGGCCTGAGCACTGTCCCTGGCTTCTTTTTGCTCAAGGATAGCACTCTAGATTTAAGTCACAGTACCACTTCTGGCTTTTTCTATATATGTGGTGCTGGGGAATCGAACCCAGGGCTTCATGTATGCGAGTCAAGCACTCTACCACTAGGCCATATTCCCAGGACCTAGAGTTATTCATTTTCTTAAAAGGACAAAATTTACTTTAGTTGTCCTTCTCCTTTGTATTCTTCTGTTCTTTAGGAGCAGTTTTTGCTTTTAAATATTTTCCTGTCTTCTGATTGCTTTTGGATTTATTTCCTTGTAGTTTTCCTAATTTCTTAATTTCATTACCAAACAAATTAATGTTTAGTTGCTTAAAATTTTTATTGAAAAATAAACTTGCGGCTTACTTATGGTGTTATTTTTTAAGAGGATATCATTGAAAGCTCTGATCAAGGTATTACAGGTGACCATTTCAAATATAACATCAAATTCTAAAAAGTTCATGAAAGAAATGTTGAATTGCTTTAAAAATACTTACAAATACTATACTGGAATGATTTATATAAAATAGAGATATTTAATACCGAGTTCAATATATTTAATGTCAAATACTTTGTGCTCTATTTTTTCTTAAGTCATATTTTTAGCCAGTTACCTGTGGATGCTTCCACTAGCTTAACTATTCTAATAACTACTACTGCAATAATATCATTTTCTATAACAAGAGAAAGATGAGAATACAACTCTGACCATCATTAATCAGTTGATGCCCTTAAAGTCAGTGACAGTTTTAGGGCTCAGTTATGCACTTGGAATTTTTCTCTTATCTTTCTGGATTTGCCATACTTTACCATCATCTCAGTCATGCATATTAATATTTTTTTTGAAAAAATTTAAAGCCAGCAGTTTTAGATGCTCTCATTTGCAGGGTTTTAAAATTTTTTTAGGTTATGTGGCCAGACTGTTTCTTAAAATGTAAGTCCTATGGACAATAAATATTCAGTTGACTTTGCATTAGTGTAATGGCTTCATGAATTCCAAGCATCAGAATACCAACTCGGTAATTTCTGCCATTACTTAATAGGGGACAGGATAGATGAAACGTGGAGTGATATGTGCAAATTAGTTCTAGTTTTTGAAGAAACTGTTCAAAACCCAAGAACCTCTCACAGTAAATTAGCATCATTGTTTTCTAAGATAAACTATATATTCGGAGCAAAGCAGTAAAAGTCTCTATTTCTAAAGACATATGCAAAGAATGCAGTACATTTCTCTTCATTTTAATATAAAATTCCAAAGGAAAACACATAAATACTATAATTGACTTCTTAGTGGTTCTGTTGTTTTTCTCATCATTCATTCATTCTTCCTTGCCTCATATTTAAAAACTTCCTAACCTTGATCTCTTCATGATTTGTTTTCTTTGTAATATTGGAATGAATTTTACAATACTGGGAAGAAAAGTGTGGAGGCACACATGTCATACTTGATAAGTACATAAACTCTGATTCCAAAACATCTGGGTTTCTTTGAGGGTGGTTTCACTTACAAGATCATTGCATGACCTTAGACAAGTTCTTTAGTCTATCTCTGCCTCAGTTTCCATACCTGTAAAATAGTGCCTACTGTCTTGCATCTGTTATTCAAAACACCTTATTAAGTTTTAGACATTATCATTGTTACCATTGTCACCTTCATCATCATCATTGTCATCATCATAATTACCCATCTCAAAAGGCAGAGTAGGAAGCTTAAAGGATCTGATAAGTTGTGTAGCATAAAAATTCCAGGTGACTTCAGTGTATTCTTTTTTAATCTAGAAAAAGGAATCTTGCATTTTGACTCTGTTAGTTCATTGCTGTTCCATTTTCTGTGGAGTGAGACCATTCTTTTCTATACTAGGCTTTTGTGAGGATTTGGAGGTAGTTAGGGGAGAAAGAGGAAGGTGTAGCACTTCTTTGGGTGTAGGTAGCCTAAGGTCTGTTTTTGGAATTTGGGAATCTATATCACTGATACATCTATAGACAGGGAGTTTAGTGGTTAAGGCTGGCAGCTTGTAAGGTTCAGTACTAAGGATGCTTGCTGTTGAAAGTTTGTCTTCCTATTCATGAAATGGACTCCATAACCCAAAGTTCTACCTATGCATTACTGCAAAGAAAGTTTCTCAGTTCTTTTTACAGAAAATGTCAACATACTTAATTTACCCACTTAGGAGATCTTATTTCTGTTTGACTTAAATTTCATTTAAGAAAACAAGTTTATTTCAAGTTTCAAAATGATGAACAAGAAACAAGCTCTCTTACATATGAATGTAGAGCGATACACATACCTTAACTAGAAAAAAAATTACCACTGAAAAATAGATATTTGGTTAAAATCAGATAAGTCAATCTTATGCTGTGTAACTTTTGACTTAGACACAAAGAAGAAAAGCATTATGGAAGCAGGTAAACACTAATATGTTTGAATATAAACCCTGTCTTTTGAGCAGATTATTTTTCTAGAAGAGTTTCTTTTTGTTCTTATCATTCAGGGTAACAACCATAAAATATGAGAGCTGTGGAAGGTGGGAAGATTTAGAGGACAAAGTAAAAAGACAAAGGGCACAGCAGTACAGTTCAAGGCACTAAACAGATGGGACAGGCATGTGACAGGAGCAGCAGAACTGTTGTGTAGTTGCCACAATCCCTGTTCCATTTACAGACATTTATGTAATGGTTGAGAGAGGAGGTTGCTGGACAGATACAAGCTCTGCGGAGCCAAATAACCTTTATCTCTTCCTTCCCTGCCTCCTTTACAAATTTGGTTTGAGGTCCAAATTCTTGGGAAGTCAAAACAAAAACAAATGGTAAACCAAAGTCTATAAATGAAAGAAAATCCTACTAATACAAAAATTAAAAAAAATATTTAATCTAGAAACTAATAAAAGGTAATACAAAATACTCAGCAGAGGCAACAGAATCATAACTTGAAGGCCAGCCCCCAAAAAAGTAGTGGAAAGATTCTGTCTCAAGAACAAAATAAAGGTAAAAAGGACTGAGGGAATAGCTTAAGTGGCAGAGTGCTTGTCTAGTATGCACAAAAACTCTGAGTCTAATCCCTAGCATTGCCTATAAAGAAAAAAGAAAACATACACACAACCTTTAAAATATACTATTAGATTGCTGCTTCCCAGGGTAAAAATAATCAGGAACCATAGAAATATTTCATAATAATTTTAAAAATTGCAGTATTGGAATTTCAACTCAGAACTTTGCACTTGCTAGTTAGGTGCTGTACCAATTTATCCATGATGCCAACTCTTTTTCGCTCTGGTTATTTTGGGGATAGGAACTTACTTTTTGCTGTAGATGGTGTGGACCATGATCCACCTATTTTCACTCCCAGCCATAGCTTGGGTAAAAAGAAGTGCCATCATACCCAGCTTTTTCCATTGGGATGGGATCTCAGAGACTTTTTGCTGAAGCTGGCCTGACACTGTGATCCTTTGAATCTCAGCCTCAGCCTCCTGTGTAGCTGAGATGACAGATGATTGCCACCATGTTTGTCTATTGACTGAAATGAGCATCTCACAGACTTTTTGCCCAGGTTGGGCTAGAACTGTGATCTTCTTGTCAAATAGTTAGGATTACAGGAATGAGCCACTGGCACTTGTCCACAATTTTTTTTATAATTGTTTTACTTTTTGACAGTTATGAGAAAAAGCCAGAAGTGGCATGGTGGCCAAGAGGTAGAGTGCTAACCTTGAGCAAAAAGAAGCCAGGGACAGTGCTCAGGCCCTGAGTCCCAAGCTCCAGGACTAGAAAACAAAAAGAATATTGAGGGACAGAGAGACCAACATATGTCCAGGATTTTATGGCTAGAACTGTGCTGTCTGATGCAGTAGCTTCTAGTCATATATCACATTAAGTTAAACTACATTAACTTACATTGAGTTAAAAAATTCAGGTTCTTAGCATGGCAAGTCACCATTAGGTCCATATGGCTATTAGTGGGCATTGTATCTTTCCAGGAAAGTTTTCTGGGACCAAGCCAAATTGAATCAGGTGCTGTGGTGGTTCCATGATCATAACTTGGAAAGATGATACTGAATTTTCTTTTCTCCCTTCTAATGAAGATAAAGAGCCTGGTTTGGAGAGTCTTAAGAAATGATAGTTATCTATAGAATAAAGTGCAAGGCAGTTGGCTAGAAACTGAATGATAATTTTTTTTCTCATTTCAAAGACTTATTGTGCTCCTTAAGAGTGATAGGCACTGTGCTAAGTGCTATTGGGTACAATAATGAGCCAAACAGGCTCTCTGCCCTCATAGAGCTTCCATTTTATCTGAGAAAGACAGACATAAATAAATAATTACATAATCTGTCACATAATCTATAAGGTAGGAGTAAGAGCTATGGTCTCTTCAATAAGATGCTACTGCAGAGGAGACTTGAGAGCAGGACACAGAGAAAGAGGAATGAGGAGGAGTCCAGGCAATGGAAACCGATAAGAGGCTGCGGTCAGTGCCTTCAACACCACACAGCATATATCCAAAGAAATCCCTTCGCTGCCTGTCATACTTCACGTATTTAAGACTCCTTTACCCTTGGTTGAGGCAAGAGCTCTACCTTTATACCTTGGTCTAATGTCACATTTCTTTTCCAGTTCCAATATATCTTGTTCCAATATATCTTCTTTTACAAATATTATTGATTTTGTAGTCAGCAAACTTGGCAATACAAAGAAAATTTTAGCATCCACTATGACTAACCTTGACTTGAAAAGATTTCAGAATTGTGTTTGTTTGCAAAGTATTTATGTGCTTTTATGATCTTTTCTACCTAACAAACAGACAAACCTACCAGGTCAGAAGCTATTGCATATAAAGCCAAGGTAATGAATTTATTTTTCAGAACAGAAGTCAGATAAGTAGGATTAAAAAAAAATCTTAATGCTGCCTAAAATGTACTTCTAGATTCAAGAAACAGTTTTATGAATTAAACTGTTAGTTTGTAATAATTTTTGACTAAATATGGAAAAAGAACCTCAAGTCTTTGGATACATTTGTTAACATTCTATAAGGATAAAGCCAACCAATCCTTTATCTGCCAAATAGGAAAGATTTGACTGCCAGGAGAATACTTGGGCATTTGCATGGCATGCTGACTTCCTGACCTCTTTTCCATTTGCTGTCTACATTCTAATAACTCCAGTCTATGGTTTTTATCTGTGTTAAGACCTAGTATACCTGGATGATTACTCCCTTCTCTTACTTATAAGAAAAAAAATGAAGTGTTACCTTATATTAATATTCTAAGCATACTTTTACATGTGAAGTTCTTACAGTTAAACTAAGTACATGGTAATAACTCCATAAATATTATCAGTAGTCTCCATATTCCTATCTCTGCTTTACCTAAGTATGTGCAGTGTTAACACATCTTTTACCTTACTGCAGATGTCCTGTTCTGTCCCTACCACTACATCTGCAACAGCTAATACACAGTACATTTCTCCTTTGGTGAGCACTGTTGCTTCTCTTAATCTCCCTAACTCACCATGTAAACTGGAGTTCCTCATCCTAAAAAAAAGTATTTAAAACATTGTGCTAGGTGCCAGGAGGTTTTATCTATTCATTGCAAGCATTTTATAGTCTAGAGGAAAGGCCTTTGAGTCAGAGGGCACTAAAGCCTGTTTCTCCAGGGATGGAAGTTACTACATAGTTTTCCATCCATCAGTCAAGGACAGATTTTGTGAACTCATCCCCAAGTTCCCAGATAAGCATTTTGGATCTAGTAGGCATGAATGGAATCCAGTTAAATCCAGCCATGAGTTTTTGGCGACTGTTCCAATAACAGTCAGGGTTTCCTAACTCCATTTAAAAACAGTCCAGAAAAACTACAAAGTTGGCAGGTGAGAGTGAATGAGTCTCCAACTGCCCTGGGTAAGTGCCTGCATTCAGTGGGGAGCCTGTGAGGGCTACCCAGGAAAGCTATTTAACCTCGGCAGATCAGAATGGCTCACAGTGTCTCCAATGAGGTTGAAATTTACTGATTTTTGTTTGCAATAGGTTTGCAAGGAAACATTAAATTCCTGACATGTTCATGAAAACAGATTTATTTTTTCATTTTATATTTTAAAATAGCCAGTATACCATGGACTAGCCTATGAGGAAGTGGAAAAGATTTAGCAATAGCTAATTTTAAACGTCTTCACATTTCAAAGCTACTTGTGTTTATAGGTAGGTGCAGGACTCAGGGGTGACTTGGATGTACTCCCCACCGTGTGATGTCAGAGGACACGAAATGGAACAAGAACAATGGGTGCAAGGCATCACCGTTTCCTTAAAACTTCTTAATATTCTGTCCTTGAATCACACTAATCATTTATAAACTTATTTTCCTTTAGGTTTTCTTTGGGGTCTATGTACCTGAAAGATATACTGATGAAATTATTTGTACTGATATAAAGATGGCAAATCCTGAATGGAAGGAATATTTGCAATGATAGTAACTCCTGTAAGATTAAATAATACCAATATTAACTATTATTATTATTATTATTATTATTATTATTATTATTTGTGTGTGTCCTGGGGCTTGAATTCAGGGTTTGGGTGTTGTCCTGAGCATTTTTGCTCAGTGCTGGTTTCACAGACATTTTGCCTCGGCTGGCTTCAAACCACGTCCTCAGGTTTCACCCTCCTGAGTAGCTAGGATTACAGGTGTGAGCCACTGGTATCTGGTTAAATAAAGAGTAATTCTTTATAGCTAAAACCTGCTTAGCTAATACCTTTTTTCTTCAGCAATACCTTACTAACCTGGAGTTAAATAAACCACAGTCATCAATCACCACAATAATAAAACATGTTGCTTCAAGGCATGAGAAGATCTGGGGAAACTTCAAATATGTAGCTTTTTTAAGGAACATCAGACTATACCAGCATAGTGGTGGTTGATATACCTATATATCTCATCTTTAGTTTTCATAATACTCCAACTTTCAGAGTCATTATGTGACTTGTTCAGAGCCATCTATCTGGCAAATGGAAAAGCAAGGGTTGATTCCATGTCTCTCTCTTAAAATTGTTTTTTCTTGTTAGTCCCTTTTATTCTTATTTTTCTCATTTCCCAGTTTTGCTGGCCTACTGCCAAGCCATTATAACAAATCTGTTGTGTGCCCTTTTGTTTGCCTGGATTCTTGTAAAAAATAAAAAAACAACCATAACACAAAGCTCCCCCGCCCTTTTGCCTTCTTGTGTTTCTTATTTCATTAAATAGAATGCTGCTGTAAATTCTATGTCTGTTATCTATTTGTTTTTTGAAGTCTCCATACTGTATGAGTTTTGCACATCCATCCATGTGGCTATATGTACCTGTAGTCTGTACACAAGCATTATATCTACTCCATCTAGCTGTCCACTACCACAGTGACAGACACCTAGATTGCTGCCATGTTCTATGTGGCTAAACGGCACCTGGCTAGGGGCATGCCACACATTCTCCACCAGTGCAGGGACACTCCTTCATCCCTGCAGCCCTACTTGCACTTAACTTTTCTCTACATTTATTCATGCTTTGAAAAAAAATGCATCTCTTCATATGTTGGTTGATCGAACTTTCAAATTACTAACCTGAACTATAATTTAGGTATGAAGGTCATGATCTGGGATGTGCCCATCACATATGTAAATTAAAACTTTCTACTGGCAACATTTGGAAAACATAAAGAAGGTAAGTGAGATGCATCTTAATAGTTTATCTTATATGTAAAGTTGATAATGTACCTTATTCAACTCATTTTAATTTATCCATGAGATTTTTGTGTTTTTTTCTTTTCATGCTGTCTTTGAAGTCCTAAGTATACAGAGCAAACTTTATTTCAAAGTACATTGGATGCTAACTTGTGTTTTTTTTTAAATGGAGACATTAAAATGCATTAATATCTTGATGCATCTATATATAGTGTATAATGTTCAAATTAGGGTTAATATATATTCTCAAATATTTTTCACTTCTTTATGGTAAAGTCATTCAAACCTTTTCTTCTGTCTTTTCCGAAACATTATGGTATGGTATTATTATCTTTAGTCATACCATTGTGCCACAGAAGGCCAGAACTTCTCCCATGTAACTACATATATTTCCTCCCCATTCTGCTATTCTCCCTAGCCTCTCCATCATCCTACTCTCAATTTTATGAAATCCAATTCCTTTTATTCTTTTGGCGGTGCTGGGGTTTGCACTCAGGGCTTTGTGCTTGTGCTAGGAAGGTGTCGTACTGGTCTCTCCCCTAAGATCAACTTTTTTTTTTTTTTTTGCCAGTCCTGGGCCTTGGACTCAGGGCCTGAGCACTGTCCCTGGCTTCTTCCCACTCAAGGCTAGCACTCTGCCACTTGAGCCACAGCGCCACTTCTGGCCGTTTTCTGTATATGTGGTGCTGGGGAATCGAACCTAGGGCCTAGTGTATCCGAGGCAGGCACTCTTGCCACTAGGCTATATCCCCAGCCCTAAGATCAACTTTTGAAAACATTTTTTCCATGTAAATGAGATCATGTGGTACTTGCCTTTTGTGCCTTGTTTATTTGTCTAACATAATGGCCTCCTCTCCCATCTATGTTAATGAAAATGATTTCATCTTTCTATGTCTGGAGAATAATTCACTGAGTATATATACCACATTTTCTTCATCCTTTCACCAGCTAATAGACAACGTACTTTCTACTTTATGGCCGCTGAGAATAGTGCTGCAATAAACATGGGAATGAAAGTGTCTCTTTCAAAGGACAAAGGATGAACCAACACAACAGTGATACAAGATAATATGTTGGACATTAACTGTACAACTGGGGGGGGGGCATAGGGAAGGGGAAGTGGGAGAAAAATGAGGGAGGAGGTAACAAGTTTGACAAGAAATGTACTCACCACCATATGTATGTAAATGTAGCCCTTCTGCACATCACCTTAACAATAAAATTAAATTAAAAAAAGAAAATGTCTCCGTGACATACTGATATTATTTCATCTAGATATATAGCCAATAGTGAGACTGTTGGGGTCATATGGCAGTTCTAATTTTAAGTTTTTAGAAACTTCTATATTATTTTTCATCATAGGTACATAAGTTACAATTTCACAGTGTGCCAAGTTTCTCTTTCCTCCACATTCTCACCAGAACTTGTTCTTGTTAGCATTTTTGGTCAAAAATCAGTTGCTTGTAGTTGATGTTCCATTGATCTTTGTGTTTGTTTCTATGTCAGTGTGTTTTGATTAGGACACTGGGTTTTCAAAAGTTAAAGTGAGTTAGATTACCTTTTACAAGTAAAATTTTGTTTGACAGAAAAAATTTTACACTGTTCATAAAATTGGGGGTGTGTTTGATGATCCAATAGTGAGCCCAAAATCTCTCTTACACTCTCTTTCCCTCTAATTCGTACTTGTTTATCATTCATGGCCATATAAAGATGTATTTTCTGTTTATGAATAGTCATGATAATAAGCCTTGATCTTATATTGTGTTTGCATTTCCCATTCCCCACAATATCTTCTCTTTGTTCTCAATATCTCTGTTTCCCCTGGCTTGTATGGTGTAGTTTTTTCACTTTATTACAGTAGGCTCTTTGGTTGTATGTATTCAGATTATCTACATCTCTGTTAAGATGTGACACAAGAACCAGTGTGGTTCTGTAGATACACTTGATAGATGGAGCAGTACCTAGATGGATGTTCTTTTCCCAGAGTCTATGCAACAACCAGAGAAATTTGAACTAATTTAGGCTTTAGCAGTCACAGTTGGACTCAATTAAAAAGTTATTCATATTTTGATGCTTTTTAAAACACCCACTATGTGTTTAGTATAGTTATATGATTATAGATAAAATATGGATTCCTGGACTTGAGGCAATCCTCAAGTAATAAAAAACAAAATACGGCTTCTTACTTATGATAATTTCTAAGCAAGAAGAATCTAGTTTTTAAAAGATAAAATTGTTTTGGTAGAAAAGCTGCCCTCCATTACTACCCCCAAAAGGATTTGACAGGTTCAGAGATAAGTATTGTATATTTTAAGCTGCTGGAGATATTCTTGGGCCTGAAACAATTGCAAAGCCTCCATTATCATTTAGGCACAATATTCTCTATTATCCATCTACCCAGGATAAATTAGCAATACATCTCAATATGTTGGTAATCTGACATAAGAATTAATTTGCCTATTTTACTGCATAAGAAGATCTATCATACATTCTCCTCTTAGAAGAAAATATATGATATAGATAGATATATTTTCATCTGGATATTATGGATATGGAACATTACACAAATACACCAAAATTAAGTGATAATGATATTGAATATGGTAGGCATTAATAACAAAGTGTGAAAGATTATTATACAAATGTGGCATGAGTAAAATGATCACATTAGGATATAGCTTTTAGGTGCAGAGGAAACATACTGTAACAAAAGCATGAACAAATGTGTTTCTTGTCACTTCAGTCACATTTCCTGGCTTGCTCAGCCTCAGCAAGGTAATGAGAAAGAGACAGAATGTGGATTCTATGCAATAAGGAGACCAGATTTTAAAAAATCTTGTTCCCTGCATCTTCTAGCTTTTGATGTTATCTATAGGCTTCCATTGACTCTATGGCCAGAAAAAGAGGTCCCTGTGTAGTTCAGTGAGGGCTAGTTTGAGGAATACATGACAGGAAAAAATCATCAAGAACATAGGAAGATAGGAGGTGCTGGTCCAGAGTCATCCTTTCCTGGGTGTTCTGAACCCCACACCCCCAATACCATTTTGTACCATTTCTAGTTTCATTCTGACCATGTGGTAGTTTAAAGAGTATCAGGTCTTTTACCTTAACTTTACTAGATCTGGGAACAGCGAGAGCTAGTGGCAATGGAGAAGCAAAACCAAATGAATTTAAAGGAAAGAAAGAAAAGAAAAATGAAGAGAAAAAGACCCAGTTCTGACCTAGGAAGATTAAAGGTGGACTCTCATTTCTCCCTACACTCCTAAGAAACCCACTTCATCAAGCAGTCTTCTGAAGACAAGGTGTTAATCTTACAGGATGCCAAAGATGAGTGATATATCCCTCCTACAATCTGTTTGGGAGGTGCGAACACACAGAGGATGAAAATCAAGAGTAAGAAGGTGCCAGATAGTCTCAAAGAAACACAGTGCTTCAGAAGTTTAATGGGAAGCCTGCAATTTAATTTGGAGATTTGGGTGTGAACTATGCAGTTGTTGGTCTTTGAAATAAGTTGGATTTCCACAAGCAAAGATGAACAAGGGGAAGAAAAATCAAGCTAGCCTGTCCTTTTATGGCAAGTACCAAGTGGTATTATACTGGCAAGATGTCTGGTGTTGCACTGCAAGTGGAAGGGTAAATAGCAAAGACACCTGCATGTCTGTGCCTCAGTACTGTGAGATGCTCTTTGCTTCCTTGAAAGGTCATGCACAGTATAGGCAGACAGCTACCAGGTTAGCAAATATGAATTGGAACCCAGGATGAAGGCAGGCCTTTTTTCTCTTCCTAATGACAGTTAATATTTATTCATATACTAGGATTATTGAAACATTATTAAAGACAACATCATCACCAACATCTTTAAACCAAACTGAATTTTGGATAGAGAACTTCAGTAGAGCAGAAACATTTGAATATTATGTTTTTAGAGCTCTGTGTTTTTTCCTTCCTGAATGGAAATTCAACCAAAGAAATGAAAGCATCAGGAGATACCTATGAAGACATGTATTTCAGGGAATTGGCTTACAATATTGTGGAGACAAGCTAGGGAAGTTTGAAATCCATCGTGCAAGCTGTCAGAAAAAGTAGACGATAACTTTAGGCAAGAGCTGAAGCTGCTATCCACAGACAGAATTTCTTGTTCTTCATCTTTAGAGGATTTCTTTTTTGTTTTGCTCTTAAGATTTTTCCAATTGCTGGCCCAGTGTGCTAGATATGCATATAATTCAAGCTAGGTGGGAGACCGAGATAGTAGGATTGTGGTCTTTGGTCACCCTGACCAAAGCTCAAGATCATATCTCAAAAATAAACTAAAGCAAAAATTGATGTGTGTGTGGGGGCATGGCTCAAGGAGTACAGGGTTTACTTAGAAAGTTTAATTTAAGCCTCAGTACTGCAAAACTAACCAAGACAAACAAACAAGCAAACAGTACCTCAGAAAAAAGCAATAAAGGGTGTAGTTCTGTGTAAAATATACTATATACTCATCTGAAATAGCCTGGTGAAAATCCTTGATGCAATTGAAACAGGCTCTGTTGAGGAGGGGGGGCAAGCCTAGAAGGTGAATAAGGATGAATATGAATGAAGGAGTTTGTATATATGAAAATAGAACAATGGAACCTGTTGAAATTGTTTTTTAAAGAGGAGAGGATGAAAGGGTTAGACAGAGGGGGTGAGTTTAATCAAGATACATTGCATGCATATATGGATATGTCAAAATGAAATCCCCCCTACATACACATGTATGTCTGTTTGTGTGTATAATAATAGAAATTATTAAAAAGTAAATCATTTTAAAACTTATTATGGACTCTAATCACATTTGTGAAATACCCACAAGGCATCACTTAGATTAATGTTCAGTTGAATAACTAGGCCTATTGCCTATCCAGATTGACACATGAATTGGACCATTGTATGTCCATCAACAACCCAGATGTTAGAGAATAAGGACAGGTAATATAGGAGAACTGGCAACGTCTGCAATGACAGAGGAGAATAAGTCAAAGCTACAAAGGGCCACATGTTATCTGGGGAATGCAAATGCACTGGAGAGCTGTGGTTGCCAAGAGCTTGGGGGCAAGAGACTATGATAAGTGGCTGCTTAATAGTATAAAGTTTCCATTTAAGGATGATGAAAATGTTCTGGAATCGGATAGTGGTGATGGCTGCACAAGAACTTTATGAATGTACTTAATGCCTTCAAATTGTACAATTTAAAATGATGAAAATGTGAATTTTATACTATATATGTGAATCATAATAAAAATCAAATTGTATTTGATTTGACTAGAGTGGGCCTGAAATTGGAATACTGTGTGTGTGTGTGTGTGTCCGCGCGCGTGTGCGTGTGCACACGTGCACTAGTCTTGAGTCTTGAACTCAGGGCCAGCTTTTGCGCTCAAGGTGCTAGTGTTCTTCCACTTGAGTCACAGCTCACTTCTTTTGATAGTTCAGTAGAGATAAGAATCTCACAGATTTTCCTGCCCATTCTGGCTTTAAACTGTGATCCTCAAATATCAGCCTCCTGAGTGGTTAGGATTGCAGGCGTGAACCACTGGCACCTGGCTGGAACACACTTTAGTTTAGACGTGTTGGTGTGTAATTTAAGAGTGGTAATTTGTGTTTACCTTTACTTCAGCAATGAGTCCAGTTACTTCTTCACAAGCCAGGCTTAGTTATCTATACATCTATATTGACATTGTTCAAGCCTGGTCTTTTGAGTGTCCAGCTTATAAAATGAGGGCAGAGGCAGGTTCCCTGTAGACAGCTTGACAGTGTGCTGAGTAATAAAAAGAAGACAGGATTCAATAGCTTTCATGGAACTGGTTATGGAGATCTTTAGCTTTAAAGGGTTTTTGCTTAAAGTGTGCCAGTTGGGAGGTTGATCATGAATCTCTGGCTTGTCAGAAAGAAAAGAGATTTAGCTGATGTATTGTACTTGAGTTCCTGGGAATATTTTACTGGAATGCTCTTTTCTTCTTCATAAATTCTTTTCAGTCTTGCTCTTTATTGAGAGCTGTGATGTGTGGATCTTTTCCTTTGTGTATAGCACAAGTTCTCACTCTGAGTATGGTAGGTGTCAGTGTAATGATCCTCCTGCAATGGTGACAGTTCACAGAAATGTTTTTCAAATTGGTGCTACTGACAGACATGTGTGTGTCCCCAAGTAGATTTATGGGTCACCAAGCAAACAGCTCTGACAGTGCCCTGGAGCCAGGGAATGAAATGACTTTCCCCTGGAAGAGGATACATGAGGCAGAGCTGCACGGGAAAGCCAGCCTCTCAATGTTTTTGTGCCCCACGTTCCTCTTTCTCAACTATAAACAACATGCTGCATGGTTAGTGCGCTTAATACCAGAGATTCCTCCCTGTGAATATCCTCAGGTCTTTTAAAGGTAACATTAACTATTTCAAACTCAAGGCTTTTTCTTACTGGCAGCAGTGTGAATTCAGATAAGTGAAAGAATCTTTTGGAAGTACTATGTTAGCCTTTATGTATATCATTTTAGAAGTTAAAAGGAAACTTAAAATTTATGATTAACTTGTCCTATATGTCATTGTTAACAGATTGCCGCAATTAAGAGACACATTTAAATGAAATTAATTTTTTCATAGGCTAAAATGTTTTATTTATAAAAGGGACTGATTGTGGGATCTTATTCACAGCATGCTTATTACCTAGATTATGACAGCTGTGACATAATGCATATCAAGTCATTACATTGAAATTAATTTTTGAAGCATGCATACTCCTAACCAAATGGCTTAATAAGTATGTAAAAAAGCTCAGTATAATTTGGTGTAGTCTTCTGTACAAAATTGATAGAGCTTAATCTTCTATCTTGGACATCCTTTAATGTATGCTGGTCCTTGAGCCCTTATGTATGCACATAAAGGCACACACATGGGAAACTTTGATCTGTGTGGGAAGGATGAATTCTGCCCAACTAACTGTATCTACCAGTGGGCTCAGCCCAGGGGCCAATGATCTCTATTAGATTCATCTGGCATATCTCTCTAGCACACCTATTTAAAGATAATTGTTTATAAATGTAATGAAGTATGTTGGGTGAATAAGATCTGGCAGACATTCCAAATGTATGTTTTTATTTTTTCTAACAATTCTGTACAGTATGTATTAAATCATAAAACTGATACTCAGAGAGCAACTTTTCCCCAAGAGTGGTAGAGTTGGCTTCAAACCCAGAACAAGATAATTCTCAAGCCTTGCCATTTTTCATTGCTCCATACTGACAAGGACTTTCAGAATGGTTAGCCACAGGGCTAGTCACAGGAAGCAGGACATACGACACCTAAAGTTTTAATGGGACCGGGCAGGTGATTCTGGAAAACTAGCCATAGTAAGTAATTTACCAGAAGCGCTCTCATTCTCTCTTAAACACAGTTTAAGCATAATCTTCTCTTTGGAACCTGGCATTGTAGGTTACTGTGCTCTGCAGTTTGCTATGTCTCCTGTGCCTGTGTGTACCTGTCTGCATGTCTGTAGTTGTATTTGCCATGCTTTATTGTTCTTTGCCTGGCACAGAATCTGGCATACAGTAAGACCTAATGAATTAATCAGGCAAAGGCGTCCATGTACATTGAAGAGAACTAGAGGACCAGAGGGAGGGGACTGGGCAGTGAAGTGAGAAGCCAGAGAAGAGCTTGGAAGAGCTTGGAGGACTAGGAGATGAGCCTTCTTTTTCAGGATTTGCCTTAGGGTCAACCAGTCAACTCTAAAATTTGCATGAAGGGACAGACAAGAAGAAAAAGCCCAGGCTTTCTAGCCATTGTAGGGAAAATCAGTTTTTTTCCCCTAAGTAAGCCCTGCCCTGTTTTATTTTCTACCTTATTTGCATATTTATATACATTTATTTATCTTCCTGCCCAAGGTGTAAACAAAGAAAAATTGTAGAGAAAGATGTCAGAGGAGAGGAGAATCAGCAAGATCATTGCTCTGAAGACTCATATCCTGCAGTAACTTCTAAGTCAAGGATCAGCAAGCTTGCCCACAGGCCAAATTGTAGCCTGGTTTTATGTAACTCTACAAAACCTGAGTTTGCAATGGTTTGGGGTTTTGTTTTGTTGTTTTTTTGTTTTGTTTTGTTTTGTTTTCTGCCAGTCCTGGGGCTTGGACTCGGTCTGAGCACTGTCCCTGGCTTCCTTTTTTTCAAGGTGAGCACTCTGCCACTTGAGCAACAGCGCCACTTCTGGCCTTTACTATATATGTGGTGCTGAGGAACCTAGGGCTTCATGTACACAAGGAAAGCACTCTTGCCACTAGGCCATATTCCCAGCCCTGCAATGTCTTTTTTATTTTATTTTATTTTATTTTACATTTGTTAATGGTCAAAAAAATTCAAAAGAAGTCTTTCATGGTCTCTGAAAATGATATGAAATTCAGATGGTAGTGTTCATAAATACAGTTTTATTAGACCCACACCAATTAACTAAATGGTTTTGCTATCATTGCTTTTCTGTTTTAAAGGCAGAGCTGGATGATTGTCACAGAAACTGTATGTCCACAAGCCCCAAAATTTTTTCTATATAACTTTTTATGAAAAGTTGGCCAATCACTGCTCTAAGCCATAATAGTGACCCTCCATTTAAAGTTGGTGGGAAAACAGAATAACATTGTTTGCATTGTTTCAGGAGCTGTATGAATTGATTATATTTATAGATTCTGGTTGATTTTTTCTGTTACTTTTATCTGCATTTGTTTTGAGGACCTAGAAAATGTGTACATAGTGAAGGTACATTCTGAATAAGGCTGGAAGATAACTTGTGGTTTATTCTGGAAATGAAACCAATTTTTCAATTGCTTTTGAACTTGACCTCTCCGAATGAGAGATGGAGGGGAAGGGGCACATAGGTAATCACAGTCTCCAGTCCCATGCTACCCCCAAGCTTCCCTGAGGAATAATGAGATAATATATAGGCAGCATTTGAGCTTCTTGGGGAGAGGCATTCCACAAATATAAGGCATCATCATTAATAACACATCTCTGATCTTCGACTCACAAAATAATAGGTTTGAAGGAAAATCATTTAGATATGAGATTAAAGACATATTTGTTATAGATCCAATGTGTTAAGAGACTAGTAATATGGTAATCATGGAATAATGAGAGAGATGATTTTGATTTCAAATACATAATTGTTTCCATTCTTGAAGAGAGAAACTAGTTTCACCTTTCCTCACAAAATCTAAGATACAGGAATAACTGTGATCATTGGTCAGAAATCTCTTTGGGGCCCTCTAGATCAACAGTTATGTTGTCTAAGCATTAGGGAGTATAAATATAAGTGATGGGAAAATGATCCCAGAGGTTTGTCTCTGCCCAGCCAAACTTTCTTGTTCCCAACTTCGACAAGGACTTGAATGCAGGTAGCTTATTTGGGAGATGTTCCTCAGAAACAGAAGTTGTGAGCAGGAAGAGTAAGAAAGTGAAGAAGAAAAGCTCAGAAAGTTTGTGTCCCTGGACAGAATAGGATCCATCTGCTAGGAAGCCTGTAAGGCACTGTGTAGAACTGGCCTCATATTGTAAGAAAGCTGGAATTAGTGGACTCACCATGTGATAAAAATAGCCACGTCCAGAATTTGAAGCCACACATAGTTCAGAAATTCTACCAAAAAAGTTTTGTTGAATTCCAGAAGCAATCAAGAAAGGTATGCATGTATACAGAGGAAGCTGAGATTTTAGTACAAGTTGTACCAAATCACTTAGCTTGCAAGTGTTGGGCCTAGGATGCTGACCCATCTCTATCTAACAGCAAAGCCCAAGCAATTTTCTCCATGTTATGTAAGAATGTAGTTGACCCTTCATCAGTTTACATGTTCATGCTGTTTTCTTTAATGTTTAAGTTGTCCTAATAATAGTGGAAAGATTGCTGTACTCTGGGGATTTGGGCTGCAGTTCAAGTAATCCTTATCTCAGTGACTCAGTCACAACTTCTCTTCATAGGTATACATGATGAAGTAGCTCTTGGCCGGTATGACTGTCACCTAGATATCTAAACTGATGGAGCAGCCATTGTCCCCTGGTGCTGGGGTCCACCTTGCAAGCAGGGCACTTTTGGCATTCACTTTTAGGAGTTATGCAAAGGCAAAACTTGAATGTACATGACCTTGAGTGGGAACTTTTAACTTCTAACATAGACCAGGCCCTGCCATCTAGAGCATTGTTGCATGGTGTGGTAGTGAGAAGTGTGACTGGGGTTTTTCTGTTCACATTTCATTGAGAAAGCAGGAAGGGCTCTAAATATTGGTGAAGAATAATAAAGCTTCCCAGAATAGGACTGATTTAATTAATCTTCACAAGGCTTCTGTTTTCTTGCTAATAGGGTCACAAGTTTAAGCTATTTAGAAGATCATCATGACTTAGAATATACTTAATTCAAATGTTGACTTTTCCATGTGTCCTTATGCAAATTCAGAGTAGCCCAGTGCTGGGGCTGCAGCTTTTTCTATTTGAGAATTAGAAGGAGAATAATAAGGATGTTGTTCTTTAAAAATGCTCACCCTATAGCCAACCATACCAAACCAATCTTAAGGTTTATGCATTTACTAGATCATGTGGGAAGCAGAAGAGAGACCAAGCCACAATGATTACTCTACGGTTTCAGCTGTCCTTGTAATAAAAGTGACTGACCCTAGGCATGAATTGATAATACTACAGCATAGTGATGGAAGGTGACTTAAATAAGTAGCTGACTTTTTCAACATGTGGCTCAGTAACTTGTTGTGGGTCTCATACTGTCTGCAAGCTGTAAATTCAACCCTAGTATGTGTGAAAGGAACATTAACCATTAATACACACACACACACACACACACACACACGCACACGCACACCTTTCAAAGATGCACTATGGGAAGAAAAATGTCTTTGATCAAAGGGCTACAGGGCTGGTAGAAGACATTAGATTTTCATGTCTGTTTACCCTGATTATAAATCTAAAGACTCTGGATTCTACCAAATTCCTACTTTTCTCTTAAAGGAAAATTCTAGGGAGTTAGGGGGACATTGTAATATGATCAGGGTTAGATTTAGGCACTGGAGAAGAGACAGATTGTTAGGAGGAAGAGCATGGTAGTGAGCTGAAAACCTGCTGCATCTTTGTGTGCATGAACTTATTGTCTAATCATGGACAGGTCATTTAACTTGGCTTTCTTGACAATTCTAACTCTAAAACTGATAGTGAAAATTTAAAAATCATCATTGAGCTCAAAGAGATAGCAGGCTGGAGAAGTTTCTGTTTTAGGCTTTAAATGATGTTAGAATATTTAGAATGAGAGGAGTCATTTGGGAGAGATACTGAAAGTGCAAGAGTAAGGATCTGTGACACAGCAGAGTGGGGAACGGGATGGGTAAGACATGGGGGTGAGGATGCTTTCCTTCTGAGACAGACAGGAATGATAAGGCTACAGTGGGGACAGAGACTGTGGTCTTTTTAAGGTTGTGAGGAGGTGGATGTAGCATTAAGATGAAACACCTTCCAGATTGGTCATCTGCCTTGAATGTGCTGGCAGGAAGGGCAGGTGAGCATATTGAGGAATGAAGGAAAGCTTTGAAACCAAAGTGTGTGGAAAATGATAAAGGGAGTTAGTTACCAAGAGGGGAATACAAACAATTTAAATCCCAGGAAAGACTTAGATGAGGTGGAACAACAGGAATTATAGTGGAATAATTGACATGACATATTTTTATAACTGGATATGGCAGGATCAGGGATGAGGAAGACCCTATCAATACTAGGGTTTGTACTCTGGCACTGAGCCATACCTCCAGCTCTTTGTTGACTGGTTATTTTTGAGTTTAGGTTTCTCTTTGTATCCAGATGAGTGCCTGGATCACATGTGGTCTACTTAGATTAGTCCTATTTTCATAGCTGGAATGATAAGAGTCTGCCACTACACTCAGATTCTTCTATTGAGATGAAATTTTGTGGTATTTTTTCCTCTCAGCTGGCCTAGAACTAAGATCCTCCTGCTCTCAGCCTCCTAGGTTAGCTGGGATGACCAGAACACACCACCACATCCAGTTATTGATGGAGAAAGGGGTTCACATGTGTAACTTGGCTAACCTCAGACACCAGTTCTCTCAATCCCAGCTTTCCGTGTCTCTGGAGTGATACGTGTGAGCCAGCAGGGTATGGTTGAGGAAGACTAAAACATAAAATAAGCTATATTGGAATGATCTTGACTTATCATATTGCAACTTGGCTTAGAAGGAAACAAAGGGAGTTTAAATTTCCCTGCAGTCTCATTGAGGGAGAAGAGAAGATTCCTTCACTATAGTTGTGGGGAAGATGGAAGGAAAAGATTTAGACACTAAGAGGATACTGAAGGTCAGACTGTATTCAGTGATGATGAAGCCCAAGAAGTAGAGGCCTGTGAGTGATTGAAAGGCAGAGAGAATTACATTCTCTCTTTGAGGCTATTGAGGAGCTAGACTGTGAGCTCTTTAAGGAAAGTCCAAGGTCGTCTTTTTTTTCTTTATTGTGAAAGTGAAGTACAAAGGGGTTACAGTTTCATACGTAAGGCAGTGAGTGCATTTCTTATGCAACTGTTACCTCCTCCTTCACTTTTCTCCCACCTTCTCCCCTGCCCATTTCCCTCCCCCTTTCTCCATGAGTTGTACAGTTGGTTTACACCATATAGTTTTGTTAAGTATTGCTGTTGCGTTGGTTCGTCTTTTATCTTTGTCTCTCCATTTTGATGTTCCCCTTCCCTTCCTAGTTCATGATCATCTTTATTTTGGCCTCCTCCAGCTCCTACTATGTTATCAGGAACAGTGGATGTCCAGGAAATCCTTCAGGTTAATCTGAATACTATACAGGATGATGGCAAAAGTTGAAGTCAGGAAGCAAACTCTAAAATGATCACTGGGCTGTAGACAAGTTGGCATGTGCAGTCCTGTCTAATTCAGAAGAGATGACCTAGTTTCTTTTTCCATAAACTCCGTCAAGGGCTTTCCCTTCCTCTGTCTGTGACTGACTCCACAAATAAGGGGTAATTTCTCAAAGAATAGCCAGCTGTGCCTCCTACTTCTATAGAAAAGAGTTTTTGCCATCATCTGAATACAAAATTGTATCTTCTTGCTTGCCAATATGAATACATTTTATGGTTATGGCTTTTCCTACATTCCTGATATAGAAGCATTCTTAGAGATTAACTATAATATAGAGGAAATGAAACAGAAATGAGGATCCAGCTAATTTGTATTAGAGATGTGATAGTTCACTTTTGAATTGTTGAATTTTGAGAGATAACCAGAAAAGAAAAACAAGTCAGTCAGCCAGCCCTGCTGAATGTAGAGGTTTCCCTTTTTCCTATCTGTCTTACTACTATGAATGAATGGTTATTAATTACATATTTATGATAATACTTCAGAGTCTACTTGTGAATGTCCTAAATTAACCTATTTCCTAGAAATAATGAAATTTGGACTGCGTGGGTCCCCCTTGCTCTATTTTTCTGCCATTAAATTTTATCTTAGTAGGGATTATAATTAAGCCACAAACTTCATAACAAATTTTATTGGAACAGACTTAGGATGGCTCCGATAAGCAAGCTGAAATGCTAGACACATTATTAATTTTAAGGGTGTTCTATACAGTGTCTACCTTTGCTGCATGCATCTAGTTGATGCATTTGATTACAGAGAGAACCACTTAGGAGTTGAATTCCAAAGACTATAAATATTAGTGTAGTTCTCCTATTTCTAGATTGGAAATCATATGCACTGTTAATATGTAACTTGAGTTAGTATATTTTTATTTTCCTATTTCTGAATTAGAAAAATTCTATGCTCCATTAATAAATAGGAGCACAGAATGCATTCTATTTTCTATTTCAAATAGAAAATATGTTATATACACAAGAAGACAGGAATCAATTTTAACCATATGTGACAATGATTTTGGTTAAAGAAAATGGACTCTTTGTGACCTTGAAATATGGATTATCACATGCTAAGCACGAAAAAGGAAGGTAATGCTATCATTTTGATGACCATAATGGAAAATATTGCATCTGGGAATTATCAGAATGATTGAAGTGTTTAACAACTTGGAAAGTCTGGAGCAATTCACATACTATCACGGGAAAATTGGGTGTGGTTTTAGTTTGGACTGCCCAGGCAAAAATTTGAGCTGCCATGATTTGCCGATAAAAGTACCTATTGCTGAGGAATTGCTGACAATTTAAGAAGGGAAGAATATCTCATACTAAAATTTATTATTTCATCTGAAGACAAAAGGGGCAAATTACAGCTCTCTACTGGTTCATTTCCTATAAGTAGCTATTTCCCCCAGGCTTACTTTGCTCTGTACTTTTGAACTATAAACCTTTAGCTCAGAGGCACTACAAAATTTGTCATTGTCGTTTTCTGGCTTATCATTTCTTGCCTACGAGTGCTGCTGTCCTCTCACTGGCCACTCAGTGCTCTTGCATTATTGAGTGAAATTGTCCGCTCATTAGCAATTGACTCTGTGGTTTAGACATGGTAGGTGGTGAATGTAGAATTCAGGGGAGCTCAATGAGAAGCCCTGGATCCAACACTTTATTTACCCAGCAGGACAGTTTGGATTGGAATAACACTTTCCTTTTGGTTAAAAGCTCTGTCCAACCAGGTACCTCTGGCTCATGCTTGTAAACCTAGATACTCAGGAACCCGAGTTCTAAGGATCACAGTTTGAAGCCAGCCTGGGCAAAAATGTGTGTGAGACTCTTATATCCAATTAATCACCAAAACAACTGGAAGTAGACTGTGGCTTAAGTGGTAGAATGCTAGCCTTGAGCAAAAAAGCTCTGAGACAGTGCCCAGCCCCTGAGTTTAAGTCCCAGGACCAGCAACAAACCAAATCAAACAAATATACCGCCTTTCTTGTTATTATTATGATGAGAATATTAACATACAGTCTAATATCTTAAAAATTAAATTACGTTTTTATTGTCTTTAGGTAGTTGTACAAAGGAGTTATCATTCAATAAATCAGCTTATAAGTACAATACATCTAAATTGACATCACCCCTTTCATTTGAAAGGAGTAGTGAGACAGAAAGGAAAGGAATCTGAATGGTTCCATACCAATGTTTTAATACTGATTTTAGCTTAGAAAGAAAACCTAAGACCTTGGTCAAAGGAAGATGCTTATAATTATCCTCTACCTGAATTTGATGGTTAATACAGGGACTTAATTCTCTGATTTGTAATCTGTTCTTCTATGATCATTGGTATTTCTTGGATTATTCCTTTGCCCCTGTTTCTAACTGAAGCTTTCACCTCCTTTTCCACTCCTGATTTCCAGCCCCGGCATGTCTATCTGATTTCCAAAAATAGTGTGCATTTTGTGTATGCTGTTTTTCTTTGCATAAGATTCTCAAAGAGCGCTAATGGCCCTGTGGCTTACAGACAACTCATAGAGCTATGTTTTTTATCCTTTTTAAAAATTTTGGTTGTAAGAGCCTCCCACAAGGTCATGATCTTGCACCAGTAGTAAGTTTTATTAAGAACCATATTGGTGGTACTCAGCATTTGCACTTGGTAGGCAAGTGCTTTATCACTTGAGCCATGACTCCAGTCCCAGTTCTATGATCACAGCAACCCTATTAGTATTGTGTCAGTGTCCATCCAAGAAACAGAATCCACATTGTTTTGATTTATAGCTTTCTTGAGTTATAGTTTATATATCATAAAGTTTAGCTGTTGCAAATATATAATTCAATGATTTTAATAAATTTATAAAGTTGTATATTGTCGGGGTCCTTCACCCCCAGCGCTCCCCTGGCCAGCGGGAGAGGCAGGGGAAGCGCGCCCTGACCGAGGTGGGCCAAGAAAAGGTAAAGGGTCGACGGACGGCCCGCACTCAGTGCCCCTTTTACCCGAGGACAACCCAGGAGATGGTCTCACACAATCTTGCTTTATTTGGGAGGAGCTTCAGCCTTAAGCAGCAGGAAGGGGAGGAGTGTAAGCGCACCTAGCTAGGGACTGAGGGGAGTCCTGAGCTGTCTGTCAAGGGTGGAGGGCCGAGGGACCAATCCTAAGAGGCGGCCCAATTCTACATCACAGCCCACAGGACTGCCTCTGGGTTTACCACCAGGTGTCCTCTTGGCCACACGTGGTCCCAAGGCTGGGAGGTGGGGCCAGCTAGAACCGCCTTTCCGGTTGCGCCTAATAGCCACATGTGACCCCGGGGCTGAAAGGCAGGCGGGGCCAGCCGGGCATGCCCCACATCTCCCCCTCTTTGTTTTTATTAGCAGGTGGATGCCCTACTTGAGGGTGTGCCTGTCTTAGGTTGTCCCCCTCTGGGGATCTTACCCATCACCGACTACCACCCTAGCTCTTCAGGCAAACCTACCTGCAGGGCTTGCCAGCTCAGTGGAAGAACTCAGGGGGGAGGAATTGACACTCAAGAGGAGGCCCTGTTGATGCTCATGCCTGCACATTCTGGTAGCCTGCACATTCTGGTAGGGGCCATGACCAACCTCATAGGGTTCCCAGTCGGCTAAAAGCAGCATATTGCTGTCAGACCACCATTAAATGGACAGCTCTGGCTCATTGCTTAAGAAATAGGGGAAGCCTATTAACCACGCGAGGGTCAAGTATAAACACAGAGGCAAATGTAAACACGATCATGGGGCATCTCTCCCACAAGGGGGAGAAGGTGAGGAAGCCACCCATTTAGCTCAGTCTAGGGAAAATTGGAGTTCAGTCCGTTTCGGCGCCGCTCAGGATAATGCAGGCAGAGTCCCCCTTCTCTGGCAATGAGGTAGAAGCAGGCAGGGTCTCCCTTCTCTGGCGGTGAGGTAGAAGCAGGTCCAGGCCCTGGAGATTCTGGAGGTCCACCGCAGCCAAGGTGCTAGCAACTTAACACATCATTAGTGGACAGTTTATCATAAACATTGAAGCAAGGTGCCAAGACCCTCAACGCCTATTCCCCCCCCCCCCCCCAATGGGAACCCCTAAGCTCAGCAATAGGGGAAAGGCAAAAAGGAAGTAACAGTGCAAACTCCATTCCAGTTCTTTGGCAAAGCTGTAGGCGATACATTGCCACAGAGAAACATTGCTCCATAAAAGACGTCGAGGTAGAGTCCACCAAAGCAGTAGGGCTGGGTAACTGGAAGGAAGGGAGGCTGGCTGCCTCCATTGTTGTCCACAATTGCTGATACACACAAGCAGGTTTCCCGTTTTTCCAGGAAGGAGTAGGAAGAAATCCACCATGGTCTTTTTCATTCCTAGAGAGAACAAACAAGGAAGCATACCTCAAGAGGGGGTGATCTTGGGTAGTTATTCTAGTAAACAGTATGTTAGGTCTCTAGCAGATATCCAAATTGGGCTTGGTTCCCCAATTGGGAAAACACATCCAAAGCCCCTTCCCATGCTAATAAGCTGGTCAGGACCTTGCCATGATCCAGTAAGGGGGTCCTTCCATCAGACTTCCACCTTTAAATAAGGTGTCTGATTTGACCAATGCCTCTGAAAGTCCGTTAAAGATTGATCTTTGGAAAAATTTAAAATATTTAATGTAAGCATGGCTGTTCTTAACTGGTCATGGGGGTTGCTTCCCCCTTTTTGTTTTATTAATTGGTTCTTTAGGGTCTTATTATGCCTCTTGATTATGGCTTGGCCGATGACATTAGAGCTGATAACAAATTAACTACATACAAATGATCAGAAAACAGGTTCATCAGTTTTTGAACATGGGTTAGTGCCAGGGCAACTGTGTATAGCTCCTTAAACTGTGCAGACCCTGTAACTGGCTCAAAGTAGTGGGTGCCCTCTTCTCTATTGGCAGGGGAGGAGGTGGAGTATATCACTACTTTTCCTCCATCAGTAAAAACATTTACAGCTTTAATAAGAGGTTTGGTAGAGAAAAGTATGGTGGGAGTCCACTGTAACCTCGAAAATGAGGTTGCCCATCTTGAAGTGCCATAATGGCAGTCCAACTTCCCCATGAAACCCTCTAAGGCACTAGACACCTGGTTATGGTTTCTTTTAACCCACTCAAAATCTGACAACCAGTAGGGAATAACTAGTGAGGAGTGTAGAGAATAAAATTAAATAAAATTATGACCATTATGCCCCTAACAGCTATTTTGCTTCTGTACCTTTGCTTGCTAACCCACGGGGAAGTAGAAAAATACCAGCAGTCTTCCTATAGCTACCACATGCCTCCCACACCCCTCTGTGAACTCTGCGCATAGCCGAATCTGGGCACTGAAGATAACAGCCATCTGGCTCCGGAACGTGATTAATCGTCCATACCCGGAGCCCACTCAAGGTTGGAGATGACTAAGTGTCCATTCTCAGACCCCGGCCCGGATCTGGGCACAAGAGATAAGAACCATCTGGCTCCAGGAATGTGGCTACGTGACCACTCCTGGAAGCCCACCCGGATCTGCACCCCAAGGTTAAGGCCGTCTGGCGCCATACTTCGGTGGGGAGACCCAGGCCAATCCTGAGGCGACTGGTAAACTAGGGCAAATGTCAACTATTCATGTACTTGTAACTGGGGGTCTTCCCCAACTACCCTGTACCCGTCTATAAAAGCTGTGCTGAAATTGTGCTCGGGGCCTCTTAGCGTCACTGGCAATGAGTACACGGGGGTTCGGGTTCAAACTCGCAATAAATGGCCCTTGCTGTTTGGCTTTGACTCTGGACTTGGGTGGTTGTCTGTCTTTGGGGTCTTGGAATCTGGGTATTACACTAGTATATCAGGATCCCGCCCATAATGTCTCAGGGAAATATCCCTGCCCTTAATTACCAGGTCAGCTAGCTGGTCTATCTGGGAGTAAACCATGGGAGCCCCTCCTACTGATGCATGCACCCATTGGAGAGGCTCACTTGCCTGAGTAATGGCAGCTGAGGAAAGCTCTGAGCTGGGACGGATCCAAAGACAAAGGGGGCATTTGGGCCTATGACAAGCCAATTGTGCCATGTTTAAGGCCGTCTGAATTTTTTTAAATATTACTTGATGTGATGGAGTTATTGTAATAACATCAGTGGGGGCTTTATCCTTTAAAGAGTTAAAAAGTGGAAGCAGATCTTCTGTAGGCAGGTGAAGCCAAGGCCTTAACCAGTTAATCTCACCTAACAGTTTTGTAGCTCCACCAAAGTGTGGGTGCCATCAAATCAAAGCATATATTATTCAACCTTACTGGCAGGTGTTAGAGAGCACAAATGAATAACAATCAAGAGGTCAAAGGATCAGGACAATGTTCAGCTTCTTCCATCCCGAATCAGCAGGCCTTGTTAGTCATGTGTGATGGAGGCAGGCAGGAGAGATGGGTTGGACACCTCCTGCTGGGTTGCCTGCAAATTTCTGTACAGACTGGTTAAAGATATTAGTTTGGGAGCAGACTGTGGAAGCAGCTTCCTGTAGCCACGGAATGCCACAGTCCACTCAGCTAACACACATGTCGACCAGGATCCTATAGAGCAAAATATTAATCCTGGGTCAGGAAAATTGAGGTTAGTAGCCACGTTTGCATATTCGTTCCAAAATGACTCTGGTTCCTTGATCCTATAGAGTTTATGAGAGCACTGGAGAGAAAAATGGAGAAGTAAAATCTTAGTCTATACCAAAGAATTGTCAGGATCAGATGTACACTTGACTTTTAGCATAGATAGACATAAAAAATAACAAACTGATTTTACATCATTGTACTTACATCATATGCTGTATATTTGAACCTTTTGGAGTTTTTCTTAGACACATTTGCTTGTACCCAAACATGATCAGTTTGGGTTTAAAACCTGTTTTGTTTTTTTCTTTTGGCTTGGAATCTGGTGATAAGAGTCAGGATTGCCTCCAGGCTGTTTACTGTGAACCCACCCACAGGCTGCAAAGACTTAAAAAGTTGCAGACTTTAGGGTGGGGGGCAGGGTTACTGGGAGCTGGAGTCTCTACATCCCTGCCCAGCCTCCAGGAATTTGGCACGCCCATTACCTGGGGCAAGGGTGGGAGGCACTTGCTAAAACCCATTCTATTGTGTGCCATGAGATCAATGCTAGAGAAAATTTAGGATTTAGCCAACAACAAGCAGAATTCAACCGAACCTCCAAACTTAGCAAACATCATTGAATGGCAGGGACGGTAGGAACAGTGGCCTCTAGGATTGGGGATGAGGCCTCATAAGAGGAATGGGAGTCTTCTGCCTTGAAGCATCAGAAGGAGGCACTCCCTGAAAGTTGCTAAGGTTACCTGACAGGCCATAATCTGTGGTAATAAAGGCTAGCTAAATTTTTCCAATTGTGGGTGGTACAAAGTTGATAAGCCAGGCCATGGAGGAAGGTCTTGGCCCAGGGAGAATTAGGTCCATCCTCAGAAACTGCCTTTCTAAGTTCTTTAAGATCCTGGGCTTCCCAGGGGTACCACTGGGCCAGCCTAATGCGTCCCGGGTTAACATTTATTGGGAAGCCCATGCATGGTAAGCGTAAACCGCGGCTACGAACGGGCGGTTCAGCAAGCTTTCTCAGGTCTGCACAAGATGGAGAGGAGCCTCCAGTGGGGGAGGGGTGACGAGACAGCAGAGCCCGCCCCCCCCCACCTCGCTCATCTGCCACATGTCCTGGGGCCAAGGTGCTTGGCTCCGGACACGGGAGATCGGGCCAAGGCTTGTCTATGGGCTCATCGGAGTGAGGCATTGAGCCCCTCTCCTCCTGGACAGTGGGAGGGCTGTTTCCCTTCCATCCAAGACGTGCCCCCGCGGATCCTTCCTGGGCCCAGATGCTCCTCCCCCTTAGGGGGCCTGGGGAAAAGCAAGCCTTAAGGGCCGAGAGGATTGGGGAGACTATGAGAGGGAGCTCCTCTCCCAAGTTGAATTCCTTCCTCTTTACCTCCCGCTCTATGAGGTTCCAAGTAACCCAGCTAAAAAGATTAGCATCTGCCAGCCAAGGTGTGATGTGTGTCAAGGTTTCCCAGGCCCTTTTGGCCTGGGAGTCTGAGATGTCTAAGCCTATGCTCTGAAGCATGTACTTCAGCACCCTAAGTGCCCTATCATCATGCTGTGCTTGAGATTGCCCCATCTTTTCCAGCGATAGCCTTACCTCTCGGAACTCACTTGACTTGGCTCACTGATAGCTTAAACCTACGCTTCCTCGTGCCCCACATTGGGCGCCAGATGTTGGGGTCTCAGCCCCCAGTGCTCTCCTGGCCTGCGGGAAAGACGGGGTAGCTCGCCCCAACCAGGGCAGGCCAAGAAAGGAGAAGGGTCGGCAGACCGCCCGCACCCAGCCCTCCCTGACCAGAGGACAATCAGATGGCCTGGGAGTCAAGTCGGCGCAAGATCTCGTTTATTGGGGAAGTACGTGCCACTAATATAAGGCACAGGAGCCAATCAGGTCTAAGATCAGCAGGAAGGGGAGGGATGTAAGCGCACCTAGCTAGGGACTGAGGGGAGGCCTGGAGGCGGCCTAATTCTACATCACAGCCCACAGGACCGTCTCTGGGTTCACCACCAGGCACCCTCTTGGTCACACGTGGTCCCAAGGCTGGGAGGCAGGACCAGCTAGAACCGCCTTTCCGGTTCCACATAATAGCCACATGTGACCCCGGGGCTGGAAGGCAGGCGGGGCCAACCGGGCGTGCCCCACAGTATATGGTGAGACAAAAAGAGGATATTCTAGGGAGAGGATCACAGAAACCCAATAGCTATGTGCATACAATCATATATAATGATGTTTGTTGAAATGAACTCCAAGAAATGGAAACGAGGATTTTTATTATTTTACTTTTTATGTGCTTTACTCTTTTGTCGCTGCTCTTGACTTCTGTACTTTTTGTCTTGTATGTAAGCTTATCTGTTTGGGAGAGGGTAAGGGGGAGCACAAAAATGGTGGGACACTAATTTCATAGTAGCACAGGTAGATGACTGCTATGTCCATTTTCAAAGATGAGCAAATTTGGGGGCTGGGGATATAGCCTAGTGGCAAGAGTGCCTGCCTCGGATACACAAGGCCCTAGGTTCGATTCCCCAGCACCACATATACAGAAAACAGCCAGAAGCGGCGCTGTGGCTCAAGTGGCAGAGTGCTAGCCTTGAGCGGGAAGAAGCCAGGGACAGTGCTCAGGCCCTGAGTCCAAGGCCCAGGACTGGCCAAAAAAAAAAAAAGAAAGATGAGCAAATTTAGACATGGAAAACTGCATAATTTTTCCAGTGTATTAAGGCTACGAAGTAATAACTGAAAGCTGAACTCATATGTCTGGCTCTAGTGCTGTCTTCTTTTCCTTTATATAGTCCTTTCCCCTTCCCTTCCTTTCCCTTCCTGCCTTGTCCCTTCCTCTTTTTTCTTCCCTAGTGCTGAGGATTGAGCACAGAGCCTTGTACAGACAAGGCAAGAACTCCACCACTTGATCCATGCCCTCAGCACTAGAACTTGCTTCCTTAGATGCCATACTATTTTGCCATTCTGCTCCCCTTTGCAAGTACTTGGTCCAGTAGTATTGTCAGTTGATAAAAGGCTATTACTATTCTCTCAAGTTTTGAAAGCATAGGAGCATTGTAGAGTTCTAGACTCTACTTAGGCCCCCAAACAGTAACCATTCCTCCAGTCTTCAAACGAAACCAACCCAATTTTATTTATAATTATGTCTCCCATTATCCTCTCTTTCCTTCCTATAGCATTAAAATAGTTCACCTACAAGGGCACACACACAGTTTTTCTTCCTCAAGGTCAACAAATTGAATTAGTTGGCATTAGAAAGGTATCATTTAGGTGTGATTTTCCCTCAGTGAAAAAGGGCAGTTGTCATGCAATGTCATGATTCAGGAGTTTTGTTTTTTTAATTTTAGTTATATCTTTCCTATATTTTAAGTTGTCTAGTTCTCTGCTTCAGAATATTACCCACTGTTTGCATTTCAGACTTGAATCTTATACTTTCGTTGCTTAACTTGAAAATCCCAGAATAGCAATGTTATCATGTGCACATTTAGGCACATTTCTTTTTTTCCAGGTGAATCACAACATGGCCACACATACATAATCAGTTCAGTAGGCTATGTGCAGCTCTTGTGCTTAGAATCCAAAAGGGACATTTTACAATACACAAATAATTTTGCATAGACAAATAGAGCTGCAGCAAAATTAAATGAGCTGTTTAGGATATGTAGCATGGCCTAGGAGTGTTAATCCATTCCACAAATACTTAAGTATAATACATACATAAATATATATTAGATATATATCATATAATATTGCATATGCTAATATACATTTATATCTTATATACATGTGTGTGTTTCTCTTATCTACTTGTAACATTTTCCTAAACCAGACTTACTTCATTGTAATTTGAGTATATCAGAGAGGATAAGACTTTTGGTGAGCAGATTGCTAATGGCCAGTTAATGAGTATTTCTTTTCAGTAAATATATAGTCAATTTAAGAGTAACCTAGTCCTTTAAGAACCATTGCCTCTTCAATCATAATTTGTTGATATTACAAATAAGCGTTTAAAATAGCACAGGTACCTTATAAATATGTATAATTGTGTGTGAGGGGGCACAGATACCTTATAAATATGTATAATTGTGTGAGTGTGTGAATTAAAAATAAATAGCAGAAAAGTAATCAGTAGTCACGATCTAAATGTAATTGTCATCTTATAGTTGGTGCTTGCATGTCCACCCACAACATAGAAATCCAGCCTGTAACAGCCTAGAACTGCAAGGAAGCCCCTTTCTCATGTGCATTTTTGTCTTCTAGATTCTTCTCCTTTTCCTTGAAATGGAAATTCAAGGTCGCAATTCTGAATACATGATGTTGATTAGGGATTAAGAAGAACAGCAAATCTAATTCTTAGCATTGTTTTTGATTCATCTGTGACTTCTGCTCCAGACTGCCACTCATATGCTGGAATCAGTTAGTTGTGATGAGTATTGATGTAGTTTTTGGTCTGCAAACTTGGAATGTCTTTTGATACACTAAATGGGAAATGTATAATGGAGAATGTTCTGACCTTTAAGGCAAAAGGTCTAGTGCTTACAAACTGAGACTCACGATTCAGTGCCTTTTAAGATCTTGAGTCATATATCACTGTATCACATTCCTCATTTAGAAAACAGAAGTGAAATACTTAGAGCATTGTGAGGGCCAAGAGAGATGATATAATGGGAGCTAGTAAATTCTGAAGTATTACAGGAGATGTGGCTATAAATATTTTAGTATACCAATTTACAGAACTTACAGCAAAGAGCAATATGCAGGTAGCCACTTTTTGATGGTATACTTTTTTTTTTTTTGAGACAGGCTCACACAATGCAGTCTAGCATGGCCCTAAAACTTAGAATCTTCTTGCTTCAGGCTCAAGAGTACTAGTATTACAGACATGTATCACTGCACACCCCTGGATATGTTCTTTTATGGCTTTTATTATACATTATCTAGCAAATGGTTGAATCATGAGTTAATCCAAATAACACAATATGCCTGTCTTCAACCATACTTTTCAGTGAAGGAAAATGTCTGTGGCTTAAACACGTGTCTCCTAAAATTTTCCTGAGTTGCACTTCAAAAAGAAAAGGCAACAATTTCACAGAAGATATACATTTGTGAAGTGCTATATTGCACAATTCCCCTTCTAGAGATTTATAGAGCAGATTAACATGTTCAGTAAAAGGCTCTAAAAAGTAACACAATAATTCTGGTGAGCTCTGCTAATACTTTTCCTACATATTTGACTATTAAGGCCTTTCCCCTAGGCGACAGCTAATGTAATTGTGAATCCATTTGGCACATTCTGCTTGAAGTCAATTTTTCAAGCCACAAGTGCCTGAGAAAAAACAAGGTTGAAGAACATAATAATCTTTCTTACTTACTTTCACAATAGCAGACATATTTCAGGAAAAACTGTAAAACAAATGAAATGAAACTTTAGTTGGGTAAACTTAGAAAAATTTGGTTCAAAATATTAAGTGTGTTTTAACTTCTTTTTACATTCATTTTATTTTCTATTTTTTGATGTTCATGTGTTCTATAACTCATTACCCTTTCCCCGTATGAACATAAGAATTCCTTTAAAATCTGTTAGTTTGGCCTATTACCAGTGCTTCGTGCCTGTAATCCTAGCTGGATGGCTAAAAGTAGAAGGATGGCAATTTGAGGCCAGCCCAGATAGAAAAGTTCATGAGACATCATCTCAAACATAATCACCAAAGCAGGCTGGAGCCATGGCTTAAGGGGTAGAGCACCAGATGAACAAATGTGAGGCCCTGAGTTCAAAGCTTACTATTTAGTACTTGTTGGGTTGGAAGATACTTCTCTTATGACTGAAGATTAGGATTAGAAAATTTTCATTAAATGCTAGAATGGGTCATACTTAGAAGATACCTTGTAAAAATGTAAAGCCATAGAATTTACAAAGCATTGTAATCCTCTGTGGTAGGAACACAGAGAAACCTGAGTTGTTAGGATTATAGGTGTGAATCACTGGTGCCCAGCCAGACTATAATTTTCTTAAAGTTGGCTTTATGTGGTTTTGTACACATAGATCATAACACAATGCTAGGCATAGGGTTCATGTGAAATTTTTTTAATGTTCAATAAACTAGACTTGGAAGCCGAATGTTTTGACCTCATCTGTCATTCATATATTTCTTTGCTGAACTATATATGCTTCAAGTAATATATATACTTGATGTTCCATTCATAATATATTTTACCTGTACAAATAATGAAAATAACACTACACATGTAAAAATCACTGTGTGTTTCACAAGCTAGTTGTTAAAACTAGGTCTGTTTGGTAAAATTAAAATCTGTAAAAAAAATTAGCCTGGGAATATTAGACTTAATGAAAAGTAAAATAGTGTGAAATTGATAAGGTTCAAAATTACACACACTTAAATTTCTTATTGGTGAAGAGTTTATAGAAGAATGAAATATTGACAACATTTGCAAAATTTGACCCAAGAAAAAGAAATGGATTTGGTGGAAACTCACAGTGCAAGGGAAACTTAGATATGGGTTTCTAAAGACAAGCTTGCCAGTACAGTACTTCATCTACTCTATTTCCCCAAAAAAGGCCTTATTATAGTTTTCTAGTGCCATGTATGTCTTAACAATTAATCATTAACTGTCTGCCTTTGTTTTCTATAATAAACTGCCTTGCCTTCATTCTTCTGCAGCTCACTGGTTTTTAGAATGCTTCAGTATTATTTGGAATTTTTGCTAAAATACAGATCCCTTCACAACTTAATCTGAATCTGTAGGATTAGGGCTAGGAACCTGCATGTTTCTAGCATGTAAAGTTAGTTATCCTAGTGCTTGTTAAAATTTGGGAACTACTTATCAATGTATAAGAGCCAAAATTAAAAAAAATTATTAGATTTAAATGATTAGATTGAAGGAAGAACATAAACTATACTATTAGTAGCTGGATCTCAGGATAGCACAAAATCACTCATTCATCAGTTTATCCTATCATTCAGTGTACTTTGTTGACACTTTCATGTGCCATGCTCTGTCCTCAGTGATGGGTCGGGGGTAGGGGGCGGGGTATGGTGATTAACAAGGTTGAGATCATGTCCTCATCAATTTTACATGTTAGTGTGAAAGACTCACAAACACAAATCAAAATAAGTTTTTAGGTAGTGGCAATTATCAACAAACAAAATAGAAGTTTTCCTGAGATTTTGGAGTGTGTCATGAAAGCCAAGACCTTAAAAGGGAAATGCTAGCTGAGTGGACTAAGGTCATTCATCGCCCCAATAGAGGTAAGGGTGACATTGCACATTTTCTCCTTCGGAATCCCCTGAGAATATTTTTGATACTTTTATGGAACATAAGTTTTCATAGTGCTAAACTGGGGCACAACAGATGGTTGTGAAAGTAGCCTTATGACATGGAAATTTTGTTCTTTGAAAGGTTTAGTCAAACTATATACTTTGGGTGGACATCAAGAAGCAAATAAAGTTGGGGAAGCATCTGCAGGATGCAGGCTCAGAGGGAAAGCTTTGGCTGCACATCTTCTCAACCTTGCCATAATATATTGGTGAATCATAGTATCAGTATGTATAGCTCTGAAATTCACAATATACAGTGTTTTCCTTGAAAGTTCTGATTCTTGCAAAGCAAGTGAGTAATGCTGTTGGTGTGTAGAATACCTGAGTTATGATTTTAAAATATTGATGCATGATCTACAGTGAAAGCTTAGCTTTCTTGTTGAACGTTTTGCTTGGTAAGGACAAAGACATAATACTGAAAATTGGATACCTTTTCTCAAATATCTGGACAGTTTCCAGCTCCCAACTAAATCCATTAGGACTGCGGAAGAGTTGAAAATATCCCCATTGTTGTGGGTAGCAGGGGACTGGAGGTGCTCTGAACATCTTGTAAAGTTCCATGCCTTGTTTAATCACAAGATAGAAGGGAAGGATTTGCTGAGTAATGAGTGCCTGGCTTGTACCATCCCAAGGAAAGGTGAGGAAGAATCACCAAAGTGCTGCAGAGTACCTCATTTTTCTTGCAAAATCATCTTCTCTGTTCTAATATCTTTACATGTTTACTTGTTACCTGGATGGCACTATACTCTCTACAGTTAAAGGAGAGAAATCAGGTTTAGATATAGCACAAAGGCCCACATAAACAGGAAGAAAAGAACAGTTTAAGGAAAGGAGAATTTCAAATTGAATGCTTGGAAAATCATGTCTTCATTATAATCCTTTCTTTCCCCTTTGGGATCCGTTTTTAAAGAAATGACAGGAACTTCATTGTTTGGAGTGCTTAAAACTGTCTAGAACAGACAAGAATTTAATTGCACCTGTGAAAAACTGGGCCAATTAACCTAAGTTGACTTGCACCATTTTCTGTGACAGTTGGCAAAACAGTAATAGCTTCACTTCCCCCACCACCAGACCATCACCAAACCTTCTCAGCCTCACATGACTCCTGAGAAGGACAAATCTGCATTGGGCAAAAATGAATAATGCTTCCTAAATTACCCTATGCCTTTTCAGTAATAATAGCTACGTTGGTATTTGCTTTTCAATTAGAAACCTGGAGTTCACTTGCCTGTGGTTTCTTTAATTCTTGTAAAAAAAAATAATCCCACCTGGTGAAAATAAAATCGTTGCAGTATTGTATGAGAATTTGGAACTATCTCAATTGACATTTCCTTTCAGTTTATATTTTTAAAATCAACTCCATTGAGGTGTAATTTATATATAGGAAAATGCACCACTATTTCATGTGTAAAGTTGATGGACTTTTTACACACCTCCTCATGCATGACCAGCATCACAATCAAGATATGGAAAATATGTAGCCCTCGGGAAACTTCCCTTTGGACCCTTGGCAATCCTTCCTCCGTAACTGATACCCTCCCTGCCTCCCGGCTCCATCCCATCCAGACAATTTCTAATAGAACTTTCTTCTAGAATTTCATGGAAATGGAATCTGAAATATATAATCTCAAACTTTTTTGTAGGGCTTACTTTTCAGACTTAGTGTGTTTACTAGTAGTTTATTTCTTTGCATGGCTGAATTGTATCCCATTGGATGCATGTACTGCATTTATTCGACTGTAGCTATGTGTTTACTTTATTCCCAAGCTTTGACTATTATGAATAAAGATGCTGTGAGCATTCAGTGTACAAGTCTTTGTGTTGACACATGTTTTCATTTTCTTGGGTAAATATGTAGGAGTAGAATTTCCTAGACATATGGTAAGTGCATGTTTAGTTTTAAGAAACTGGCAGAGCACTTCTTAAAGTGGCTGTATCACTTTACATACCTACAAACAATACATAGAATTCTACTTTTGCTGCATCTTTGAACACAATTGGTTTTGTCTATCTTTTGATCTTAGCCATTTGATGAGGGGATTACTATCTCATTGTTTTAATTTGTATATCTCAATGAACAATGAGAGTTAAACATATTTTCATGTGCTTATTGGTCACTGATACATCTTCTTCATCAAGTGTCTTTTTCAAACCTTTTGTAAGAGTTTGGTGTAAGAGTTCTTTTTTATATCTCAGACACCAGTCCTTTGACATATATGTTATATATTATTTGTAATGCTTTGTCCCAAAAATTTAAATTTAATTTAAAATTAAAATTAAAAATTCCCAAAAAGTTAACAAAAAAAGTTGTGCCAGCCCTGGGGCTTGCACTCAGCACTTGGGCTCTGTCCCTGAGCTTCTTTTGCTCAAGACTAGGGCTCTACCACTTGACACACAGCTCCACTTCCAGCCTTTTGAGAAATTCAATGGAGAAAAGAATCTCACAAACATTCCTGCCCAGGCTGGCTTCAAACTGTGATCTTCAAATCTCAGCCTCCTGAGTAGCTAGGATTATAGGTATGAGCCACAAACACCCCATGCTCAGCATTTTCAGTTTTAAAAGAGTCTTCCAAACAATTATGTTTTTCATCCTATGGTTTGAATTCAGTTTATTTTTGTCTCCCAAAGTATTACCTGAATTCTGAAACCAGGAATACTCAAGAACAAATGCTGGGTCAAAAGTATATGTGAATATAATTAGACAAAAAAAATAAAGAAAAAATACATTCCAGGACTCCAGAAAGACTTGAACCTACAGATGAATTGAGCAAACCGTATTTTAGTAAAAGTTAAGGAAAATAGCTTTTATCTACACATTGGCTGACATTTTTTATTCTAAACATTCACTTATATTTTTTAATTTTAAGAGTAAAGAGGGGCTGAGAATATGGCCTAGTGGCAAGAGTGCTTGCCTCCTACACATGAAGCTCTCCGTTCGATTTCCCAGCACCACATATATGGAAAATGGCCAGAAGGGGCACTGTGGCTCAGGTGGCAGAGTGCTAGCCTTGAGCGGAAAGAAGCCAGGGAAGGTGCTCAGGCCCTGAGTCCAAGGCCCAGGACTGGCCAAAAAAAAAAAAAAAAAAAAAAAAAGAGTAAAGAAAATTCTGGCAGACAGAAAGGAAATAAGAATGACCAATGGACACATGAAGAAATATTCAATAACTCTGGCCATGAAAGTAATGCAAATCATAACTATATTGAGATTCCACCTTATCCCACTTAGAATGGCCATTATCAAGAAAACTGTTAACAGCAGATGTTGGTAGGAATGTGGCCAAAGGGAACTCTACTGCACTGTTAGTGGGAGCATAAACGCGTTCAACCACCCTAGAAAGTAGCATTTAAGTTCCTCAAGAGGCTAAACATAGAGCTCCCCTGTGATCCAGCAATCTCACTCCTGGGCACTTATCCAAATGACTACAAACAAGGTCATACTAAAGCTACCAGCACAACCATGTTCATTGCAACATTATTTATCATAGCTAAGATATGGAACCAACCCAGATGCCCCTCAGTAGATGAACAGATAAAAATGTGGCATATATGTGTGTGCATACATACATACAAACACACACACACACACACACACACACACACACACACACACAATGGAGTTCTATGCTTCCACAAGAAAGAATGACATTGCCCCATTCATAAGGAAATGGAAAGACCTGGAAAAAATATATTAAGTGAAAGCAAGCCAGGTCCAAAGAAATATAGGTTGCATCTTTTTCATTTGTAATAACTAGAATATGTCTATGATATTCTGAACAGGGGATCACAATAGCCCAATCGCTAAGTACATAGGACTGTATATTATGAAATGTATCAAAATAAACTCCAAGTATTGAAAATAAGAGGTTCATTTTATGTCCTGTATGCATTTATTTCTATTTTTTCTTTCTGTTTTACTTTTCTGTACCGTTTTTCTTTTATATAAGCTTATCTGATTCATGGAAGGGAAAGGGAATCACAGTGGAACAAAGGGTGAACTAATGCAACAATAATATTCACTAGATACTATGTTGGAAATGAACTTTACAACTTGGCGGGGGGGGAGGGGAGAAGAAAAAAGGGGAGAAAATGAGGGAGTGGGTAACATTGTTTGAAAAGAAATGTATTCATTACCTTAATTATGTAACTGTATGTCACCTTCTGTATATCACCTTTACAATAAAATAAAATTAAAAATTAAATTGAAAAAGAAAATTATGGCAAACATTCAGTAAGGGGAATTTTTTTTTCTATAAAGAAAAGAATCAAGTTAAATTTTAGTCATTTCATGAGATGAGTACCGTGAATCAAGAGAATATTAGTGTAAATGCTTCTGACTGAAAACAAACAAACCATACAAACAAACAAACAAAGTTATAAATATCCATGAAAATCAGAGCAATGTAATCAGGTTTGAAGGGACTTAGGAAATATGTCATTAATATACAATACTGGAATCTTTACTTATAGGCTTTCTCTCAACAAGACAAAAAATAAGGAAAACAAAACAGTAAAGGGAAATTTAGGGTATAAAAGGAGTCGTGAAAATTGAGATCAGTTGTAGATCTTATTCTTAACTATTGAAAATTTATTTTCTGAGTAGAATAAAATTGTAATAATTTTTTTGTATGTGTTGGCTCTAGTGCCTGAACTCAGGGTCTGGGTGCTGTCCTTGAGTTTATTTTGCTCAAAGCTAGCACTTTACTACTCAAGCTAAAGCTGCACTTCAGGCTTTTATGGTTGTTTATTGAAGATAAGAATTTTACACCTTTTCTGACCAGGATGGTTTTGAACCTCAGTCCTCAGATCTCAGCCTCCTGAGTAGCTAGGATTACAGGCATGAGCCACCAGAGCCTGGCTACAATAATTTTTAAGAGAGAGAATAAATATTGATTTGGCTTTCATAACCTTGATATAAAACAAATCCTGAATTATTCTTTGAAATGGCAAGTGGAAGAAGAGGCAGGAAGGAAAATAGTAAATGTACTAATATTTTTAGTTTCAAGGTAGAGTTAATAAGTATTGTTTGTTTCCTTTTGCTGATAATCAGTATCATAGGCTCAATGTGCTTTCTTTAAGCTAAGAAGTACATGTAAATGGACTAAAGTAGAATGATTACTTCCAAATTGTATAGAGATGACAGGTAAACATGTATAATGGATAACTTGTAAGTCATATAACTTATACTTCAATAAATACACTTTATAAAGTGTAGAAATATAATCTTCTGTAAAAGACAGACTGCAAAGGAAAGGACAAGGCACCATTCAAAACAGAAGGCAATTAAATATGGTGACAAGGTTAAAACCAAATATTCACTTTAGTTTTCTCACTTATGACCACATTCACTTAGGACTATAAATTAAAGTGGGTGCAGTTGCTCTATGTAGTAGCCAAGATTTACAAACTATATCGATTAACAAGAGTTAAGCAAGATGCTATATATTTGGCAGACATTAGTAGGTTGACTTAAAAAGGATCTTTTACTACTGATCATCTAGCATTCTCTGCCTTGTATTCTTAAAAGTTTTTCTTTTTCACTGGGTGCTGCTGGCTCATGCCTGTAATCCTAGCTATTCTGGAGGCTGAGATCTGAAGATCATGGTTTGAAGCCAGCCCAGCAAGAAAATCTGTGAGACTTTGATCTCCAATTAATTACCAAAAAGATGAAAGTGGAGCTGTGGCTCAAACAGAAGAGGGCTAGCCATACAGAAGTAAAGCTCAAGGATAACTCCCAGGCCCTGAATTCAAGCTCCAAGAGGCCCGGCACTCACAAGAAGTTTTTCTTTTTCATATAACCATGTTATTTAATTCAAAACTTAATGATTCGTGATTCGAATCTCTTTGTTGTAGACTATGTACATTCTTTACAGTATAATCTTATATTTTGTGCTGAGTCCTTCTGTTAATGCACACTGGCTAAGTTAGCTTGCTGCAGGATGGAAGACAATTCGTTAAAAGGCAATGGTAGAGACAGAGCTTTTTTATGCTGTGCTAGCTGATTAGAAGATGGTAGGCTCTTGTCTTACAAAGCCATAATCCTGGGAGGCAGATTCAGGATAGAAGATGAGTGATGGCAGGGTGGTGGATGCCTTCTCACAAGTGGAGCTTTGTAGATGAATGATATGCCTGTGTTTTTAATGGATAAATCATAAAATGCTTTATAGTTCTGAAAATATCAAAAACAAAACCCACAAATTATTCTGGCTATGGTCATTGATTAGTTTGTCCACATGCAATTTCTGACCTATCACACACAATGGATGTGTTAGGGAAGGGAAAGGAAGCCCAAGTATTGTATGGCATGTGACCCTGCATGATCATTTAAATTAGCCTTAAGAAAAACTGTGAGGCAGACAGGAGTGTGTTATGTCCCCATTCCTTCTGTGTATCCTAGGGTACCAGGGTAGCCCCTTTCCTCACTCTCTGACTACACTGTGGCTCAGACCCATGCAGGTATATGGATGTAGTGGGAATTCTTTTTTTTTTTTTTTCAAATTTTTATTATCAAACTGATGTACAGAGAGGTTACAGTTTCATACGTAAGGCATTGGATACATTTCTTGTACTGTTTGTTACCTTGTCCCTCATGCCCCCCTCCCTCCCCCCTTTCCCTCCCCCCCCAGGTGTTCAGTTCACTTACACCAAACAGTTTTGCAAGTATTGCTTTTGTAGTTGTTTCTCTTTTTTTACCCTGTGTCTCTCAAATTTGGTATTCCCTTTGAATTTCCTACTTCCAATAGCAGTAAACACGGTTTCCAATATACTCAGATAAGATTACAGAGATACTGTAGGTACAACCACAGGAATGTAGTGGGAATTCTTTGGGGTAATAGTTTGCAAAGTATGCCCTCTGGATCAGTATCATCACCAGGAATTTTTATTACAAATGCTGATTTTCAAACATAATCCCATATCACCTAGTGAGAATCTCTGGAGCTGAGTCTAAATTCATGTTTAACAAGTTCAGATGATTATGATGTGTTTATGTTAGAGAGCTACTGATATGAGGCTCAGACATTAGAAACACTTTGGGAGATTTGGAAACGACTAATGCCTAAGGTCCACTCCCAAAGATGTTGGGATTAACTGAATACCAGGCAGTTTCACACTTGTGCAGTTAAGTGTGAGTATTATGAAGCTAGATCTTATAGACTGTCATTCCTTTTTTTTTTATCATTTCTGATTATTATTTATCTATGTCCCACTTTCACAAAGAAATGTTAAATGCAGAGTATTCAAACTCCACTACTGATCGATCTATCTATCTATCTATCTATCTATCTATCTATCTATCTATCTATCTATCTATCTATCTATCTATCTGTCTGTCTTTGTATTTTGCAGTAATGGGTTTTGAACCTAGGACCTTAGCTCTTTCACTCAAGGCTAGCACAGAACCACTTTGAGCCACAGTGCCACTTCGTTTTCTGATGGTTAATTGGAGATAAGAAACTCTTGGACTTTCCTGCCCAGGCTGGCTTTGAATCATGATCTTGATCTCCCCCTCCTGAGTAGCTAGAATTACAGATGCGAGCCACCAGCACTTAGCTTCCATTACTGATCTTATTGTGCTGCAATGGTGAGAAAAGTACATGCTTTGGTTTCAAAGCCAGTCATTTCCAGTTATTGTTCAAGGCACGGACACTTATCTGTTGTGTGCTTGTCTGCTGGTTATTTCACCTCCATAGGCTTCAGGTGTTCTCTTTTTAAAATCTATTTTTAAAATCTTTTAAATCAAAGCTGTAACTTTTATGTCAAAGTTATCAAATACTTGTTATGCATTCATGTAAGAGTGCTCACCACTTTTGAAGACGTAATACAATAACTAATTTACTGTGTACAATACTGACAGTCTATGAATACCACAGTTAAACTTGCAAGTGTGTGAGTGTGTGTGTGTGTCTGTGTGTGTGTCTGTGTGTGCCAACCAATACTGGAGCTTGAATTCAGGACCTCATGCTTTTGCTATTTTTCTCATGGAGTTCTCTCAGTTGAACCACATCTCCACTTCTGGCTTTATGCTGACTAATTGGACATAAGAGTCTTTAGGTTTTTGTCTGTTCAGGCTGGTTTCATACCTTGATTTTCATATCCCAGTCTTTTGAATAACTAGGATTATAGACACAAGCCATCCATGCCTGGTATAACTCACAATTTGTTTATTTTATAATAGTGAATATTATACTCATACTACCATTCTGTATAGTGTTTAATAAATCACATGGGCCATTCAGCAATGCATTGTATGAGGGCTTGTGTTAGATCATTTTGTCCAACTCTATGTGAATGTGCTGAGCATATTTACAGCAGGCCAGATCTGCTATGATATTGAATAAATTTACACTACTAAATACACTTTCTGATTATGACATTCAAATTATGGTGGATGTAATGGTAAATTGAGGAGCTTCAGTAATATTCTAAGTATACCACTTCCTTCCATTTACAGATGAAAAATGAGATGTAGTGAGGTGCTAGTAGATGACAGAGGTAGACTTCAGATTTAGGTGGTCTGCCCTGGCTCATGACCTTCATGCCCTAATGCCTGGTCATAAATTATCCTAGCAATGAGACCTCATGAAAATGTTGTGTCATCTGTGTGAAATTTCCTTGTGTTAGTTTATCATCTGTGCCTTTCATTCTCTAGTTTTTCTCCTGATATTTCTTCATGCTTTAAGTGTCAGTTCTCCCAGAGGCCTCTGGGTAACACCTTCATTCTGATGTGGAGATGTCAAGTACTCTTAAGTACAAAGGTAGGTACTTTCTACTCTGCTTAAACATAGGCAAGCCTTGTTAATCACCAGTAAACTTTATTTTTAACAAGGTACGTGCTAATTGGCCCCTCTGAGCATATTTCCTTTAACCTGATATTTTGATGGCCTTGCATTTCAAGATCTCATCTTAACAATTTTTGCCCAGTGATATTAACATTTCATTAGCATTTACTGATTGAATACACAACACCTGGCTTCGCTTTCAAAGTGTTTCTATAAAAAAGATGGTCTTCCTTCCTAGGGAGCAAAGCTTTTAATTCATTGCTTCCTAGACAAAAAAAAAAAAAGTGCTCTCTGTAAAGGTCTTGCTGCAGTTTGTTATTCTTTTCTACAGGGTTTAAAGCCCAATGGTAATATGACAGGAATTGCTTGTACTAGTTTTTAAGTAAATTTTTTTAAAACTACAAAGTAGAAAAAAAAGCACTACTGCCATTTTCCTTTTTAACCTTGTTGTTAATGGAGTTGAGAAGGTCTTATGAACCCTCATTAAGGGTTATTTTTGAATCCTGAATGTCAGTGGTACCTGCTTTTAGTATGCTTCCTGGAATTATTGTAAATCCTGTCATCAGACCTCTAGCAATGAACTTCTTTCAGCTACCAAGGGAATTACTTGTGAGAGTCCTAGAAGGTTGGTACACCTGAATATTTGTTGCCTGACATTTTTACCTGCAACCTGTACACCTGGAGGAAATAGAAATGAGAGAAATTTTGAATAATTGGAGCAGGGTAGGTGTGGAGAAAGAAACTAAATAGAGGACAATGAATGCTGACAGAGGAAATTAAATGTCAGTAGTGCAGGTGGGAGGAGTGGAAGAGGTGGTGATAGTATTTTAGCAAGACTTCTTAAGGCCAGAAATTGAGAGGTATGTAATAAGATATTTTAGAATGAAAAGGAGATTGCAGACTACTGTGCACAGAATGACACGGAACCTGTTCAACCCAGACAAAATAAATACAAAAGCAGGTGGCAGGAGTTAAGAGGTGGTAGCAATTCTGAGATGACTCTAAGAACTTGGGCTCTAAGAAGCTATCTGTATAGTTGACTTGAGGGTTTTAAAACCAAAGACTACAGAATGGGTATATCAAAGAAGGCTTTTTAGAAATGGTGCCTACAAACAAGGCTATCTACAAAGAGCACTTTGGCAGGAGTCATCCAGATCTTGACATCAGTAGTTAAGGGATGGTTGACCTCTAGCTTTTAGTGACCTTTGTTCTGATAGGTGGAGTGCTTTATTTGAAAATTAGTCTGCCTGAGCACATAGGTACTGAATGTCTAGCTTTCTGAAAGGCAGACTTTAAGCCTGTACCTCATGTGGAGCCACTTTCCACATACCTGTTCCTTTCTCACTGGTCAATTTATTAAAAACAGATCTGCATTCATCAAGTTGCTTCCTCATCATAGTAAGCATCAGCTTCCCTCACTTCCACATTCCCATTTCATATCCAGGTTAGATCTTACATGGTAAGGTTACCTCTTCCTATTTCCATTCCAAAATCATCACAAACAAGGCAGACGTTAAGATCTTAATAGATTATCAGGTCTTCCTAGCCCAGTGCCACAAAACATTGGAACTTCATAACAATATATGTTATTCTGTGTCTAGGTTTGCCCGGCAAACTTCTCAAAAGGATTTTTCTCAGCATATTACCTCCAGGGAGAAAGTACACTAGACTTGCTAATGAATGACTATGGTTGGTTCTCATGACATTGATCGTTCTTATTGAAAGTTAATAAGTTGGCATTCTGATCTGTATGAGCTGGGTTAATGAGGAGCTGTCTCAGAGAAGGCCCCAGTTATGTGCTGACAGAAGGGTTTTAAGCTGAGTCCACAAAGCTGGAGGCCACACTTGGTACCAGAGTAAATCACTACTGTAAGGATTGCCTTTCTAGAAGACATCTTGGTAAGCAGCCAACCTGCCTCTTCTGCTAACACCTGAGCTCCCTGAGACCATGGACATTCCTCATTTGTGTGTGCATAAACACATTCGTTCATGTGAACCATTTTCATTCATTCACTCAGAAAATTATATTTGTTTTTAATGCTATGATAAAGTTAACTATTTGATAGCTACATAATAATGATATGTAGACTGTAAGTGCTTTTAAAGAGAGGGTGAGTGAATAAAATGTCATATTTTATTCATTTAATATAGAAGTAAGGTGGGTTTTTTTTTTTTTGTTTGTTTTGGCCAGTCCTGGGCCTTGGACTCAGGGCCTGAGCACTGTCCCTGGCTTCTTCCCGCTCAAGGGTAGCACTCTGCCACTTGAGCCACAGCGCCGCTTCTGGCCGTTTTCTGTATATGTGGTGCTGGGGAATTGAACCCAGGGCCTCGTGTATCCCAGGCAGGCACTCTTGCCACTAGGCCATATCCCCAGCCCCGGGTTTTTTGTTTTGATTTGTTTTGTTTTTTTACGGCACCAGCATTTTAGTGGATTGCCCCAGGCTTGCTATGTAAGTACTCTTACCACTGAGCTATGTTTCCCACTATGTTTGTGCTGTTTTTTTATTGTTTATTTTGTTTTTGAGAGTCTCACTTTCTGTCTGTGAATGAGCCTGGCCACCAGGCCGGTGTTAGGCTTCTTTCTGGTAGTAGCTATGAAAACAGGAATGCACCACCCTGTTCAGCTTCCCAGTAAGAAGAAGTCTAAGGAAATTTTCTGTCCAGGCTGGCCTTGAACTGTGATTTTACTACATTCGGCTTCCCAAGTAGCCAGGATTACAGGTGCAAGCCAATGGTGCCTGGCAGAAGCAAATTGTTCTTTATTTTTAAAAGTCTATAAGAAGGAAACACTTTCAGAATGGTGAAATAAAGATCTGCAAAAATTGTTCCTCTGGGAAATAAATGAGAACACTGGAAAAATTGTCAAAATAAACTTTTAAGAGCTTTGAAAATTAACCAACAGCATAGAATACCCTGAAAAGAATTTATTTGAAAAAAAGCTGAGTATCAAAGAGTTAGTGAGGTTTGTGACATTTTTTTTTTTTCTGGCCTTATTCTCATCTCACTCTCTCCCCAGTCCTGTGGCAGTCTTGAGTAGTAGCTGACTCATAACATGTGGATTGTAAAAGACAGCAGCATAGCAGCAGCTGGAGTAAGCATAACAGGTTTAGAACTTTTCATATTGCCCCACCTGTGAATACTGTCCTTCTTTAACCAGACTTGTTCACTTTGTAGGTAAACCATTGTACCTGGGATGTTTGTAGACAACAATTATGGGCAATTGTTTAATATCACAGCTTCCTGAGACTATAGTAACAATTGGGGCAAATAAGAGCCTGGCTGAAAAAAAACCTTAATGAAAAAGATATGAGGAACCAGATGCCCATAGGAATTTTTGAAAAGCTCTTCTGTATTCTGGGGGATCTAAAAAGTCATGTACATTTGCCCTTGTTTCTGTGATCATACACAGGAAATGCCAAACGTGTCCCACTTTCTTGTGTGTGTCTTCCTTCCAGTTCCTGCACAAGGAGGAAGTAGACATTAAGACTAGAATACTGCAATGTGCTTCAGTATACACATAGAGCCCCTAAGAAAAGAATGCAAAGCTTGTTTCAAAGCAGAAAAGACTGTGTGCGTGTGTGTGTGTGTGTGTGTGTGTGTGTTTGTATGTGTGGTTCTAACTGCCAAAGTTTCCATATTATTTTACCTGAAATTCATATTCTGAGAGGAAAAAAATACCTACAAGATGCATAAAGAAATAGAGTAAATATAGAAACAACTTCTGTGGAATCCAAAATAATAGATTTTATAAGGCAAAATCTTTAATTTGTCTATTGCAAATATATTTAAGGAACTAAACATGGAAACCATAGCTAAAGAATTAAAGAAATATTAAAATGGTATCTTGCAAATATCAGCAACCAGACAGATAAAGGAACAAAATAAAATTCTGGAATTGAAAATAACTGACATAAAAATTTTATTAGATGAGTAGACTTTTCTGCCCATACTGGTCTTGAACAGTGATCTTCTAGATCTCAGCCTCCTGAGTAACTAGGATGGTAGGTGTAAGATAGTATATTGATGTCTAGCCTGAAGTAGTTATTTTATAAAGGAAAATAATTTCTCCATAAGCATGTTACATTTTTTGAGGTAGAGTTTGTTTTATAGCCTATCTTTTTATTAGGAGAGCTCATTTTTGTAAGAAAATTATGGATGAAAGTCTCAATATATACTTTAACATTATTATTGATTTAATGCTTTCTTTTTAATTATTCTGGGTAATATTATAAGATGATTGACAGTAATTAGTTATTACTCATCATCATTTTCTTTTTTTTTTTTTTTTTTTGGCCAGTCCTGGGCCTTGGACTCAGGGCCTGAGCACTGTCCCTGGCTTCTTCCTGCTCAAGGCTAGCACTCTGCCACTTGAGCCACAGCGCCGCTTCTGGCCGTTTTCTGTATATGTGGTGATGGGGAATCGAACCTAGGGCCTCGTGTATCCGAGGCAGGCACTCTTGCCACTAGGCTATATCCCCAGCCCTCATCATCATTTTCTAAGGATCAACACTACTATATGCTGTAACTTGTTCTTGCTTTTTTTTTTTTTTTTTTTTTTTTGCCAGTCTTGGGGCTTGGACTCAGGGCCTGCGCACTCTACCTCTTGAGCCATAGCACCACTTCCGGCTTTTTCTGTTTATGTGGTGCTGAGGAATCGAACCTAGGGCTGCATGCATGGCAAACACTACCACTAAGCCACATTCCCAATTTTTTTTTTGGTTGGTCCGGGGGCTTAAAATTAGGTCCTCTGCTCTGTCCCTGAGCTTCCCTGGGCTCAAAGCTAGCATTCTACCACTTGAGCTACAGCGCCACTTCCAGCTTTTTCTGTTTATGTGGTTGAGGAATTGATCCCAGGGCTTCATGCATGCTAGGCAAGCACTCTACCAGTAAGCCACTTTCCCATTCCCCCAGTGAACTAGTTTTAATACCACAATTACTCATCATCTACATGCCTATAGCCCTGAATATCACAGAAGGGGAAAATGCTAAAGTTCTGATTTATAAGAACATCATTGTTATTGTTTTAGGTATTGGGTAGCTTACTAAATATGATGGGTCATTGTAACATGAGTCACAGGAATTTTTAAAAATTAAATCTAACTTTTCCCTAAGTATTTATGTCCACAGCCTGTTGAAAACAGCAGTTTGGTTGGTGTTGCAGGGGCCAAATTCTCCTGTGTGCTCATGTTTTTTCCACACTCGTCTAGTGCAAAGAATGACTTCCTCGTGTGCTGCAGCCAGTCTGCCACTTAGTGTTACTTGTATCATTATAAGCAATATTTTTTTTTCTGAAAGTGGCAGCCAGTTCCTTGCCACCCACTCTTAGATTTCCTCCTCCACTCTTACCTAAAGACACTCTCCACATTTTTCATCTACTTGGTTATTGGAGGACCTGCTGACTGACATGACAAGCAGAAGTTAGGAAGTGTGGGAGTAATTGTTCAACAGGTGAAAGAAGAAAATTGCTTGTCACTGAGATATTTACTTTCTTTTGTATTTCTGTTCTGTCCCAAACATTCAAAACCTCTTTGTGGATAATGCTTCTTAACCGGGATTTTTCTACAATACAATGGATTAAATTATAATTTCATTCTCTAGTCCTAAGGTTTATGATGTTCCACTAGCTTTAGATTTTTCAACACCTTGAAACTTTGCATAAGTGTACATTTATAAGTGAAGAATGTTTGAGTATAAATGAAAAAATGGCAAATAAATGTAAACCCAAGAAGAGACATCCAAAGTTGTTTCACTGGCCCCAATGACACAAGGCAGATGAGGCAAAAGGTAGGACATATTGGGATCCTCCAAGACTCTTCTTGTTCATTCTTACCACTCTCTTAGGGAGATTTCCCTCCTCTGTTGTCTGTATTGTGCCTGTTGCATTGTTTCCTATTGTATATGTCACAGGATTAGCCAAACTCAGAGAGACCACTCTCTCTTGGACCTATTCTGGGTTTCCAGAAATGAAAGTTGGTCAAGTTCTAATCAGCTTCCCACCTTCTGTTAGGGCCACATTGTGCAAAATGGTTTCCAAAGACCCATTGTTATACGGGGTATGAAGGAGGTCACATCGAGATGTGATTATCACAAATATCACTGACATAGGCAAATAGTCCAAAATGAAGCTCACCAGAGCAGTGGTTGTGGTAAGATACCAAAAAAAACTTAGTAAGACACAATAGCCCAATGTCTATACCCTTATGAACACATAAGATGATGCTAAGGGAAATAAACTCCATGTTATGGAAATAAGTGTTATATCATTGTTGTAATTATTTTCAACAGACAAAGGATAAAAAGACAAACGATTCCAAAAGCAATACTTACAAAACCATTTGGTGTAAACTAACTTTACAATCATGGGGGCGGGTAGGAGGGGAAATGAGGGAGGAGGTAACAAGTTGAGCAAGAAATGTATTCACTGCTTTACATATGAAACTGTAACCCCTCTGTAATTCATCTTGACAACAAAGGAAAATTTTTTTTAACTTGGTAAAAGAACAACTAACTAAATAAAAGAAGAGAGTGTGACTATGAGATTAAGGTTAAAATTCTGTAATTCTGCGTTCTTCAAAGGAAGGAATGACAGAACTATAATACTGACCATTCATCAGAGTTTAACTGAGAAATCAAAGGTTTTCTAACATTGCTTTTCTCAAACCCCAAGGTTTGAATTAAATCTCCTGTATTTGTGCTGTGAAATACCATACAAAAGCTTAACAATGAGCAAAATTCTTGAAAGGGGAAAAAAGATGGAAAATATGCAAAGATATTCCTCACTTTTTAGTTCTAGTATTTTGGGGGGATTAAAGATACAAAATTAATGTACCTGAAGAATTCCAATGAATAGATAGAAATTAGAGAAGACAAAGTAAAATCAGACCTAAAATCAGTATACTTTCAGAAGACTATAAGCAAAATGTGAAAATATGAACTAGTATATATAAACATTCTTCCAGCACTTGAGATAGATTTAATTTAAAATAATTAGTAGCAAGTGAGCTTTCTAATAAAATCATGCAAATTCAATTAGAGTAAAATTACAAGATACATCTTACCTTTTTAAGTTATAATGTAAAATTTTAAGCTACAAAGTAAAATTATAAGTTAAAATATTATGTCATATATTATTCTTATCTTAGAATCTTGTTATACATTGTTGGGTTTGACTACTTCACTACATTCATATTAATGGATGTTTATTTTATTATTATTTTCAATTTATACTAAATGGGATTAAATTGCACTTAACTTTTTACCTTTTTACCACACTACCTAAGTAAACTTGAAGTTATTGGGATACTTCTGGGAATTCATAGTTCATGCTTGCAGAGCCCACATAAGAAGAAAAATGCCACTTTGGTCAAGAAGTCTTCAGCCTTCCCATACACATTACCAATATTCTCCCCACAATGACAGCACTATCCTTGCCCTCCTTCAGCACTCACACTCAAGGATGTTAGAAGAAGGCACTCTTTATTCCTCGAACTTCCCATATCATTAGCCAATACTTTCTGAGCATCTGCTATGACATGGAAAGTAGGAGAGGGCTGACAATCAGAGCAGAAGTAGTAAGAGTCAGCCAAGGCTTGTTCAATTTTTTTAAAAAGGGATATTCCAGGTGCTGGTGGCTCATACTTGTAAAACTACCTTTTTGGAGGTGGGTAAGCCTGGGTGCAGCTCTAGGGTGAGAGGATAAGGACAGAGATACAAATTGTTTAAAATGTACGGTGAATATTGATGTTCCATGCAATTTAAAATTCACTGGGTAATTTAAGATAATGATTTATAATTTATTATTGCTGAGATGGTTTTTTTGGTTTCACATTTTAGCCTTTGACTGGATGAGATAAGGGTAAATTGCCTGGAAATACAATGTAATGTTTTGTTCTTAATTATGTTACCCAAGAATGGCTTCAAAGTGTCATGTTGTGAGCCTGGACTAAAACTCTGTGACAGAATTGGAACTTGACCTGCCAGGAATTTTACAAGTATATGTCTCTTAGCAGCCCTCCAGTGTTGGGTTAATGTAGTTCAGATAAAACGATATGCATTCTCTTCTGTGATGATGGATATAAGAAAGGTCTGAACCTACAAATTAGACTATTGTAAGAAAATAGTTCACTATGAATTATTTTGCAGCTAAAGTTGTATTTGGTAGACTCCATCCATCATGTAATAGGAGACTATACTTAACATTTGGTAGGTCAATTCATTTAACTATCTACAGATGTATTCTTAATGTATTCTATAATGATGAGTCATTTGGTTGTCATTTTACTAGGAGAAAAAAAGAGTCAAGTATTCTATATAGACCATAATGAGACTCTTTAATTTATTAGTAATTTCCCCCAGCACTTACAGTTTTTATCTAACTTTTAGAAAGTTGCATAAATGATACATGAAAAATATCTAGAAATTTAACCGCAAAGACAATGGCAAATTAGCAAGCTCATACTCCCCTTAACATTACCTCATTGGACTTTATCTCTGTAATTTATGTGTAGGTTGTGAGCATTTCAAAAATTGTATCAGTATGTTTTGCTGGCCTTGTAATTTTCATTTTACCTCTTCTCACAAACCTTTTAATAAAAAAACCGGTTATGATTTTTCATTATACGTCCTTTAGAATTATTTTTATAAATTCTCTTATTGGAGTAGATAATCACCATCTGTCCAGGTTTAGTGAATTCTCAGTATTGCTTCATTGATTATTGAAAGTAATCCTGATGCTTTGGGTTTTATTTGACATCTACACTGGATCCTAGAGAAGGAACATATTGCATGTATTTGCATGTAATTTAATTTATTTGTCAGCTAGAGAGAAAGCCATAGGACTAACTGTAGCCTGGACATCAGCCCTGGTCCTGAGAGTGGCTGTCATGTCACCTTTCCCTTGGTCAGTAGTTCTGTTAGACCTTTCATCACTGTGGCAAATACCTGAGAGAAATAATTTAAAGGAAGAATTTATTTTGGTTCATATGGTTTCAGAGGTTTCATTCCATAATCGACTGCCTCCATGGCTTTTCGTCCCAGACAGAAACACTGTGGCTGGGAAAGATCATGGTGGAGAAGAGTTTCTCACCACATGGCAAAGAGGAAACAAAGCACTAAGAGGAAGACGTCAGAATGGAGATATACTCCTCAAAGCCAGGCCCTTAACTCTCTCCAACCAGGCTATCCTATTCTACTGCTCTACCACCTTTCAATTTTCTACTCAGAATTTGAGTCTATCAGTGGAGTAAGTCTCATATTAGAATGGTCTCTAGAACACCTTCAAAGAAACACTTAGAAATGTGTTTTACTTATTTTCTAGACATTTCTCAGTCCAAATCAAAATGATCATCAAAATTAATGAACACAATAGCAAGAGCTCTCATTCTCTATATCATGATGAAAAGTAATACAAATAATGAAGTGGTGGAGAAAACAAGATTCTGAGCTACAGACCCTAAGCACAGTAGAGCATGGCTATTCTAGACCCATTCTTAGTATATATCCAAAATTAGTTGCGAAGATCCACATGATTCTTGAAGAAAAATAAAGGTTGAGAGAAAACATTATTGTGTATATTTTTAAAAAAATACAGCTTAACAATCTAATATTAGTTCCATAAACAATGAATTAAAAAAATCTAGCATCACAGTTAAGCCAATGTTTTCATTAGGTAAAAGCAGCCAAATCAATTTCAGCAGTGTTCATAAGACCAGAAAATAATTTGCATTTACTGACTAGATAAAACAAATAGGGAAGTAAAAAAAATGAGCTTAGCCTTTGGATGACTAGGAATTTGACAAACAAAACCAGAAATCCTAAACTCAAATTTTATTTAAGGGAAAAAAGGTAACCAATTCCCGATACTTCGCAAAAATTTAATATCAGAGATAATATTTAGAAAATATTAGGTAAGACAAATTAGATTTGCTCTAAAAAACACATAAGAAGTAAACTATTTCTCTGTCCTTGCTATTGATATTTGAGTGGCTCAGTCATGGCCTTATGAAGAGTAGGATTCAGAAAAAGAAAGAATTCAGAGAAGAGAAAACAAGCAAACTTATTAAGGGAACAAGGGAATTAATTTTCAAGAAAAGATTAAAATAGTGAGGAATTACTTAGCTTTGCATAAGAATGGTCTACAACCATTTAAAAGGTGTAAAACTCTGAGGTGGAAAAGGAAATATTTAGTATGATGCCACATGGGTATAATCAGAAGTAACAGAATGAACTGTTAAGAAAAGAGCTTTCAACCAGTGAGTACTTTGGATGATACTCCCACGGGCACTATGGCAGATCTTAAACAATGGGACCTCAAAGCAAATAAAATGCAAAATGTCCTCTTGGTTTTCACTATTAGTCTCCTTGCTAATGCCCTAATATCCCGACAGTCAAATTCCAAGGAGGTAGGAGAAATCCTATAACCTAACCTAAAATGAATTTATAAGAATGTTTGAATTAGGAGAGGACATCCATCTCATTAATCAAGGACATTTTTTGAATAAAATCAAGGACATTTTTTGAATAAAATCAAGGACATTTTTGAATAGATTTTATTTATACTGTTCTAGTTCTCCTTTGTCCAGCAAACGCCCACTTAGTCTTTGAGATTCAGTTCAGATCTCATACTAGGGAAGTGTTTCCCATACAGACAAGAGCTAGACGTTGGAACTGGATTCACCCAAGACAGCCTGAGGACGCTATTACATTTTACTCTGAAGGAATCTCAAGTTTGCCTGTGACTTCCCTGCTAGATCCTTTACACCTCCAGGGAAAGCACTGTGCCTTTTTTATTTCTGCATCCTAGTATGTCTAAAAGCACTGGCCCACAATAGGCATCCTGCAAAATTTTGTTACATGAATGAGTGAATGGGAAAAAATAAGAAAGAAAATGGAGGTATTTAACTTTTAAAAAAATGTGTTACTTTGGGTTTTGGTCATTATTAAATTTTTATAGCACTGTTATACCATATAAGAAGATATACTGGAAGAAAAAGATAGAGGAAAAATTCAAAGTAAATTTCCTGGATTTGGCTAGAATGAGTTGTGGTTTGGTGGTACTCTAATCATGTTATTTTAAGAGTAGGCTCTCTCCCTCATTAGGAAACAGAAATCATACCATGGAGGGGTCATTCTAGCAAACTATAAGGACTAAGGACTATCTGATATGCCACCTGTTTATGTATATCTTATTTTTATGATTTTGAGATTTTTATGTTTTTCAAATTTTAGGGGTAGTACTGGGGTTTAAACTCAGGGCCTCATGCTTGCCTTACATCCATCCAGCCATTTTTGCTTTAGGCTATTTTTTTGAGATAGAATCTTTTGTTTTTGCTCTGGGGCTGGCCACTAATGTGATCTTCCTACTTATACCTTCTGCGCAAATAGATATACTGTTGTATGCCACTACATCCAGCTTGTTTATTTACATAGGTTCTTGCCAGCACTTTTTGTTTGTTTGCTTGGGATGGCCTCAAATCATATTCTGTTTCCTGTTTCCTGAGTAGCTGGTGCTACAGGTTGTGCCACTGCATTTAGACACGATTTTATATTTTTAAATGTTTGGAAAAATCAAAACAAGCATAGTACGTTGTATCATTTGAAAACTATATGCGATCTAATTTTAGTGTCCACAAGTACAATTTTATAGGAACACAGAAATGCTTCTTTGTTTTGTTTATGCTACATCATAATTTGCAGAATTGTGATAAAGATTTTATAAGCTGTAAGCCTATATATTTGCAGTCTATACCTTTAGACAATAAATAGGTCTACTGACCTATTGCTAAAGAGATAATCAAATTGTACTCCAGTATAGACAAGGATATCTTCCATCTTGGTTAAGAAGCTAAATATTTAAACAATTATTTTTATGTGATCAGGAAGATGGTTAATAATTTTCTGATTTTCCTACCTATTAAAGTAAGCTTTGATGACAAAAGCTATTGTTTAAAAATTTCAAACTAAATTTTCTCTCTTGTTCAAAATATAATTACATATAATTAAATGTCTCTGGAGTTAGGTTTATAGCCAAATTAATCAAAGATTTTTTTCAGTGCTTATACGATTCATTAGAGATCAGTAATGATTTTGTTATAAGTCCATTATTACTGAAGTAAAATTGTTTGAGATGTCCATGCTGTATTTTAAAAAGAGCATTTGGGCATATATAGTGTGTCTTGAGAACCAAGGTTACTGGCTTTTGACCCTGGCTAGTGGCATTAAATCATAACCATCTCTTCTCTATGTATAAAAGGAATCAGAATTAAACAATTAAAGCATAAGATGAACTATACTAGCTAAAAGTTGGAGTTCTGTGTCCCTGGTTTTCTGCCTCTGACTTTGTCAAGAGGAGTCTTTTTAGTAGGCAGAGCAGTTGACTCCATGATCCTGTCCTGAAAATCTCAGGTAACAGGAAATACCTTTCTATGAACCCAGCTACAAATTTACTGAACCATTTTATTCTTCTATCCTTTGCTTCTTTCTAAAGATTATAAGCTTTGAATTAAAGCTTGTTATCTATGTAATTTAAGTAAAAGTAAGAGAACCATAGAATTGTGTATGTATAGGGGATAAAAATTAGTTTATTCTCAAATTTATTCTTTCACCTTTCTCTATTGCTGATATTTAACATCTAACTGATTGGGGACATAAAATATACTTAATAGATTATTATCTTTTACTTGGGCTTTTAGGGAGGGGGTAGAAGGGGACAAAGGGGGAGAGAGAGAGAGAGAGAGTGAGAGAGAGAGATTTGTGTTTCCTTCCAATAAATCTGTGTAGTTTTACAAGGCTGGTTTATTTCTGAGATATGATATTCTACTTGAGGCAAAACACATGATGGAATTTGTTAGTATATTATTTTTGACTGATTAGATTTTGGGGCCCAAGGAAACTCTTGAAGTACTACAAAATAATGTAATGAAGTAAAAAGTGACATTTGACTTATTATTTTCTCCAGATTACTATTTTGTGGTATAAAAACAATTATTTATCCTCCATGCATTTTATTCACTAAATAATATAGAACTGAGAATAATTTTTCATTGCTGACTTTATCAGTATATTTGATAATGCAATTTATCTGGTACTGGCAAAGTATAAATAAAACCCAGGTATATTCTTGAGGAAATTGTAGTTAAGAGTTGCTAAGGAATTATTATGTACCTGGCATTTTATTGAATGTTGTACATAAGTTTTATCTTTGAGCAGATCAAGTCTTATGAAATAGCTTCAATAATCATCCTTTTTTTTTTTTTATAAAATGAGACAAAGGGAGGGAGATTATGTTTTCCAGCATCACATAATGATGGTGGGATATGGGTCCAAATTCAGATTATTTAACACAGAAGTCCATGATTTTAACCACTGTACTATCTTGCCTCCCAATCATCATCTGACATTTATCTATTTATTTATTGGTTGACCAATCAATTGATTGATTTGACTGTTTTTGAGACATGTGTCCCAGGTTAGTCTCAAATTCACAAATTTCTTGCTTCTCTCTCCCAATTGCTTGGATTCTAAGTGTGACCCACCATGCCTAGCTCCTGAAACTTTTGAATTATAATTTCTTTTCTTGAATTTGGGGAAAAAACAGCATTTTTAAAGCATGGACAAACTGTAGAAGTACATTTAGCACATATTAATTGATTACTTATGATTTCAATCCAAGAACATTCAGTTCCTGTATTTCCCTTTAATCCTCACAGACACATTGAATGTAGGAGTTATTTCATTTTATAAAATAGCTTAAAAAGGTTAGTAACTTTCCCTAAATAAAGGAAATAATAAGTCACAGAATATAAATACAGACTAACTCATTTCTGAGAATACCTAAGAATTTGCTTTCTATCTCTGTCATCCTCTAGCTGGCATTTCAGAACTTTGAAAACATATTGTCAGGTTGTAGTCACTCCTTCTAATTAAAGCTTTCCATGAATAATGCAGCCTAATCTTCACCTAAACCCATGCCAACTGCAGGCTTCCTAGTGAGCTGGTTCATAGGCAAATGGAGCAGTAACTATGCTACAGATAAAATCCCATTTGTCTGGGAAAAAAAACCCCGAAGTCTAAAGATTATGAACTTGAACCAGAAAAGTATATTTGTAGGTAGAAAATAAAGCAAGCATTTTCACTTGTAGAATGCAGATCTAGTAAAAATGTCAGTTTTGGAGCTCACACTAGCATCGATTGTTCAAGAAAGGAACAAAAAAATAACTAATGTATATTGTCTAACTACTGGATATCTGGAAATTGATATACTTTCTGCCATTTAGTCCTCAAAAATCATCTCAAAATGATGTTGCTCTAACTAGTCTCATTTTGTTAATATGTAAATTAATGTTAAAGAAGATATCATTGGTTAGATAGTCAGATTTCAAACCCAGGTCGTCTAGCTCCAGAGACCATGATCTTTCCATTGAACTAAATTATCCTTTTTTGCAGAAAGTGTAAGTGTGCAGTAAGTGTGCAGAGAAGGATGTAGACATGATTGCTGTTACACAACAGCCAGTTCATGCCATGCCCCTAGTGGATGACTGAGGCAGATGACAGAGACAGGAGGCAGCCACTGATCTCTTCTTATGCTCCAAAGCAGTAACTTAGAACCAGAGTAGTTTATAAATGTAAGATAAGAGGCATACAACCACTTTGAAGGAATTTATAGTTTAGGTGCCATTCTGTGTACCTGCATAGCCCTGTCTCTCTGGAACCTTGTGTTTTAGAACTTGTACATTGTTAGTCATGAAGTGGAAATACCTTGGACATAGGAGTCCAAAACAGGAGTAGGAGTGCTGCCTATCACTTACCTGTGTCATTTTGAGCAGCTTTGTGAATACATTAGAGCCACAGTTAGTCTCTCTGTACGGTGGGAATTACAGAGTTTATCTCAGAGGGCCGGAGATGAAGGGACAGGTGGGTGGATGGATGGAGAGAGCAACTCCTAATGTTATTTTGATGTGAAAGTATATGGCAAGTCCATTTCAGATTCTCAGTTCACCTCCATTGACATTGTAGTTTGCTAGTTGTTCCCTAAGGTTTGGCATGTTATTTAATTATTTAGCCATTTGTGAGGCAAATGTGTGCTCATGCCTGCCTGTGCGTGTGCGCGCGCGTGCGCGCGCACGAGCATGTATTCTCAAAGTAACATTGAAAGAGGTTGAATCATTTAGGAATTGCTAGCCGCATACGAGGTCAAACTGAATCTGATTTTTTTTAAGTGAGGTGATTACATTTGATTTTCTGGAATTAGAACTGATCTGATGTATTGATCCAAAAACTGGGAGATCTTATTCCATATTTTTTAACTAGCCAACTGTGTGACTTGAAAAAAACATTTACTGTCCTTGGGTATCCATCTTATCCGTTGAAGAACCCATCCTACTTCTCCCATAGGGTTGCTATGAGCCTCAGTTGGTTAACAAAAAATAATGATTGTGAAAATAAACTGAAGTCAACATATATGTGTCTAGTAATAACAAAATATAACCCACAAATCAAATGCCTCACTAAGCCCTGTATATATATGTTATATATTATATATGATATATCATATGTATCATATATAATATATCCACTATATCTTATTTCTCATGAAAATTTCAAATGAGGTCATCCAAGGACATACTGTATCACTTTGCAATAGTGAGGGAAATAACATTTCACTGATTAATGTGGATCATACAAAGATAATCACCAACCAGTCTTAATAACTCACAGGGAAGTGGCTAAGAAGGATATTAGTAAAGATGTAAATTAAAATCTTTGAGAGATGCACTGACAAATCAGACTATCTAATGTCAACCTATCTTGAGTGGCTTATTGTGATTTTCAGAAAAGTGATACTTTTTTTAATTGCATAGAAAAGTTACAGTGTTGTGGGACTCAATCCTATATTATTTTAATGAAAAACAACTTCTCCTGTGATTTCAACACCTTAGAACAGTGAACATTGATGTGATACATTGATGAAGCCATTGTGAAAGAATTCATTCAAATGGGATTAGCTTCAATGAGGGTATTTTAACCAAAAGGTGATATGGGCTTAGTTGTGTGGAATATATTATAATTCTCCTTTCTTCGTGCTGTGATCAGTTGGCTTTGAATGTGTTACACTCCTAATTTGTGATTATAAGTTAAGTTCTAGGTTCTAGTAGTTTTTATTGATAACCATGCTGCTTTATTTTTTATATGTGATAAGTTTAAGAAGATGATAGTCAGCTGGCTATGGTATCTTAGGATATTTTTGGTAGTTATGTTCTTTGTAATAGAAGAAAGGGAAGAGTTTATTGAAATAACTGACAAAAAAGTAGTAGAAGGCTGAAAATTGTTTGTTAGCTTTTTTATAGTTTTAAAATTCAGTATTCTCAACTCTGAAACATTTAAGTATCATTTCCTTCAAGGACCCTACAAACTTCTCTCCTAAAATCACCCAGAACAGACCTCATGAAAACCAAGAAGCAGTAGCTTCAGAAGACTGGAAAGGGCTACCAGATGTTGTCCTTAGAAAATAAAATTACTCCTTCAACTCTAATAGTTGTATGTGTGTTCTAATTCCATTTTAAAAACTAACAGAGTATCCGCAGGACATACAGTACACACTGAAAGATCCTTAGACGAGGGTAGAATTGAAAGTAAGCCAAAGAAATAGAGTCCTTTATGAAGTGGTTTGCATTCAGCTGCTGAAAAAAAAATTAAAACCCATTTATTTAAATTGGTGGCAATCTGTGGAACTGGATTTGCAGACTTTAAAGATCACATACAAAGCAGGGAGAAAGAAGGTGTTTCAGCAAGTGTGACTGTGGTTCTTTGTACAAATCTGCTTTGTGATTGTGTCTATCTATAACCAACTTTTGAAAGAACAGAACATGGACGACATTGGCATCAAATTTAGGTGAACAGAGAGAGAGCTTTCTCATGTTCTGTCTCTTCCTTCTCTTACATACCAACAAAAGTCACTGATCTGAGCATTCAGTTGAATCTCCTAATTTAACAAGAGCTATGGTTTAACAAGGTTTTACCATACTTTTAAGCAATGTATGTAATTTGTAAGTATAGTATGTGTATATATGAATGTGTGTATTTATATGGATACACACACACACACACCATAATATTTATGTAATCTTCACAGTAGTCCCTTGGGGAAGCATGGCTATCTGCATTCATAAGTAGAGAGGCTGAGGTGAAAACAATGAATCTGCCCACAGACTGGTAGAAACATGCAGAGCCTTTGCTCTGTCTGCCTGTAGGGTCAGCCTGCTGTTTTCTGAGAATTGTCACTGAGAGAGAGCAAGTGAAAACTATAACCAATCATTATTAAAAGTAAGCCTGTGTTGCACAAAATACAAGTCAGTGAAATCTTACACATAATAGAAATCTCCTGCAATCTCATCAAGTGCTCATAATGTGAATGACATCATCATTGCAGGGCCCAGGCAAAGTGATAGGTGGCCTAAGGCTTCCAGTGTGGCACACAGGGGCTTTTGTCATTGTGTCAGGGTCTCCTGTGGGCCAATCTGACAGAGCAAGCATAGAAAGGATATGTGCAATTAACACCACGTCCACAGAAAGAAAATCTCTTATCCTTATTTTTTATAGGATGGTTAAAAAAATTCACACACAAAATTATTCTCATGGGGATCCTGAAGAATCATCAGCTGCAATTTTCCCTTCTTATGCCTGAAACTCAGTATGTTTGTTAAAAAGCAACAGAGAAATGTTCATTACAGGCATATTTCTTACATGGATTATCTATGGAGGTCACTGTGACTGATGGTTAAGAAATTGCTGCACAACTTTGATTCTCCATACTAGATAATCACAAATAGATTTTTTTTAGGGGAAAAATAAAGTTTGGTTTATAATTTCTGTAACTTTTATTACATTTTCCATTTTTCTCTTTTTGTTTGCTTTGTTGTTGTTACTGCTACTATTTACTAAGTAGTTGTACAAGGAGGTTCCAATTCAGGTTATAAGTATAATTCATCTTAATGTCACCCTTTCTTTGTTCTCTCCCATTTTCTTCCTCCCACCCCTCAAGTTATATAGTTCAAATTTTACAGAATGTACATTGAATATGACTGCATTTGCCTACTCTTCATCTCTCCATTTGTGTACACCCTCTGACTGACCCCCAAATTTATAGTTTCCAATACTCTTTCATAAACAGTCCTAGACAGACTAGATACATCCTGCTGAAAAAAATGTTATATGTCAGGACTCTTCTGTTCTGCTAGAACACACTATTACTCTTTCCCCAGAGGTCTGTCATTGGCAAGATTTAAACTGCTCATCCATTTTTCTTTCCGAAGTTCTTTGTCTACCACTTTTCTGTACACACACACACACACACACACACACACACACACACACACACTCTGCTTATCTTTATATCCCATGCAAACTTTTGAGGAAGAAGTGATAGCTGCTAGGCTCTTTCTAGACTCAAGTACTGAGTTGAAAATACATCAAGCAAAGGATCAGTTTAAATCATGCCAATGATGGACCACTGGGGAAAAAGTAATAGTGTGTTGTCGAGAGTGAGGGTAGAAAATTCAAGGTGAAGGGAGGGAAGACAAATGGAGAGCATATAGTTGTAATATTCAGTCTACAAATATGAAGATAGAACTGGTTAAATTGAAGAGATGGGTAAGGTTGGGTAATGATGGGAGAGGTAACATTGATGAAGATGCGTTGTACTCATAAGCTGATGTTGAATTCAAACTCATTTGTACAATTACAAGGCAGTTAAAGATATAGTAGCCTTCATATTTCACCCATATAAAATATTCTCATAATGAGAATTTCCCTTTTGCTTTTAAACAAACATACTGAATTTTAGGAACAAGAAAAGGAAACTGCAACTGATGGGATTTTTTTTTTCAAGATTCCTACAAGAGCAATTTCTGTGTGAATTTTTCTAAAGCATCCTACAGAAGGAGAACATTGTTAGGTTTTCTTTCCTCGAGTTTCTTAGGCGCCTCTAGATTCTGAGCAACATGTAATTATGCCCAGAGCTGAGGAAAGGGAACTCTGAAATGAAACACAGCTGTCCTGATATTTTTAAGAAAATTGTTAGGGAAACACTATGTGCAATCAATTAGATTGTTCTCTACCCCCCTCTCCTGTTTCAGAAGACAGAAACAATTTGTAAATGCAAAGCTGATGTTGAGAATGTAAATTGGCTAGAGTATCTGTTTATACTGTTAGATTTATGCATAAGCTGTAGATGGCACAAACAAGGTCTTATTGACCTTAACAGCTAAGCAGTGATCCAAAACAGGCTCATTTCATTCAATTTCATGCTCCCTACCAGGAGACTTAACATTTCAGTTTTGAGGGTTGAATTCTCTTACTGATTTAAAAAAGAACTTTGACAAATACAAATTATGTTGCCATCCAAAAACTTCAGCCCCATTCCAGATGAGTGTGGTTCCAATATTTAATAATGGAATTGCTTAGAATGTGTTTATTGGTAGTTAGCATTCATTTACGGGTCATCCTGAGAAGAAAACAATTTGCCCATATAGTTGCACTGCCAGTAAATGTTAACTCTGATTAGCATATAACTGAAATCATGCTGAAAAACAATGAATACAGAAATTGATTTTGGATCATAGTTTTTTGTTTTTTAAAATTATTATCCAATGTCTTTCTGACTGGAGCCAAGAAATTGTAACAGAGAAATGGGAGAATGAGTGTGTGTATGTGTGTGTGTGTGTGTGTGTGTGTGTGTGTGTGTTGGTACTGGGGCTTGAACTCCTGCCTTGTGCTCTGATTTGTCTTTTTCCTTTAAGGCTGGCACTCGCCTAACTGAGGAACAGGCCCATTTTTTCCTGGTTAACTGGAGATAAGAATCTCTGAGATTTGTCTGCCCAAACTGGCTTCGAGCAGAGATCCTCATATCTTAGCCTCCTGTGCAGTTAGGATTACAAGCATGAACCACTAGCTGTTTAAGCCTACTGTTGATAATTTAATTGTCCTGAAAGTACCTGTTGAGCATTCTCTTTGTGATGCCTAGGAAAGGTATACAACAAAAAGAATTCAGTTTTTCCTTGAGAGCTTGGTTGAGTAGCTGTAACTCTTAATGCTGAGAGTTTTGCTACTTATTTTAATTTTTTTCTTAAACTACATTGTTCCATGAATTCCCTTCCCTTATTACCAATTTTCACATTCCTTTTAAGATAATAACAGATTGTAGTGTTATATTGGAGGTAGACTTTGTGTCGTTGAATTTTCCCTTCTCACTCTTTGTATAATTTTTGAAAATTAAAAGTATTACATAAAAGTATAGCAAATAATTGTCAAAAAATTAATAAGTTAAGCTTGTGCCATTGGCTCACAACTACTATCCTAGCTTCTTCGGAAGCTGAGATATAAGGATCATAGTTAGAAACCAGCCCAAGCTGAAAAGTTTGTGAGACTCTTATTTCCAATTAACTACCAAAAAGCCTAGAAGTGGAGCTGTGGCTAAAGTAGTAGAGCATTAAACTTGCATACAAAGGCTCGGCTCAGGGACAGCACCCAGACCTGATTTCAAATCTCAGCATGTACACCCACGTGCGTGCACATACACATACTCTTAGTAAACTATATCTACTCCTTAAGCCAAACTACACATTTGTAAATGCTGGGATTACATCCAATGTAAGCATGAAAAATTATACAAAGACGTAGGTTAGAATGGTTTCCGGGAGGAGTATAGCTCTCTATGGAGCCCAGAGTATGTCTTATTAGGTTACAGAGCATGAACAGCGAGGATACCTGATCACTGCTACCAAGATCAAGTAGTGACATGGCAGCCTATCAATGTCCTAGGAAGACATAGAGATTCTTTCATGTTTGAGAGAAGGAAGAAGTCATTTCAGAAGGTAACACAGGAGGAAGAGTTTTCACATCAGCCTTCAAGAATGGTTATGCTCTCAATGGGCAAAGATGGAGGGGAGTCCTTCTAGGAAGTATGGATAACATGAGAAAATAAAGACTAGGAAGCATAAATAACGTTCAGAGAATGATAAGTGATCACTATTGTTGTAATAGAAGATAGAGAATCCTTCTGTTGTGTTCAGCACTGTGCCAACCATGACGTATTACATGCATTGTCTAATTAAATGCTGGAGCAATCCTAAGAGATAAGAATCATTATTGCTCGATATTTAACTAGATGAAGAGGTATATTGGTGGACATCTATGGATGACTCTTAACTCTCAAGTGAAGAAGTTTGAATTTCATTTAGTAGGACCGAAAATTCCATTGTGTTCTGAGCAGGAATTTGATAGGTTGAAAATGCTGCTTGTAAGTGACCCAGACCCATAAAAACATACACCCTGGTGTCCCTCATAGGGAATAGCTATTAAATGATTAGGCTAGTCATGGTAGAAGATCAAAATACCCCAATAACTACACCCATATGATCACACAAGATGATGCCAAGTGAAATGAACTCCACATTACAGAAACAAGAGTTATACCACTGTTGTAATTATTATCAACATGCCATATGGAAATGTACCTTTTGTATTTTTTGTTATTTTTCTTGTCTGTTTGTTTCGTTTAGTTTTGTTTCTCTTGTATTCCCTTCCTGTGGTTGTACCCCTGCTACCACTATATCTCATCCCAATACCCTGGATACTGTTTATATGGGTATTAGAACTGAGGAAGGGAAAGGGAATATCAAAATTGAGAAACAAAGGCCAAAAGACAAACCATTCCAAAAGCAATACTTACAAAACCATTTGGTGTAAATCAACTGCACAACTCTTGGGGGGAGATTGAGAAGGGGGAGGTAGGGGAAAAAGGAGGGAGGAGGTAACAAGTTGAACAAGAAATGTACTCACTGCCTTACATATGAATTTGTAACCCCTCTGTACCACACTTTGACAATAAAGAAAAAACCCCAACATCTTAAATATGGTTTAAAGGATGTGGTAGAACTATTGTGAATTTGAAAGACAGTACCCCAGAACTATAAATGGAATTCACTGGACATATGGGGAGAAGCTTCATTTGTAGTTCAGATTTGGGTGACTACAGGATTGTGGTATCATTAGCACACAATAGACAGGTACATAGAAAAAGGAGGAATATTACGTAATTGACTATAGACATGCTGATATTGAAGTGCAGGTAGAACTCAGAATTAGAACTTGGATGAAGCTAGTTTTCCATTTGAGATTCCTCTGAGTAGAGAAAGAAACTGAAGCCTTGTCAGTGTGCTTTGTCTGGTGGAAGAAAGGTTTAGATGAAGGGTGCAAGATCATTGCCCTAAAAAGGAAGAAGAATGAAAAGGGGACGGGGAGGCACACAAAGAAGTGAAGTACTCTCTGTGTTGTTATGGAATTACACATGCAATGGAGTGGACTAGAAATAGTTCTAGTCTTGACAACTTATTCCCATCCTCAGACTTCAAGTGTAAAATGATACCCAGAAGAGTCAAAGCAAGGTGGAAAGGCACTTCATTGTTAGAGAGCTTTAGCTTGAACTCAAGAAGAACCCAAGGAACCAGACTTAGCCTTGTGGACTCAGCCTTAGCCTTGTGGAGGACGCAGCTCCCTGGGATGAGTAAAGCTTAAACACACAGAAGTAATGCAGGATGGAAGGAGAAAGATGACTTCAGTTAAGTTTTAGACAGTTTCTTGTGGCTCTTCAAAGTGAGGTAGGGGAGAGTACTAGATTAAAACCCAGTTGACAAGATGGAAGATGAAGCAGGTGAAAAAACAAGGAAAAAGGTTAATATGGACTACACTTTGTGATCATTTGCACTGAAAAGAATGGAAGAAAGGACCAACAACTAAAGGCAATAGTTGTTTGTTACTTAGTGCTTGAACGATGAGACTGAAAGGGCCAAGGTAGTGGGGAGTAAGACTAACTATGCCAAAGAGAAAAACACATTCTTAAGAAAGGACACAAGAGCAGGTAGACTTAGAAAAGGATTTATTGCCAATACCTTTCAAAAAAATAAAAATGTCTTAAAAGTATAACTACAGTCTAGAGACTAGTGAAGAAGAATAGTTCTGCTCCTGTAGAGTTAAGGGGGAAAGGCCAAATACTCAGGTGAGAATGGAGAATAGAAAAAGTGAAAGTGAACAGTTGACAGGTTGTAGGGCAGGAGAAAACTTGGCTTATTGCAGATGGCTGCCTGTTAGCAGCTTATTTTTAGGGAGTGATATCTGAGAATTATGAGTCAGAAAGAAAAGATCTAAAGGAAATGGGTCCCAAATATGAGCTGTGGTTGAGAAATATCACATAGGATGGGATGGGGAGAAGATGCAGGAGTGGGTATTGGGATGGAAGAGTCTGCAGGGGCTGTAGGTTATGAGCAGTTAAGGTAAACTGTGCTGAGCAAGAAGCTTGGGCTTCATGATGTCATCAGATGGGCTGCCGTGGAAGATGTGGCCCATCTAACTTGGCCTAGCCATAGAAAAGGGGACAGGCTCCCTTAGGAAAAGCTTCCCAGACTAAATGATATTTGACTTAGGAAGAGCTAGCACTAACCAGAAAAGGTAGCAGAGAATTGGCATGTGGAAGAAATGGCCTGAGTAGGGCTTGCATTTTATTTTGAAGGAGGCTGTAAGATGTAATCTCATATGCCATCTTCAAGCAAAACTAAAAATAAAAACTAAAATACAGAGTGGAAGGAAAGAACTCATACAGTGTTTTAGATCAGAAATGGTCCTATAACCACTTCCTTTAAAAGTAAAGACTGCTTTACAACTGTTTTCAGATTAACTCTCTTAAGACAGTGGGTCCTTTACCAAGTGTGTGTGTTGCATCAGTGTTATTACACACAAGTCAGCTTTCTGACTGAGCTGTCTGTCTCTTGGTGGATGCTGGCTATGCAGGAGGTGGCAAAGCTCCACTTGGCTCAAGGTACTTTGGCCTGGGGATCAGAGGGCTGTCTGTTGGGCTTCACAGAAGTGCTGCTGTATGAAGGCATAGAAAGAAGAAAAAGCCTTCCACTGAGGCACAGAGGAGCTCTCATAGGATGTGCTGCACAGTTCCACAGCCTTTCAATTAATTTCAACACATCCACCACTTTCTCTTACAAAGAAAATTATAGAGATATACAGAGACGACCACAGAAGGCTAGGGAAGTGTAACTGAATAAGGACATTGTAAGTCCTCAAACTTTTTTTTTTTCCTTTTTGGTCTACAAAGGTCTACCAACCAGGTCTGCAGATCTTTCTGGTTATTGCAGCTGGAGGAGGAAGGACTGTTGACATCTGGTGGGTAGAGACTGTGCAGGATACTGCTGAACCACCTGCCACACACAGGACAGCCCCCCCCCCCCCAACACACACACACAATAGAACTATCTGGTCTAAAATATTTGTTGTGCTGAGATGGAAATTACTGCATGGCTCAGGTAGTATATGAAATTATAGCTAGGGAAGAGGGATGAGAACATGAGGTAGGTGAGGGACAGTGAAAGACAACTCAATGATTAATTTATAGGGCCCAGTAAGGGAAGCAGTTTTGGAATCTGAGTAGTGGAGATGAGATAGAAAGCAGCTTGAGGGCTAGAGATTAAGGATACTTGAAATTGGGATCTGGCAGGCAGGTGAGGGGATTTTCAGTTATTAATATTGACAAGGGATGTTTTATACGTCACATACAAAAAGACATGAACTTGAGTTTAGTCCAACATGTGATCTTTGATAACCTTTCTAAGCTTGTTTTTCTTTTAACCATAAAAATTGGTCATTTTCTTCATTTGCCTGTTACATTGAGAGAGATAGTATGTGGAAGGTCTTAATATCATGCTGCTGGGTGCATATTACTCAATACTTGCTCAACAAATGTTTGATGTTATTATCATTATTAGAGTGATGATTAGAAAGACAATTGTGGTAATTTGCTACATTGTTGCCAAAGGGGGAAAGGGGATAAGAGTTGAAAAGAAATAAAAAGCCTAGCTTTGAAAGACTTTTCTGAAAGATTCAGCTTTCCTCTTAGCTCTAATATTACACCTATAAATGATTAATTATATTGCTCATATTGATTTTTGGCTGAGGTTAGTTGGGTACATCTAAGGGATTCTCTGAACTCTAGGGGGAGATGATTTCATGAAATTATGTCCTAGATGGCTTTTCTGAAGCTCTTTATGTAGAGGACTAAGTGAAGTATTTCTTTTATTTTTTCATTTTTAACCTTTTACTGACAGAATGGGTAGGTCCTTTTTTTCTTTTAGCTTTCATTTACATTGGTCTGACTACTCTTTAAAGTAATTGTATATAGCAGATACATTTTAGGAAAGCTTCCTGAAAATTTTGAATCACCATTCTAATCAGTATAACTTATTCCTTCTGTCTACGGTAGCAAAACTGTAGCTTCCACCGATAGCACAGAGTAAAAAGGTCCCATTTCCCTAAGGGTGAAGGGACATTAGGATGTACCTGGCCTAATAAGCAGAACTTGATCCATCCTGAGAATCTGGGTTTGATGTCAGTACTGAAAAACAAACACAAACAAACAAACACCTTATGTAAGCATTTGACTCTAGTGTATGGTAGGGCCGGGGAGGAATTGATGTTTCATAGGTTGATTTCCAGGTGAGACTTTAATTCTAGTGTTCTATAATATGTACCAGAAGGAGTTCCAAAATAAAGTGGAGGCTGGGAATATGGCCTAGTGGCAAGAATGCTTGCCTCCTACACATGAAGCTCTTGGTTCGATTCCCCAGCACCACATATATAGAAAACGGCCAGAAGGGGCGCTGTGGCTCAGATGGCAGAGTGCTAGCCTTGAGCAAAAAGAAGTCAGGGACAGACAATGCTTAGGCCCTGAGTCCAAGGCCCAGGACTGGCCAAAATAAATAAATAAATAAAATAAAATAAAGTGGAGCCCCTTAAAGAAAACCGAGTTGTGTGTTGTGTTGTGACAGAGTCAAATGAACAGCATGTGAAAAATGTGTGCCATTGGTACCTTTGTCCTCACATACATGCTGTGAAGAATTCTCCCCCATGATACATTTTATTCTTTCAACCAACCTCCTACTTTTCATTTTCACTCTGGGTTAAAAATACCTTTAGGTATTTCCACTTAGATACAATTCACTAAAAGAGGAGGAATGTGTCTTATTCTCACTTTCACTACCATTCACCTGTAGTGCAATGTGTGATATAGAGTAAACATTCAAAAACTGCTTATTTAGTACAATGGAATTAATGTACAACTAATAAACATTTCTGTTGTACCTATAGTGCTCTAAATAGTGTACTAAATTCTAGAGATCTAAGACACTGTCTCAAAGTGTCCAAGAGGTCTGGTGTCGAAGATTGTCAAATCAAGGAAAGATGAGCATGGAAGTTAATTGGGCTGAAAGAAGGAAGAGAGGGGAAAAATTGTATAATCTCCTTCATGTTTTCAAGGAGACCAGTTCAGTTTTTAAACAAAACCTATGTAAACTTATAAAGCTGCCTTTGCAGTTTAGATTCTTAAAACTAATTTGACCTTTTAAATAGCCCAGACCATACTAAACTGTCCAATACAATGGTCCCCTAGGAAATTAGTAAAATAATCATAGAACTTCACTTTAATTTCCCAAAGAATGCAAATTATTGTTTATACAAACATGGATGGTACTAGTCTCAGATTACTTCTTAAGGTAGTCCTGATATGGTCTTTATCTGAAATAGTTTTTAACATTCAGCTTGATTTCCTGTGTGAATTTGACAGATGCACACCCAACACCTTAAAAAAAAAAGCATGGTATCATTAAGCTTTGTGTCTCCATAGCTTGATATGTTTCTTGGTGGATTTGGTTCATGTTAGGACTGTTCTTTGCTATATGCTGAAAGCATTTGTACTATGCCAGGTGGTTTTAGCCTCCCGCTCTCTCCTGTCCTGCATGAGAAACGGGATAGCACACCCCACGCAGACAGGTCCAGGAAGAGGATATAGGGGGCTGACAGACCACCACCCAGCCCCCCTCTCCACAGAGGACAGACAGGCAGCCTGGGAGCAGGTCGAGCCAACTCATTTATTCAGGAAAAGATCTGTTCTTTTATACAGGTTGGAGGGCGGCGGAAGGGGAGGGATACGTGCACCTACGTAGGGGCTGTGATTTGATGCCTGAGCTGTCCATCAGGGGAGGGACCTCCTTAAGGGGCGGCCTACATCTACGTCATGGCCCTCAGGACCACCTCTTGATTCCTCCTCCAGTGCCATCTTGGCACCACGCTGAGGCGGGCTGAGGTCGCAGGGCTGGGAAAAGAGGCGGTGCCAGCTAGAACCGCCTCGTGATGATGCAAGGCATCCAGGTGTGCCCCACAGTACTATCCCTATTTTGAGTTATATGCATGCCAGTGCTTGATGTGGAATAAGAACCATATTTCAAATTTAAATAATCCAATTCTTCAAGTAGCTAACATGTTTACAGATAAGCTCATAGACCTGGCTCAGTTCAAGTATTCTCAACTCTGAATACCACATGTACCAGGTTTCACTAGTGTCGAGCATTTAGCATTAGAAATCACACTGGCAGTCTCATCTCTTCAATATAAGAAAGCTGAGATCATATAGTCTGTACCATGATAGAACTTGCCTAATTAAAATAGATGGGAGGTGGTATCAAAGTAACTCTGTGTCACAATGCATCAGGTAGTCGGTGTAACATTTCACCCTCACTTAATTTTGAAATACAATTTAGTCACTTAGAACTATAATCATATTATGCAGCTTTTGCCGAGTAGCTTCCTAATGCAGCCATTTTGTAGATGTTTGTCCACAATGGTGCAAAAAAATATACTCGTAAAACCAGGTGGTATGGTCCCAAAATGCAAAATTTTCTCCCCTGGAAGATTTTCTACTCTGGAAGATTTCCTTCACGAATGAGAACATGGAATAATTCACGAAAGGAAGCATGATCCTAAAATCCTCATTATTAAAATTGGTTTGTTATATTCATTATATAAGTACTTTTGTGCAGTTACTATCATTTTTTTCTTTTCAGAGATGAGAGAACCACTCCATCTTCTTGATTACTTAGATTACAAGGAAGGTTTGATAATTAAGCACCTGCTCCCCCAATCTATAATAACTATGGGTAGTGAGTGCAGTAGCAGTTGCCATCCTGACATGTTTTCTGCTTAATGTGAGTCTAGAATTTTTACTTAAAGTTCACAGAGTTATCATACTAACATGTCTACCTTAAGCCTAAGTCATGGCTTCTGGCTTGCTATTTATGTTCTGTATCTGTGACACTATTAGAATTGTTATAGTTCAAAGTTACTATGAAACATTTTTGATTTTTATTTTGTGATTATTTTTATATTTTCATTTTTCCTTGTGTAGAAATTGATAATAGAATATAATAATAAATATAATATATAATAAATTATATAACAATTATTAGATATTTATGTAATACATATAAATACAATATTTATATAATAAATGTAAATAGAATATAATAGAATATGAATTAATAATAGAATATAATTTCTCACCTAAAAGTTTAGATTAAATATGATATCTACATGGATTTTCTCAGAAGGCTAATAGGTTATTTCTTGAAATAACTTGATTGATAGAAAGATGACTTTGAAGTTTTTCTTAAATGCATATACTACCCTCTGAGAATTAAACTCTGGTGTCTGGGTTAGTTTCAGATTTTGATGAAAAACAAATCAACCAACAAAACCTAAATGGTTATCCAAAAACTAAATCTAGCATTCCACTTAGAATCTCAAAAGCATAACAAAAATCATTAACTACTGTGGCATCTCCTAATGTTCTTCTTGGTCATAGAAACTTTTTATTTTGCTTTATTTTATTCAAAGATGTATATTTTTGTTAATAAAACATTTGTAAATATATGTTGATATTTTTGTTGTTAGTGTTTAAGTATTTAAAAATTAGCACCTTCTCTAAACTAGCTGTGGTAAAATTACCCTATTTAAAAATGCCAACCCTGGTTCTTTTTGTATGGAAGGTGTATATAATCAAAAACTTAATTTTCATTCTTCCAAGAGTAGAAAAGGTTTTCACTGTTTTTTTTATACTATTATTATTAAGGACTTGTACAAAGGTACAACTGTATAGGTCAGGTAATAAATACAATGCTTCTTGGACATTGTCACCCTTCATTTTCCCCCAGGTTTCTCTCTTTCACAGAAACAGTAGTCAGCACCTGTTTGTGTGTTCCCAGTGTTCCCTCTGCTTTCTGAAGCAAGACACAAATCTCTCCAAAACAACTATTTACCCTTCATATTCTCCCTAGACACTAAAATAGAATTGCTTTCCAGCTTTGAATCTATAGCTCACCATCCCTGATGACACTTAAACCACAAACAAGCCAAAATAGTGCAGAAAATACAAGCACAGAACAACAACCATTTCAAGCCCTTTAAAAAATCCAGAGATACACACTTGAGTATATCATTACTTAATTATTTCTTGTAAAATATTTAGACTCAGATGGGCACTCAAGCCATACCAGTGCAAGTTACTCTGATTTCATTCTTTTTAGGTGGTACAATAATACAAGCCAATTATTTTGAGATTCAAATGAAATTATATACATGTATGAATTTAAGATGTGATCAAGAATAATGCAGGCCATATTTGAAGTCCAATCCAGGGAGGCAAATGTGTGATTCGAAAATGCAACCTGTCTGCTTGCTGATATTTGACCAGCTCTTGGGATATACGTCTCTCCTACTTGAGATACAGAAGGACAAAATCAAAGGTGAAGGAGAAATGGCTCAATGGCTAATTAGACTCTCTGGACACTGCTTCTGGCAGGGCTTCAACATCATGACTGTGAGGGTGTCAGTCATTGAAAGCATGAGGGGAAAAAACGCCGAAACAAGATTTAAAGAAATAGAACTCTAAATTTAAAGCATTCTTTTAAAACTCTGATATGCAGAAAACAACCTTAGTCTTTGTCTTGTCTACTCTCATGCTAGAGTAAATGATCCTTTATCTAGCAAGCATCTGTTCTCTATGGAAGATAATGAGGATATTAGACTAGAAAAATGATTAACTAAAGCTTTTCTTTTTTCAGCCTGTTGCAGTATACTGTAAGAACTCAGATTGCTGTTCCAGTTCAAGTTCACATTTGTGGGATTGTTTTTGAGCAAGTTCTCTTTGAATTGGCTACAAGGAAGCCAGTTTTTCCTCTGTCTCATTGTAATTCTCATGTACAATGAGTGACTTTTATCTTCTACCTTTATTCCCCCTTTGTCCTAATTTGTTCATCTGGTCTGTATGCATTTTAAAAACCACCTAGTCTATTTTGTGAGGATAAATAAGACAATTAAAAATGCTCAATTTATCTCTGGCTGAAAAGACTTCCCATAACTTTAATGCTTCATCTGTCTATTATTTTCTCTCTTTTCCTTTATACTCATTGTTTTGAAAGACTTTTCCATAATCATTATATGTCTCTTTATCTCTCTTTCCTAAATCCTGTGTTACCTATCAGCCTTGGCTACCTTTATTAAATTGATTTTTTACAGCAGCCAAAAGCAGCATCCTTTTTGCATTCTGGAAAGTTGTAGGGTCTTTTTTTTGTCTTAAATTTCACTCTCATGCCCTTCTCCTTGCTTTGTGATCTGCCAGTGTTGGAAGGATTTGAAAGGGAACAGAGGTGGAGGAATGAATGCCCAAGGATCACTCCGTCTTATAGGTGTATTCCAGACTGTACCACAGAAACTGGGATAGTGTACCACAGAAATGGGGATATTGTTGCTTGTTTATACAATCTTCCTAGATCTGGTAGAGAGAAGAGCAGAATGTGAAAGCTCTCCCTTAGTCTGTTTTCCCATTGCTGTCTCTGGCTGCCCATTCCACCAGATACACTTGACCTTGCCAGCTTAGATAGCCTTTGATCTCCCCAGATATTTCTCAGATCTTATATTATTGGTTCTTTCTATCAGCGCTTCTTAGTACAAAGTTGATCAAAATCAACAGAGTTTGCCACTATTTTATCAAGAGCTAGAAGGTGCTTTTTCATGTATTTCTTACACCATTGTTTCATACCTTCTTCCAAAAACACTCTGACCTTGGTTTTCTCAGTACATTTATGAGATGCTTCTTTCTCTTCTTTGAAGGCTCCTACTCTTTTGAATACTCCTCTTCTAAGTCCTGCTTCCTTGCTCTCCTTGCCCCCATATCCTCTGACATAAGTTCATCTCTTTTTTTTATTTTTATTTTTTATTTTATTTTATTTTTTTGCCAGTCCTGGGCCTTGGACTCAGGGCCTGAGCACTGTCCCTGGCTTCTTCCCGCTCAAGGCTAGCACTCTGCCACTTGAGCCACAGCGCAGCTTCTGGCCGTTTTCTGTATATGTGGTGCTGGGGAATCGAACCTAGGGCCTCGTGTATCCGAGGCAGGCACTCTTGCCACTAGGCTATATCCCCAGCCCAAGTTCATCTCTTTTAAAGGCCTTAATTACCATCACTCAGATATCTAACCCACCATTGGACAATCTCAAAGATTGGCGAGATGAATCTACACATAATGTCATCCTGCTCTCATAGCTCCTTCTATGTGGCCTCTGTCCATGAGGCCAGTTAACTTTCAAAGCCAGAACATGAGCATACTTCTTGATCTGCCTCTCACCCTCTCCACACCTAATCAGCTACCAAATTCTACTGTTAAATAGAACACGTCTTATACCCCACTTTCTCTTTCTCTCTGACTACATTTTAGCCTTAATCCAGTAAAATGATGATTCATGTCATCTAGCCTCTAACAGTTACATCATTACTTCTCCCTCTCTGCAGTTCCATTCAGTAAACCTAGAACAAACCCATAAATCTCATTGGTCTCAATTTGTTTGATTTCAGGCTACTTTTGCATTCTTAAATTTTACTGATGTCCCCAAACAGGTTTTTAAAAATATTAGATGTAGACTTTGGGATCAAGAGGAAATGGATAGACAAATGAAGATAAGAAGAGGGGCAGAATGTAGTCAAGAATCCAATTTATATCCTGCAAAATTCAGAAGGGTGAGGGAAGGGATAGGTGAGAATGTTGAAAGGGCTGACATAGATTGTATTCATAAACTGCTTTGTTAGATGGCAACTCCTTTGTAACTAATTAAAGATAATAAAAAATTTAAGAAATTTAAATTTCAAAAAGTTAAAACATAGGAATAAAGCAGGCACATATTGTAAGAACCATCAGATTGGTGATGTGTCACTCTGTGATCTCTGGAAAAATTATACCTATATACTTTTCTATTTTATTATATTTTATTATCTATATATAGTTGCACAAAGGAGTTACAAAAGAATGAGAGTTTAATTATGTGTGTGTGTGTGTGTGTGTGTGTGTGTGTGTGTGTGTGTGTGTCAGTCCTAGGGCTGGGAGCTATCCCTAAGCTTCTTTTTCTCAGGACTACTGCTCCACTACTTGAGCCACAGCACCACTTCAGTACTTTTTATGAGTAGTTCATCAGAGATCAGAGTCTGGTGAACTTCCTGGGCTGGCTTCAAATCAACCAGATCCTCAGATCTCAGCCCCCTGAGCAGATAGAATTACAGGGATGAGCCACCATCATCGCATAAGAACCAGAGTTTAAAAGGCAGTGTATTTCTATTATTATGAAAATACATTGACCTCACAGATTCTGTGGAGGTCTTGGGGTCCTCCTAGGGCTCCATGGATTCTAAAAACAATTTCCTTCACTTGTCCATTAAATCCCTTTACTTCATTTAAATCAATGCCTTCCACAGTCTCTCTGGATGAAACAACAACATCAACAAAGCTATGCAAGACCCATAATTATCTGGTTTCTGTCTATCTCTCCTGAGTCTTTTCCTATGATACCTTTCACTTGGAGTCCTGCTTCTGGCACAGAAAGATTCACAGGCCCCAGCATTTGTCTTTTCCTCTCTCATCTCTGCCATTACTCATGCTTTTCACCTGCTCTGGAATATCTGCCATTCCTCCTCATCCTCCTAGACTTATATTTGCCTAAAACCTTCTTTGAAAACCAATCTTCTCTTCTGATTTTCTTGAATTTACCCTCATTTCATCAGTTATCTCTTTTGTACTTGTTACTGACGTGCTCTCCTTGCTGAACAAATGGTAAAAACCCTTGCCTCTTGATCATCATGGATTTCTAGCACAATGCCTGGGACATATGGGTAGGTCATTTGCATTATTGAATCAATGGATGAACACATAAATATATAGTAATATAAGGCATTTATAACTGAGCAACACAATTTTCCTTTAAATGCTTAGTGGGTTGGGATTATGGCTATTATAAATAATATTAATAAGATACTAAAAAGTGTTAGTAAGATACTACTAGTCTTGAATGTCACTGGGTGTATGAAAGGGACCAATTTATTCATGGTTACAGAGAACCAACCAACTGTCCTTAATTGGACTACCACCTTAGTTACCAACCAGGAAATTGTTGCAGTAGGGCTAGAACAAAAAAGGAAAATCAGTTGCATGTATGTATGGTTGCTTTCTTTTTTGGGGGGGGGGGGGGCAGTCCTAGGCCGTGAACTCAGGGCCTGAGCACTGTCCTTGGCTTCTTTTTTGCTCAAGGCTAGCACTCTGCCACTTGAGCCACAGCGCCACTTCTGGCCACTTTCTGTATATGTGGTGCTGAGGAATCGAACCCAGGGCCTCATGTATACGAGGCAAGCACTCTTGCCACTAGGCCATATCCCCAGCCCCTATGGTTGCTTTCTTGACTACTTAGAACTTTGAAATACTTGCCCCTATGTGACTTAGAAAGCTAAATCAGAAATAATATTAATATAGGGCCAGAGGATCAAAGGAAACATTGTATGAAAATTGTTTACAAAGTTTTGGTACATGTGAAATTCTTTCAGTAAGAGGCACATAGCTTTCACTTTTGAAAGAGGGCTAGAATTCAGAAAAGTGAAAGAATCCATTCATGATTAATAAATGGGCTTGTTGGGGGCTCGGGATCCCCTTCTCCCCGTTTCTCCCGGGGGGATGCCTGATCCCAAATTGTGAAAGACAGCCCTACCCCTCCTGCCGGCAGAAGGAGAGTATCTTTCTGGACAGCACTAAGCTGAGGAGAGATTCTGAAATCCCCTTCTCTGTCCATCCCCTGCAGGAAAGAAATTCCAGAAAGCCGGTCTGGACGGTCCACTAGTCTCAAAAAAATCTTTACTCAGGGAGGGGGTGTACATAATGGTAATGGGCAGGAAGGAAGAGAAGGGACTTGGGTTGACTAGCTGATTGGCTGAGCTGGGCTGCCCATTAGGTGATGTCATGAAACTTCCTCTATGGGCAGAGACCACAGCCCTCCAAGAGCTGGATCTCTGGGGGCTCTGCCACCATTACCCACGTGGCCGAGCGGAGAGGAGGGGATGCTCTGCTTCTCTTCCGGCAGAACCCAGAAGATGAGAGTGGCTAGCTTTTACACTGCCCCAGGGCTGGGGGAAGGGCAGCGTGAATCCCCAACATGGGCTATTTTATTTCAATGAAAAAAAGTGAACTTAAGTGTAAGAACAGTCAGTATCCAAGGTCCATTTTACAATGACATTTTTTTTCCTTATTTATTGTCAAAGTGATGTACAGAGAGGTTACAGTTTCATACATTAGGCATTGGATACATTACTTGTACTGTTTGTTACCTTCTCCCTCATTTCCCCCTCCCTCCTCCCTCCTCTCCCTTTTGCTCTCCCCCCATGAGTTTTTCAGTTGGTTTACACCAAACAGTTTTGCAAGTGTTGCTTTTGGAGTCATTTGTATTTTTATCCTGTGTCTCTCGATTTTGGTATTCCCTTTCACTTTCCTAGTTCTAATACCACTATACACAGTTTCCAATGTACTAAGATAAGATACAGTGATAGTGAAGGTAGACCACAGGAAGGGGATACAAGAGGATCATCAACAATAGAAGCTACGGTTTCACATGGCATGTTGAAAGTAACTACAACAGTGATATAACAGTTGTTTCCATAACATGGAGTTCATTTCACTTAGCATTATCTTATGCATTCATAGGGGCATTATTAGGCTCTTGTGATCCTCTGCTATGACTAACCTGAACCTGTGGTAATTATTCCCTATGAGGGAGACCATAGAGTCCATGTTTCTTTGGATCTGGCTCACTTCACTTAGTATAATTTTTTCCAAGTCCTTCCATTTCCTTACAAATGGAGCAATGTCATTCTTTCTGATAGAGGCATAAAATTCCATTGTGTGTATGTACCACATTTTCCTGATCCACACTCATCTACTGAGGGGCATCTGGGTTGGTTCCAAATTCTAGCTATGACAAATTGTGCTGCGATGAACATTGTTGTGCTGGTGGCTTTAGTGTGTTCTTGTTTGTGGTCTTTTGGGTAGATGCCCAAAAGTGGGGCTGCTGGCTCATAGGGGAGCTCTATGTTTAGCCTTCTGAGGAATCTCCATACCTCTTGCCAGAGTGGCTGAACCAGTTTACATTCCCACCAACAATGAAGTAGGGTTCCCTTTTGGCCACATCCCCTCTAACATTTATTATTGTTAGTTTTCTTGATATAGGACATTCTTACTGGGGTGAGATGGAATCTCAATGTTGTTTTGATTTGCATTTCTTTTATGGCCAGTGATGTAGAGCACTTTTCATGTCTTTTGGCCATTCTCATTTCCTCATCAGAGAAGTCTCTTTTTAGGTCTTTAGCCCACTTCTTGAGGGGGCTGTTGGTTCTTTGTGGTTTTGTCTTGGAGGAATTTAATTTTTTTAGTTCTGCATATATGTTATAACCATTGTAATAGAGAGTTCGTCATTGAACTTGGAGAGTTCTGTACTGTATGGACTGATAATCAGTCTGATAATCAGACAGCCACTCTGAAAGTAGATTTGGAACATCATTAGACAAAATTATTTGCCTGAAATTTCAAACTAACTGTGCTAAATCACATTCAAGAAAGAGTTAAGGGCTGGGGATATAGCCTAGTGGCAAGAGTGCCTGCCTTGGATACATGAGGCCCTAGGTTCGATTCCCCAACACCACATATACAGAAAAAAAGGCCAGAAGTGGCGCTGTGGCTCACGTGGCAGAGTGCTAGCCTTGAGCTGGAAGAAGCCAGGGACAGTGCTCAGGCCCTGAGTCCAAGGCCCAGGACTGGCCAAAAAAAAAAAAAAAAAAGAAAGAAAGTTAAGCTTCGAAAGCTATGTTGTAAGGTCAGCTTCCAAGTGCTGATCAATTCTATAGACAATTTAAAAACCTATAAATATTAATAAAGTTTTCATGGGACATTCACAGTCTCATTAATTTCATTGTTTTATTAGGTTATTCATACATTACAATTAGGTGTTCATTAAGGGATTTATTTCCATTTTGAATATGATTTTTTGTTAAAGTGTTGACCCCCTTATCAGATATTAAATGATATTAAAGAAAAATAATATTTAGTGAAAATGAACTGAAAATGGTGTTAACTGTTCTCCATAATAGTCTTTTAGTGTTCATTTAGTAAAAGGCATTTATTGAGTTTTGCTCAGCTTGCTAGGCTGATGCTCTACCACTTGTGTCATACCTCTAGCCAAGCTTTTTACTTATTGTTTTGGAGGTGGAGTCCCAAAGATTGTCTGGCTTTGAATCTCAATTCTTTGGGTCTCAGCCTTCTCAGTAGCTAGGATTACAGGTGTGTGTCACTGGGGCCTGATTCATTTTTTTCTTCCAAATTAGATTCCTATTCTATACTCTGGTTTCTTTTCAAAATGTATAAATCTTTCACCTTTTTACCAAATTAGATTACTATTCTTATTTTTTAATCACCCCTCACTTATGAAACACTTTTTATGGAAGGATAATTTCTCAATTTATTAGAGCATGAAAGTGTCTTCAATCAATGGCTAGAATTATTGAATATCTTTTTCCCGTAGTTTGAAATTTCATTTCAAGAAAGGTTGCTTTTTATTGAATTGCTGTCTAAATGTGCATTTTCTCCCAACATCTATGTCATGTTTTGGATAACTATTAAATGACTGAATAGGTTTAGACTGGGATCCCTGGTCTGTAAGTCAGTCTAATAATTTAGTTCTTTTTTACTTTCTTTCTCATTTTTTTAACCTTTTTTTCTTTATTGTCAAAGTGAAGTACAGAGGGGTACAGTTTCATATGTAAGGCAGTGAGTACATTTCTTATCCAACTTGTTACCACCTCCCTCATTATTATCCCCTCTCACCTTTTCCTCCCCCCCCCCATGAGTTATATAATTGTTACTCCAAATGGTTTTGTAATTATTGCTTTTGGAGTTGTTTGTCTTTTTATCCTTCGTCTCTTGATTTTGATATTCCCTTTCCCTTTTCTAGTTCTAATACACATATATACAGTATCCAGCATACTAAGATCAGATACAGTGATAGCAGGGGTAAAACCACAGGAAGGGAATACAAGAGAGAAAAAAATGTACTGTTTCACATGGCATGTTAAAAATAATTACAACAATGATATACCACTTGTTTCCATAAGGTGGAGTTCATTTCACTTAGCATCATCTATGTGTTCATAATGGCATAGCTTTTGGGCTATTGTGATCTTCTGCTATGATTAGCCTAAACGTGTACTAATTATTTCTTATGAGGGAAACCATAGAGTCCATGTTTCTTTGGGTCTGGCTCGCTTCATTTAGTATGATTTTTTCCAAATTCTTCCATTTCCAACAAAGACATTTCCAAGATTCTGAAAGAGAAATGGCAATGATGAAACTACTGTAACATATCTGAGTATATGATATAATGAAAATTATAGTTATAATAATACAAATATTTGAAATAATATCTATTATACATATTATGTGTACTTTGTATCTTTGCTGGACAATATGGTAGCTTCTAGCCACATGTAGCCACTAGGGCATTTTGAAATGGATCTGTGAGCACCACCTGTTGCGGGAAGACATGATAAAATAAAGTATATTATCCTTTTATTTTTTAATGAGGCTACTTTAATATTTTTAAGTTACCTAAGTGGTGTGCATTATTTTTGTTGTTCAGCACTATCTAGACACTTTACACACTTTACATCCACTTTACTCTCATAACAATCTTCTAAAGATATATCTTTAATATTTTCATTTTAGGGAAAGAAACTGATAATCATAGAGATTAACTGTCTCAAAGCTATCCCTGACAGAGCCAAGACTCAACCCACACCCATACCTTTAACTTGTACTCATAAATCTTTCTAATGTGATACCCAATCCAATTTTTTTAGCACCAGTAACAGCAATATGAATAAATATGCATATTTTTTAGATCTTGTTTTTCTTATTTTTTAATAGAGTGATTTGACGATCTCATTCATCTTTTAAATGCATATATTTAATGGATTTGATGGCTGAAATATATAACATCCAAAGATAGGTATTTCCATATAAACATTAGCAACAATAACTGCACTTGCTAAAATCGTGATCTATTTTTTATCCCTGCATTAATTATGCAAAGGATTTTATTGAAATTCAGCTCATAGATTTCTATCTCTCCTGATGTCATTAACTTGTTCTTGCAAACTAATTGGATGCTGCTGCATTTTTATATTCTTCAAATGGTTCTTACCAAAATTCTTTGAAAGATTTTGAAATAGTTTTTAAAATGGTATGAGTCTTTCTAGAGGTGATCCATGTCATTTCAATGAAGAATAAAGATAAAACATTTCATGTTTGCCTTTAAAATGCTTTCTGCTTTCATTGATAAAAGACTTCTTTACCTTGAAGTGTGATTACATTTTTTTTGAAAATGGGCCTGTTTGTTCAATTATCAGCCACCATAATTAGAAATGAGTCCAGCTAATTTATTAATGCTAGTCCTTTGTCAAAAATTGTGCAATTTCTTTGAGTTTAGAAACCTTAAGTTCTCTGCTTTCACATAAGCTAGTAAGATAAACCATTTTTTTTAATGGTCAGCAACAATAATTTCAATGTGTGTGTAGATTCTACCAGATTTTACTTTGTTGTTGTTGTTATGCTACTAGGGATTGAACCCAACACGTTGTGTTCTCAGCCTTTTCTACTCAAGACAATTGCCACTTGACCCACACCTCCACTTCTAGCATGTTCCTAGTTGGCTGGAGATAAGATTCTTGAAGATTTTTCTGCCTGGGCTGGCTTTGAACCTCAATCCTCAACTCCTAGCCTCCTGAATACCTAAGGTTGCAGGTGTGAGCCACCAGCACCTAGCTTAGGTTTTACATTAAAAACAAGTATTAAATGAATACATTAATGACAGCATATAGAGAAAATAACAAACTGTTTTCCCCTGATATGTGCTCAACACAAAACCAACACTTCTGACACCATATAGGTACATTTCCTCCATGTATCCAGTTCTCTGGCAGACAACAGCTAGGCCTTCTATAATTCATTTTAGTTCTGATAACATAGACCCCACAGGTTAAGGACTCAGCCCCACAAGACAGCCCCCACTTCAGATGCCAATTGCAATCAGTAAGTTCTCCAATGTGCAATTTATGGGGCAAGTCTCTTCATTGCTCACAGAAATCAGAAAATACAGTTACCTATCTATTGTAGAAAAGATATAACTTAGGAATAACCAAGAGGAAAAGATAGACAGGGCAAGGTTGGAGAAAACTGGTGTGAGTTGCATGTCCTTGGGGGCGTGGTGGCGCCCTCTTAGCATCCCCACGTGCTCAACAACCAAGAAATGCTTTATGGCAGCTTCATGACAGAGGCCTGATTGATTGATTGCCGACTCAGTAACCAACGCCTAATCTCTTCCTAGAGGATAGGAGATGATGCTAAAAGTTCTCAGCTCTGAATCACTGGTTGGTTCTTCTGGTAAGGAGTGCATATCCATGAGTCACTTCATTAGAACAAGACAGTCCTGTCACTCAGGAAATTTTGCCAGGAGCCAGGGTCTTAGACAAAAGGTATACCTAGTACTCCGGTCACTCAGAAATTTACAACCATCTTAGCAGTTCTGTGCCAAGAACTGAGGGCAGAGATCACATATAAACTCTTATTACATTACAATGACATTTTGCTACAACATGCACTTTTTGCCTTCTCTTGTTTGCTATATCACCTTTCTGTAGTGAATGAATTTCACGGTAGTGCTTTTTTTGTAACCTTACTTAGAAATGCTTTCCAAAATGTTCCCAACTTTAAGATTTGCTCCACTATTGGTTATATTTGCACAGGCTTTTCATAAAACAGTTCTCATTAAATAATTCGTATGCTGTGAGTGTATAGATTCTCTGGTTTGTATATATGGGCACATAATTCATCAAGAGTTTTGTTATTGAGGTACTATTTGTATATAAGAGAGATTAGAAAGTATTTTAAGGATGCAATTAGCGTAGTACTCAAGAGAAATTCATAGCTGAAAAATAAAGGAAGAAAGGCTTAAAAATCAGTGGTTTAAGTTTTTTTTTACCTCAGGATAATAGAAAAAATTAACCAAAAGTAAGTAGAAGAAATGAAATAATAAGTTAAGAATAGAGATCTGTGAAATGGAACTAAACAGCAGAGAAAATTAACAAAACTGAAGGGTGGTTTCTTAAATCATCAACATCACTAAATTTCTATCAAGGTGGTTCAAGAGAAAGTACAAATGACCAACACCTGGACAGAAAGGGCTTTCAATCTGAATCCTAAACCTAAAATGAACAATAAATCTCTGCCAACAAACTACAACTTAGATGAAATGGACAGTTTCTTGAAAACTGCAAAACTGAGGCAAGAGGAAACCAGACGCATTAACAAAAATACTAACATAACCAATATATCAGCAATATTAATTTTTTTTTTTGCCAGTCCTGAGGCTTGAACTCTGGGCCTGAGCATTGTCCCTGTCTTCCTTTTGCTCAAGGCTAGCACTCTACCAGTTGAGCCACAGTGCCACTCCCAGCTTTTTTGTTTGTTTATGTGGTGCTGAGGAATGGAACCCAGGGATTCATACATGCTAGGCAAGCACTCTATCACTAAGCCACATTCCCAGCCCCAATATTAAATATTTTAAACAAAAGTTTTCCTTACACAACCAAACTTTAGATGTATGTAGTTGCACTATGAATTCTATCAAGGAATTAAGGAAAGAATAATCATAATCTTATACAAAGTCTTTAAGAAGTCTGAGGAAGAAGAAATATTCTAATTTTATGAGGCCAGAATAACCCTGATACCAAAAGTAGGCATAAGTATTATGGGGGGGTGTATTTGTACAATACTTACATACATTAATATCTAGTTTTTAACATGACTTTTTTCTTGTCTTTTTGTTTCATTTTTGTTTGTTTGTTTCTTAAACAGCTTTGTTTGGAGATTTAATTAACTTACAAAAGACTACAAATATTGACCATGTATCATTTGAGGAGACTATGAGCCAGACATTTGGTTACAGAACATTGGTACCCAAGAAGTGTAGCTGATACTATGAGTAAGCTGACCATCTGGTTTTTAAGCCTTTGGAAATGATTTGTGGAAGGAATTTGGAAAAATTTGGAGAAGTGGGATGCAGCAGCACTAAAATGCTGAACGCAGAATGTAATGGGTAATTCTCACAGGAGCTCAGAAGGAATATACACTGATTTGGTAAATGCCAAAAATAATCAATATATAGGTTAAATGTTAAGAAAAGTAAGAAAAGGGGGTGGGTTGGTTGGGGTGAGTGAGAATGTTGCCAGGGGTAACGGTGATAAACACACACCGTCTTTATAAACTGCTTCATTGAAAAGCAACTCCTTTGTACAACCACTTAAATCATTATTAAAAAATACACAGAATCATGAAATCCAGGTAAGAAAAAGAGATATTTTGTTATTTTAGGACTTGGACTAGAAGATATTTGTTTCCCTTTCTGTTAAAGAATCTGTCTACGTTTTGTTTTGTCATACCTTGACTTTGAGTAGTCTGAATGTAAAGGTAATGCAGGAACTCTGAGGCATTCCAGCATCAGGCTGTGGCATGGTCACTGCTAGCTGCTTTTAACCAGTAAGAATAAGGAACAAGACGCAAAGGAGAAAGACTTGGAAAGCTTACAGTTTAGCCAGGCATGGGGTGGGGTAGGGGGCCATACCTATGATCTTAGCTACTTGAGAGACTAAGATTAAGTCTGGATTGCTATTTCTTTGGGCCATCCCAGGCAAAAAGTTTGTGAAATTCCATCAACCATCTGGGCATGGCGGCATGTATTTGTCTTTCCAGCTGTAAAAGATGCATAGATAGGGGAATAGTCATCTAGACTGGTTGGTATATAAATGCAAGAGCACACTGGAAAAATAACTGACATAAAAGGGCTAAGAGCATGTCTTAAGTGATTCAGTGCCTACCTAGCAAGCATGAGGCCCTGAGTTCAAACCCTCTTTACCGCCTACTAGTGAGTTAATCTTGTATGGAGCTAAATAACCATGGCATTAAACCTCTGAAACCATGCGCCAAAATAAATGCTTCCCCTTTTAAGTTTGTTCTCTTTGGTATTTTTGTTATATCCACACATAAGTAATATTATAATAAATAAAATGAATGGCATTTTATGCCTAAATGAATGGGATGGAAAACTGGAGGCTGAGGAAACATACAAGAACAAGGAGCAAATACATGTAAATGAGTAGATTTCTAAAGTTTTGTCAACCATTGTCTTGTCAAGGCAACCTATATCTTAGAACTCACAACATTTGTGGCCTAGTGAGTAGAATCTGGGTTTTTAGGTTGATGATTTTCTGAATATTTCTCCAGCCAGATGGTTCTTTAGGCTGAGTGCCATTTGACCAGGCAGTGTTTAGATTATGTAATTCTATGTTTATTAAAGCTTGCTTTTTCTGGCAACATATTGTGCCTTTTAAAAGTGTCTCCTTGGCAAGCCACCATGTTTTAAGCAGTGATTTTTTTTTTAGATATAGCACTAGGGTTACCATACATTACCACTCTCTCTCCTGAGCTCTAATACACCAAGACACAGGAAAGGCTTTCTTAGCCTTGCCCTCCCTTGTTGCACCCTTATCACAGCTACTATTTTGATCTTTAAGCCTAGACCTTTATTTTTGCTGATCTTCTGTGGAGATACCCAGTAATCATCTCCACTTGAATTATCTTCAATGAGTTCCAATAGTTTATACTGATAGTTGGCAATCATGTCAGGATCTCCTTTGTCAGAAAGTATGATTGGATAACTTTAGAAGACAGGGATCAGCCTAGCTGGTAGAGGAGATTTTTGTAGTCCTGTGTAGCTGCTGAAAGGAGAGGATGGATGACAGCAAAACAGAGCCCAAACCTGTCTTCAACATGAACATCAGAGTATTAAGTAATATTCCCATCCTCAAATCTACCAAACATACTGAAGAAATCCTCCCCTGGATGATAAAGGAAGTCAGAGGATAAATGAGGAGTCTACAACCATTATTTCTAACATAGAGATGGTTGGCCTCTGGGATCTGTATTCTCCTGTGAGCCCTGATCATTTTTGCTATTGGCCATCAAGTACTTATTTTCTAATTCTTGGCCAGAGACTATTGTCAGACACATGCTTTAGAAATGTCTAGAATTAAAAAGACCTCTCTGTCAACCAATAGAAAAAAGTGCAAAGTGTTTAAGACAAAAGTCATGGAATCTAACTAGCCCTAAGTGTTTCTGTGTAATTAACGGTGTTATACCTCTATAAAAGTCCTTAATCTCCCAGAGCATCACTGACTCTTAACCCCCTGGTAAAAGGTTGACTTGAGGATTCTGGAACCCCTGTTCTAATTTATGATTAAGGCTGTCCTAACACCTAACCTAAATAAATGCTGGTGGCCCATGCTTCCTGTACATTGCGAGTGAAAGTATACAAAAGTCCTACAGTAATCATGAAAACCAAATGAGTGTATTCTTTTTAAAAACCAAGGATAAAAGAGGAGCACATAGAGAAAAACAATGAGAATCACAATGATAAACAGATGATTTATCAAAATCTCACCTCTTAATAGATTTATTGATTGACTTGAGATATAGACCAAATTCATCTTCCAAAGTGAGCTGATCATGTAATGTGGTTGCTTGGAAGTTAGTATAACCCTGGGACATTTTATAGAAGATGAAAAATCTGTCATTCATCATGCAGTTAAATACTCTAAAACAGAACTTCTTTGATGAGTTTTCCCTCCTAGATATGTTTTAGGGTAAAATTATAGGGGCAGATATCAGCCAGGGGCCATCTGCAAGCAGCAGAGCAGTAGTAATTTTCCTACAGAATGAATTCACCATTCATTAAAGAAATCCATGCATGGTGATTCTGGTTAGGCATATATACTTAAAGAAAGAAAACAGCATTAAGGTTGTGTGTGTAAGTAATAAATAATATATGTGTCATTTAAACCACGGCTAGGCTGTGAATTGCTTTAAATCCCTTAAGATGAATTTGTACTTACCTGACACGTACTTTGTACATGTGTTAGAAGCTATTCATCTGTAATTTTAGAAAATTCTGCCTTGTACTATGTTTCATGGAACTTTAGAATACTCCACTGAAGTATCTTCCATGGTGTTGGATACAGAACACTTGCTGTCAACCTAACATTACTTCCAATAATTCTTAACCATGATTTCCAAGTTGTAGTTGCAAAGTTTATTACACCATAAATGTATACTGGCAACATCTGTTAGATACTCTCTTTTTGGAACTTGGTTTCAGTTATGTTGGTAGCTTTTCGAAAGAATATTTACCATGTTTGTGGTAAACTTCTGGTATTTGTTCATTTGAATATGCTGTACAAATGACAAGCTTTGTGTAGAAGAGGCAGTTCTTGGTTTGTTTATCTTTGATAGTTATTAATATTTCTAATGTTACATTTGTTATCCATCCAAGATGTGTAAATATATGTGAATATATGTGTGTGTACATACATATATGCGTGTATATATGTATAATAGTTGTGTGTATGTGCATGTGCCTACTTGTATGTGCCAGTACTGCGAATTGAACTTTAGGAACTTGAGCTCTCCCTTTAATGTTTTGCTCAAGATTGGCACTTTACCACTTTTTTTTTTATTATCTGGAGATAAAAGTCTTCTAGATTTGTCTGTGCAGGCTGGCTTTGAATGATGATTCTCAGACCTCAGCCTCCTGAATAGCTAGGTTTCAAGGCATGAGCCTCCAGTGGCAAGGTTTTCTATTTCTCAACAACACCAAAGTATCTTTTATTATTAAAGCGTGGGCTGCTGTTTTATTGGACTATAAATCAGGTTCTCAAACTTAAGTGTATAAGGACACAGTGTAAACATAATAAAGGCATGAGTTCTGTTAACAGAATGCTTGGGTCTAGTCACAGCTTCCCTCTTTCTTTTGAAATATGTTCTTGGGGAAACTATTTAAGCTTTGATTTCTTTATTGTTAAAGAGAGAGGGGTGGATGTTAAAAGTATCTAATTTATAAAGCCATTGTGAAGATAGAAGAAATCCACTTAACACAGTGCCTGACACACTATAAATGTTCAATAAACATTTTTCATCTTGTCTACTTATATGCTCAGTTCTTAGAAGCCGTGCCTTACTCAATGGTTAATTCTGTCTTGTCTGGTTACTAAATCTGTGTGAAAGGAAGTATAAGAAAGTAAGACACAAAATGTTCAAACATCTCAGCATGTGCTTCCCTTTTCTGGAGATACTTCCTTTAATTTATAACAGCCAATCTTGTATTCAAGCAAAGTTGAGGAAAAAACACTTAGGGAATTAGTTTCATTCTTTCATATATCTTTTTCCCCCCCATTGTCAAAGTGAAGTACAGAGGGGTTACAGTTTCATATGTAAGGCAGTGAATACATTTCTTCTTCAACTTGTTACCTCCTCCCTCATTGGGAGTTGGGACAGTATAAAAACTCCACCAACTTTTTTGATCCCATCTCTCTTTATATCTCTCTTGCATGTTAATGACAGCAAAGGAGAAAGAAAACCAACACAATTCTCTGTCCTTTGCTTTAATCTAAGCCTTTGACTTTGATGTTCAGAGCGGTTATTCAATCTTTGCACAAAACAAACAAACAAGTGTTACAAGAAGTGGTTCTTATCATCAGGAAGGTTTATTACTAAGTGCCTTCCCAGAGGGACATAGGATTATTAAACAGATCAGGGTATTTATTTGATAAAATGCCTTATAGGTCAGTTACTATGAACTTTTCCTCAAAAGGCCTGGGAAATACCCTAGAAATGCGCCAAGACTCTTTTTTCTTTGGGCGTGTGCAGTAATTTTTCATAGAAATGGACTTATTGAGAAGTAAGCTTTCAGTAAGCATGTGTTTTTTATTTTGTGTTGTTTTGCTCTTTGTTCATTTGGAATGGTCTTTTATCAGAGGTAATGTATCATAGGAGGAAGAGAGCAGATAAAAACAAGATAAAAACACAATCACTGAAGATGTTGCCACTGGGGAGGGCTGTTTGATAGTTTTATTTAGCACTCTTACATCTAGGTCTTAGCACCTTTATAATCTTAAGAGGGCTTATTGTTTTTCAGATTTTATCACCTGATAGTTTATAAACTATCATTTACAAAATATCACGCTTGTTCTGATTAGCTCATAAAAACTCATACAGAATGTGGTTAGAAGAAAGGGATAGCAATACCACATGAGGAGCAATATTGAGACCTTTAGCTGATATTCCACTTTGGGTCTTGAATACAACTTCCTCCTACCCTTTACACGTTTTGCAACTCTTTTTTTTTTTTTTTAGTGTTTATTATAAAACTGATGTACAGAGACGTTACAGTTTCATACGTTAGGCATTGGATACATTTCTTGTACTCTTTGTTACCTTGTCCCTCATACCCCACTCCCCCCTCCCCCTTTCCCCCCCTGAGGTGTTCAGTTCACTTACACCAAACAGTTTTGCAAGTATTGCTTTTGTTGTTTACAACTTTTTTGTTTTTTATTTGTTTTCTTTTTGGTAGCTCATTCTGTGATTGACTAGAAAACATGTTTCGTTTGGGTCTCAGATTGTATGTAAGTGGAGATTTGCCTGGGGTAAGCACCAGGAAGAAACTAGGCCCTTTCTCTGAAACCTCCGATGATAAATTACTTTAATCTAAAGCAAAGAAAAAGTTTAAATATCCTTCCTCAGTGGTTGTTGAGATTATGTTTATATAAAATAAAATTTAAACACAGGAGTTTTGTAGTTGTTGAGTCATCATTTGCAAGTGCAAAGTATTGGACTACAGTTCCAAGTTCTTATCTTCAAGACAATGTACATCTTATGAGGTATGCAAGTCAAACAGCCAGTTATGGCCTAAACTGATACCACCAATGGCTTTTATCTTCAGACACCCTGGTATTTTCTTAGGCTTAGGCTTCATGTTTGTCTTACATGTTCAGTAGTGTCTGGTGCCAGAGACTCTTTATTGTTCTGGGAACCATAAGCTGGTATTTCTCTTACCTTAAAAAAACAACAACTTTGTTGTTCCCATAGAAAAGACTTATCAAGGTTCATATCTTAGAGCATTTAGGCATCTTGCATTTTATTTGCAACTTTTGGCCTTGTATCAAAATGATTTTAAAATGTTACTTTGTGTGTTACATACTTGTGAGATGGACTGCAAATTGCTTTTATGTAAGTAAAAAGTGACTGAATATTTGCAACTTCCTCTTTGTCTTTTATGTTCCCATTATCATTCTCTATTCTTATGTAGGAGTCTCTTTTCCTATACAAAATGAATTACAAATTACTTTTAAGTTTCTGAATACATTTTAATGAAAAACATCTCTTTCCCTCCTTCGCTTCCTCCTCTTCCTTTTCCTATTTTTTGGCCAGCACTGGGGTTTGAACCCAGGGCCTCTTACTTGCTATGCAGATGCTCTGCTCTACTACTTGAGTCACACATGTATCCTAAATTGATGTAACTCAAAGTTATGTTTTCTTCCTCAAGTTATGTGACTTGATTCATAATCATTCATATTGATAGTTGTTGGAATTATGAATTTCACTGGTAGACAGTTTTTGTTTTTTTGTAGGGAGTACTGAATAGGGAAAAGTGCAGGGAAATCCCTTTCTTTCTCTTGCTTTTCTTCGGTGTGTCATTTATTCATTCCTGTTGACAATGCCAGAGTTTTCTAAAATAACTGTAGCCAAATTTCAAGGCCTCACCCAGTAGCAGGTTCATTTTGTTCCTTGGCAGGCACAGACAGTGCTTTAGATGATGACTCTATAATTACCCAGTTTTGGTAAACACACATTATTTAGCCAGTACAGCAAAATGGTTCCTTCAGAGCCATTACATTGCAGTTCATCAAGTAAATAGTGATTTAGCCATTTTCATGAAAAATGTGTGTTATTTCGTTGATAGCCTGTCAATCCACTGCATTCAGCTAATTCCCTGTCCCCTTTATGGGTATTTTGAAACCTCTTTTTGAAAACCATTACAGAACCATGTGAAAACTGTTCAATGCTCTATTGCAATGTAAAAATCAGTTAGTGTGATTGTTTTTATGGATATTTCTATTATGTACCATCTCTCAGCATTAGAGATCACAGGACACAGCACCTGACTATTAACTTGAATTGCTTTGATAGAAATAAAAATGTTTGATTGTCTTTAAAGAATAGAAAGAACTGATTTTTGCATGTAAGCCCTGGCAATATTTTTGCTTGCTCTTTTAAGGCTAGAATAATTTAATGACAGAATTTTAGAACTCATTTCAGAAGAAACACTGCAATGTCTGTTGGTGCTGCCTGAAAACAGGAGTGTACCTGTGAGACAGTGATTCAATACTAAAGAAGCCAGTCTCACAAACAAGGGCACCTTTTGGATTAAAATTAAAATGCTGTTATCTTTAAGAAAGATTCATTTCCTTTAGGATTGTATTACAGTGTTGGTGTTTATTATAGTCCTCTGAAGAACAAGTGCCAGAAAGCAGGCTTCTTAACTCAAAGGCAGAATTTCATGGAGATGGTGGAGAGGAATCTGTGTTTATTTGCTTTGGTGCTGGTACGTCATGCAAGGATTTCTGACAAGCAGTGCATTATGATAAAAATGGACTATCTGCTCTTGGGAACAATTTTTCCCCCTAAAAGACAAAAATAGCTTCCTACCAACACAGAACTGCTGGGCCTTGATGGAAAATGTCATGCTGTTTCTTGTTTCTTCCCCTGATGATATGATATATATTGAGAACAGGTGTGACAAACTAAGTATATTTAGCAAATCTCTGCAGGGCACAGAAGTGGGAAATTAGAATGGAATCTCATAAGGACTTCAGAATGGAATCCCACAAACCATGTCAAGCTCTTGTTACATTGAATAATACTTTGAGGACAGGAGAGAGAATAAAATTTCTCCTGTTCCTTACATATAAATTAATAGTGGCCCAAATAATGTTTAGGTCTTTTAGTTTGTTTCAAACACTTTACATCACATTGTAATTCTTTCAATCCATTTTGCTAATCCACGTGCAATTCAAAGTGCAGAATCCTGAGTGGGAGAATATCTGTGGTGGTGACTATTGTCCCAAACTCTGCCTTCTTTCTCCAGCTGGTGCCTAAGGAAGTTTTCCCTAAAAAATGCTGAAATGGTAGTAAAGTTTTTCTTCTTGAATAACCACTTGTTTGGCAGAAATGTCGGCCTGGATTTCTTTGTTTGCGGAGACACAGGCAGCTAGTTTCCTCGCACTTCAGCTGCTCTCCTCAGCTCAGACAACTTTGTTTTCCTTTTATATTATATATATATGTAATATATACATATATTATATGTTTGTTATATGATATACATTATGTTATGCATATATTTATATTTTGAATGGAAAGAGGAACACAAGTTGTTTTTGTTTATGGAGCTTGACACTAAAGGTGCCATTCTTAGCTTTCAAAGATTCTAGATCCTGAATTATAAATAAAGCCATTAAAAATGTTGTCCTAAGAATGAGGTTACAATTTCAAATAGAGAGAAGTGAATAATGGTCTGTGTCCTGAGTTTGTGTTGATGATTGACTAGCAGGGTCCTTTTGCCTTTCTGCAGTGAGCCTGTCCTCTCTGAGAGCTTTCACTACAGAGACAAAGCACAGAGGTGCCTACAAACACTGCTTGCCACTTCCCTTGGCATAGGAGTTAGTTTTCAAAAGTGCAAGGCTCATATGCCAGCCAGAGCTCTGAGCAAGAGCCCATACCTCTTTTAAAAATCAGGTGTGTGTGTGGGTGGGGGGGTGGTGCTGGGAACGTGATTTAACAGTAGAGTGCTTACCTAGCATGCATGAAGCCCTGGGTTTGATTCCTCAGAACCATGTAAACAGAAAAGGCAAGAAGTGGTGCTATGGCTCAAGTGGTAGAGTGCTAGCCTAGAGATAAAGGAAGCCAGGGACAGTACTCAGGTCCTGAGTTCAAGCCCCAGGACTGGCAAAACAACAACAAAAAATCAAGTGGGACTATCACTACAGAGAACTGGAAATGGAATTGAAAGTAGACAGCTACACTTTTCACAAGGGGATAAAAATACATGTGTAATAACGGATTTATCTTTCTCAAGAAGAGTCTCTGACAAGGTGTTTGACACAATTTACTGCTTTTAAAATGTCTTCTATGATGATAAGCTGGCAAGGTTGAAAGTAAATTTGGCTTCCATGTTCAAGGTGAAGATACCTGAAGGGTTTGAAATATGCAAGGCAAGTCAATCAATTACAAATTGAGGGCTGAGGATAATGGCCTAGTGGCAAGAGTGCTTGCCTCATATACATGAAGTCCTAGGTTCAATTCTCCAGCACCACATATATAGAAAACGGCCAGAAGTGGTGCTGTGGCTCAAGTGGTAGAGTGCTAGCCTTGAGCAAAAGGAAGCCAGGGACAGTGCTCAGGCCCTGAGTCCAAGGCCCAGAACTGGCCAAAAAACAAAACAAACAAACAAACAAACAAAAAAACACAAATTGATTAAGAACATCAAATCTGCAAAGCACAGGGACCCTGGGGGGTGAGGGAGAAAGGATGTCATGATGCTAGTGATGAGGTATTTATTTTCTGTTTGCTCTTTAGTCTATCGAAATGCAAAGAGTACCCCAGGAAACAAACCATACAGTAAAAGTAGGAAGCAAATCAATATTGGTAATAATCCTACCATACATTTCAGTAAAAACAACTCTCTATATTTTTATTCTTTTAATTTAAATGAAATGCTCATTATTTTAAAAATTATAGTAATGTTTAGTCAGGTGAAAATAAAGAAAGTAAAAAATTTCACCTTTTGGTGTTCTGAACATGTATGCACAGGTATTTGTGATTTGTGTGACTGTTACATGAACGGGATAGACAAGGCATGGATATTTCTCTCCATGTATCTGCTCTCTACCTAGCTGCACCTATCTTAGTTACAGCTAACAACATATTTCAGAGGAGTGATGCATAGGTTGTGGACATTCCTGGGTTGGGAGTAAGAAATAATTTACAGGGCTGGGAATATCGCTTAGTGGTAAAGTGCTCACCTAGTATACATGAAGCCCTGGGTGTGATTCCTCAGCACTACATATATAGAAAAAGACGGAAGTGGCACTGTGGCTCAAGTGGTAGAGTGCTAGCCTTGAGCAAAAAGAAGCCAGGGACAGTTCTCAGGCCCTGAGTTCAAGCCCCAGAACTGGCAAAAAAAAAAAAACAAAAAACCAAATAATTTACAATTGTTACAATAAAAAGGTTTGTGGACATAATCTGGAAGAAATAAATCTTAGCTTTAATAAGGCTAAGAGTCATATTAAGCCTATTGTGATCACTTCAAAATCATGCCATTCTCAGGAACAGGGAAGTTAATCAAAGAGAGTGAGAGATGATTAGTCAGAATCCTTAGGTAGAGCCTAAAGCCAGAATTGGTGTCAGATGTTCTCAAATGGTTGTTGGAATGAAAGGAGCTGGAAGGGAATGGAGAATCAGCCCTACCATAGGTGATCTTATCTCCCCAGAAACTAAAAGTGTGGGAAGGAAAGTAGAGAGCCAAAATACATATTTTATTGGTCCTCACATATGAGGAATTAGACTATTGCATCATTGATCACTAATAACTGGAATTCTGCCAGTTTCTGTTTGAAATATTAAATCTTTATTTGTCATAGCAGCCCCACTTTTGGGCATCTACCCAAAAAATTATAAGCAAGACCACACGAAAGCCACCTGCATGACAATGTTCATCGTAGCACAATTTGTCATTGATAAAATATGGAACCAACCCCAGTTGCCCCTCAATAGACAAGTGGATCAGGAAAATGTGGTACATATTCACAATGAAATTCTATGCCTCTATCAGGAAAAATGACATTGCCCCATTCATAAGGAAATGGAAGGACTTGGAAAAAAATCACACTAAGTGAAGTGAGCCAGACCCAAAGAAACATGGACTCTATGGTTTCCCTCATAGGGAATAATTAGCACAGGTTTAGGCTAGTCACAGCAGAAGATCACAATAGCCCAATAGCTATGCCCTTATGAACACATAGATGATGCTAAGTGAAATGAACTCCACCTTATGGAAACAAATGGTATATCATTGTTGTAATTATTTTCAACATGCCATGTGAAACTGTACCTCTTTTTCTCTCTCATATTCCCTTCCTGTGGTTTTACCCCCACTATCACTGTATCTCATCTTAGTACCCTGGATACTATGTGTGTGTGTGTGTGTGTGTGTGTGTGTGTGTGTGTGTGTGTGTGTGTGTGTGTATTAGAACTAGGGAAGGGAAAGGGAATACCAAAATTGAGCAACAAAGGATAAAAAGACAAACCATTTCAAAAGCAACACTTACAAAACCATTTGGTGTAAATCAACTGTAGAACTTATGGGGGGAAGAGGGAGGGGGGGGAGGTGGGGGAAAATGAGGGAGGAAGTAACAAGTTGAACAAGAAATTTACTCACTGCCTTACATATGAAAGTGTAACCCCCTCTGTACTTCACTTTGACAATAAAGGGGGGAAAAAAGAATCTCTTGGAAAAAAAAGAAGCAGCATCCCAGGTCCTGAATTCAATTCCTGGGTCTGGAGCATGAATGTACATGTGTGAGAGTATGTGCGTGTGCACACCCACACACAAGCATGCCCATGTGCACACGCGCACACACACACACACACACACACAAAGGGCTTTAAACTTTCAGCCCTACATACTTAAAAATTACTTTAATCGAAGTGCTAAGAATTAGCATTACAAGGCAATGACAGAATATAATTCTTGTAAAATTATACACATTTTAAGATTATTTGTAGGAAAAATATTAAAAATATCAGAGCAATCACTATTTTCATAAATCGCTATGATTATCCCATGGTAGTTATTTTATACATTAAGTGTTCACAGTGGAAGTTTCTTTAACTGATGAGCTGGAATTTCTCTCTTTTTCTTTTCTTCCATCTTCTCTTCCTTCTTTTGTATTTATTTATTTAATTTTTTTCAATTATCTTTGAGTAGATATACAAAGGAGTTGCTGTGTTTCCACTTTCTGGAGTTTTATCTTGCTGAACTCTTGACTTCACCTTTCTAAGGAATGGCACTATGAGTTCTCCCTTCAATCTACCATATTTCAGTTAGTGTATTTGTAGGCACACAACATAGAGGACCAGAGCACCAGTAGTGCTCTTATTTCCTGTGTTTCTCAATGTGAGCAGAATCGGTTTTCACTAACTTGAATATCATAGCTTGGCATATATATAAAACAATGTTTACTTTTTGCAATTTATGCACTTTGTGAATGATAAGAAAATAGTGCAGATGTGAATTTATATTTACTTTTGAAGTTACATTCATACACTGTGATGTTGTATGTTTATACTAGCTTTTAATTTGGAAAGTAATGCAAGATGCAGTGGTTAACTGTTCACCTTCAGTAAAACTTTAGCTTACCTATAAATTTGAAGCATAAAATAGGAAACTATAAAGATACAGGGTTACTGACACATGGATTTTTAAAAAAATGATCTGAAAGAAACTAAAACAAGAAGAGACACATCACATTAGTGAAACTATCCAAAATATGTATCTTCTTGAAACATGTCTCAATATTTACACACTTGATTAAGTAGGAGAGGTTGGTAAAGGCCTGGTAAAAATGTGTTCAATAGATGTAAAATCTGTACATTTTATCTTTAAATATTTTGACTATTTTTACCTTTCTTACTAAATTCATCTTTCAAAGGTCTTTTGTCCTCTACTTTTTTACAAAAACTTTCTCTGTGTAGTTTATGGAATCTGCTGTCCATCATTCTGGCCTCTGCTAGGTCCCCACACTCTCAGAATATATTTCTCACATTCCATTGCCACCTGGCTTACATTATGTGTGAATGAGAAGTACTGTTGAGACATTGAGCAGAAAGGATATTGGAGTTGTCTAGCTTCTGAATGATTTCAATCAGTGGGAAAACCAGCAGCGTTGTCAGCCCTGGCCATAGAGATGGGGGCTGGTCTGGGCAGGAGAGTTTTCAGTCACAAGATTCTGGGCTACAGCTTACCCAAGCTGGCTGTGACACATAGGCAGAACCTTGTATCTTGGCACTATGCCTCTGGGTAATGCTCCTGTTTGCTCAGCTCAGGATCATGGTGATTTCTTACAGTTACTGAGCTTTCCATGACTTACCTTGTTCTCTGGCTTGCTAAGCACTTTTAACATCGATGTATTGGATACCTCCATTAAATTTCTTCTTGGAATACCTAGAGTGGTTCCTGTTTTCTAATGTGTTCCTAATGCCACATATCCAAATCTACATTTAAGTACCAGTCATTGCTAGATAATGTGAATCAGTTCCAGTGTGCTAATATACTCTGTGAATTTTACATGAAGTAACAGATTTAAACTCAAAATGAAAGTACAGCCTTGGGCACTAGACATCACTGTGAGTCTTCTTCGGGGAAGGCAGTGTTACAAGATAGAATAGGTAGAAATATTCATCCGAGAAGATTAATACTCATGGTACACTTTGCCACCACTGATGATCCAAAATTTACTTTATTTAGTATTCTACTGTGAAGAATGAGGAGGGAGGGAAGAGGGACCCAAGTTGGTTTGAGTTTTGGTCTTTTGGATTTATTTCTAAAAATATTTAGTTCTATTCTACCTTGTTTCTAGCTGTATGAGCCTTCCCTCAAGTCAGAGCCAGGGAACTAGATAAAGGAGAAGGGTCTCTTAGTAAAGGAGTGTTAGCAAGAAAATAACTTGGGGTAACTATGGGGCTTTATACGGAATTTGTTGTTGTTCCTGGATATAATAATAGGACATCATTTCTGAGCAACGTATACTATTTTTTGTGTGCCATTTTGTAGGCACTGTTAACCTTAATTTTTATAAAAATATTTATTGTGTGAATAACAATTAAAAATATATATCAGAAATACCAATGGAGCATATAACTGAATATTTACATCTCTTTGACTGATGATGTTGAGAAAGTACACAATATAACCAATAAAACTCTAATATTATTTATCTGAATTATTAATGGTAAGGCTCCATGAGAAGGTCTCCAAAAGGAAGGAGGCATCCTCCTGGTCTTTGGGTACCAAGTTGGGAACATTGCTATGAAGAATTTTAGGACACATCGAGATAGAGACCAGGAAAGTCTATTGGAATAGCAAAGCAAAGGATAGGATAATACAAACCTACACATGAGTGCAGGCACATTAGATAACAGATGGTGAAGAAGTAGTTGTGATTCAAATTTGCTTTAGCATGGATATTTACCTGTGTTCTGAACCACTTGTATAATTATTTAGTCAGTCTTTCTGTTACTCTATTTTAATAATTGAGCCCAGAGATTTCCAGATTGGTGAACTTATAAAATTGGGGTCATTATGACATCCATGTCTGAGCATCTCTTTAAAGAAAAGATGAATTCTGCCAGATGCTTACTTCAAGACAGGTATCCATCCTTGAGATAAATATTTCCCTTTGCAAACACTTCTTTGATCAAAGCAGCGATTTTTCCAAGTGTTTCCTCCCCATTATAAGTGTCTTTCTTTTAGACATCTTTGCTCATTTTCTAGAGCACACTAATTATTTGGGTAAGTAGGCAAAGTCAGAGGAGATGAGCTACTCTTTTTCTTTTTTGATTTTTTTCTAAATGTTGCAGCACATTGAAGGATTATTAGATTTAAAGCTGAGAAAACATTGTCTGTATGCTTTTAGTCAAGCTACTTATCCCTGAATTCCTGGCCGCAGTTTCTCTTGCCTCATTTTCTCTGATCTACCCTGCCATAGATCCATATGGATGTGGCTCTTATTTAAACAAACACAATGGGGTTGTTCTCTTAGGGATAAGAATGAATTGTGAAAGATTATACTTTTAGGCAATATTTCAAACTTTGCCCTTCCCTAGGAGAGCAGGATATGTCAATCAGCACTGGAAATGAAAAATGGGTGAACTGTGTTAACATGCTTCAGAAAGCCATGTGTGTTTGTGCTACTCCTAAAAGTCTCTAGGTAGTCTGAGAAAACTGATGTTTCACTGCTGCAAAGGGACTGTTGTGTTGTCAGATTCTACCACTTGGATTTCAGTTCCCATTCTGCTGTCAGCCTTACTCATCATAGCTGTGGCACCATTTGTTCCAGATCTACCCAGAGGAGACAAGTAGGCTTTTATTTTGTTTGGTGTTTTGTTTGTTTGATAGACCAAGACTCTACTGATAAGTAGAACTGGGCATTTGATCTCTCTATAATCCCTGCCTGTGTATTAAAAAAGGTTTTAGCTGAACTTAAAACCTTTTATGAGAATCAAAGGAAACCATGTTATAGGACATCATATACTCCAACAACACATTTTCCCAGAGTCTGTTTTAAGATTAGGTTTTAATTTCAATTTCCACTTTGTATTTCTTTCTCAACAACTATATTTCTGACTCTTTTCATTCTTCTTCCTGTCATTACTGTGTATATTGTTCCAAAGTGCTCAGCATTGCCTGCAATAAACTCATTCTAATGATCCTGTAATGATCAACTCTCATGCTAAGGTTAGATTCCTCTGTAGCTTTACATTCTTGCCCCTTGTCAGAACATGTTCTCTAAAACATGTTTATAGTCTTTCCCTTGTGTCTGTGAAGTCCAATAGTTCTGTCCTAAAGTTGGGGTTCTGTGGCAGGACAGGGCAGTAGATTTGACTTCATTGTTCCTTGGTGGTATTAACAAAGTCATTTTTTTTAATGGAAAGGAGCAGTACTTGCCCTACCTTTTCCATACAACTGGTGACAAAGCCGATATGGAATAAGAGAAAGAGCTAAAGAAGGGCTGGAGAAGGGCAGGCATTTAGTTTAACTCATATCAGCAACATGGATCCTTTGTAGTACAGGCTTTTTCCAGTGGTAATGCAGGAGTACTAATTCATCCCCATCTATTCTGTAAGAATGTGAAGATATGATATATATATATATATATATGTAGTCTGTATACTGTGAAGTTCTCTGACATGCAGGTTATATGGACTTATTTCTGTTCAGAAAACAGCAGCAAATTTATTCTTGAGGATTAATCCATTTTATTATCCCTGTGTTAGACTATGGTGCATAACAAATACATCATATTTTTATTTGGCAATCAGCATATAGATGCATATCCAATTTAATAATCTTTCTTGGGTTGAGTTCTCCTCATCTAATCAAGAAATTAGATACTTTTGGACAGGACCATGTTTGGGAATAGACAGATTGAAACATGGATTGACAGTAATGGAGGATTTGCATAAAGCAGAACATTAACTTGGACATAAAATCATTTAGTCTCTCTCTTTCTTTCTCCTTCATCTTTCTTCCCACCTACATCTCATTCCAAATTATTTTTCATGTCTTTCATATAGGCTGTCACGTGAATTTCCTTACTGTCCAGTGTTGTTGTTTTTAAATTTCTTATGATATTAACAGTATGGATTAGGTCTTTACCTAACTCTAGCCCAGAAGAAATATAAATATATCTGTTCAGCACACTGTAGATATGTTAAACAGAAAGCTATAATGCACAGAATTAGATGCTTACAAAATCATTACAAATGCTAAAAAAGCTGAAATTCATCTGGGTTGGGTTTTTATTTCAAGGTCAAACCACTGTAGCTGCAACCCAGAGGTAAGAAAAGCTACTCTTTTCCTCCCTTTCCCCCATATCTCCTTTAGATTGTACCCTTCAGCTAATCACTAGATTGAAAGGTAGTTGTATTCTTATAGGTTCCACATTCCAGTCTTTCCAGCCAAAACTTATAGGAAGGTAGCTTATTGGTAGAATTTATCACATCCAGAATCATAAATGCTGAGGAGCCTAGGAATACAGTTTTAAAATATCTTGTCTCTACAGGAATGGGAAAAGAAGCCAGGTGCTGGTGGCTCATACCTGTAATCTTACCTACTCAGAAGGCTGAGATCCTAGGATTGTTGTTCAAAACCAACCTATGAAGAAAAGTTCATGTGACTCTTATCTCCAATAAACTACTCAGAAAAAAATCCAGAAGTGGTTCTGTGGCTCAAGTGCTAGCCTTCAGTACAAAGAGGCTCAGGGACAGCACCCAGAGGACTGAGCCCCCAAAAAAAGTGTGTGGGGGGGGGTGTGGGGGGGTGTGTACAGAAACTGAGCCAGTGGCCAGAAGGTTTAGCTGGGAAGGGTTGATGCTTTTATTTCCAGGCCTTCCTAAAGTTCTCAGAAATAAAAGTAGAGAACAATTGCTTTGGGCTATAGAAACCCATGGAAATGGATGCATCATTTGTGCCCTTGTGAGTGGGAACAAGGACACAAAGCTCTGCTTTCACACTGAGAATCATAGAGACATGTATCGGCATGGAGCAGTTTCCATGGAGAACGATAGATTTTCCCAAAGTATGAAGGACTTGTGAAAACATTCCCTACCTTTAACTATTGAAGTGCTTCCTGGGAAAGAGAGCTTTGATTCACTCCATTCTAGCTTCTTTCTTTCCATACGGGGCTTCAGTTTAACAAGCTCACACCTAACCTTTGCCCGTGGTTGGATCCAGCTCATCGAGCTTCAAGCCTACTGAATTATTTCTGCTGAAAATTATGCCAGGGTCTCTCTAAAAGGAGAAAAGCATCTTCACAAATGAGAATAGGATAAACTTTTGTCCTATTCTCAGCTCATTGACAATGTATTGTGTATAAGTCAGAACAGAGAGGATCGTTTTACCCTCTGCCACATTTTGTGTAACTGATCCGTAAAATCAGTATATCTTACAGTGTGGCTATCAAGTACTGCCTAGGGACTCATATATATATATATAGGACTGCTGCCTACTGGGTATTAATCTGCAATGGTATCAACTGGGGTTTATTTCTGCTTTTCCTCTTAATGAAAGCTTCCTCCTAAGATATGCAGCCTATAAAATGATTCTTAATATTATTTACCAGGTTTAGCTAGTTCATAAAGCTTAGAATAAATCCAATCCAATGGGTGGTCTGTGACTTAGGTACCTAACTGAAATTTTGCATTTCTCATTAGTTTTCTTGATCACTTCACTCAAATTTAGCTCATTGGAATCACCAGGGTTCATGGTAGTTGCCCATGTTAAATCACCTTTAGCTGTGGTAAAACTTTGTTCCCTAAAATGTTGTTTCTGGTTTTCTACAAGTATATGAAAAATGGTTATCAAAGAAACTTGAATCAATGTAGTGGGTTTTTTTATTTCCTGTTGGTTGGATGAAGGTGATATTTCTTGTTTTTTGTTTTTTGGTTTTTTTTTTGGCCAGTCCTGGGCCTTGGACTCAGGGCCTGAGCACTGTCCCTGGCTTCCTTTTGCTCAAGGCTAGCACTCTGCCACTTGAGCCACAGCGCCACTTCTGGCCGTTTTCTGTATATGTGGTGCTGGGGAATCGAACCCAGGGCCTCATGTATACGAGGCAAGCTCTCTTGCCACTAGGCCATATCCCCAGCAATAGTTTTGCACTTTTTTTTTTTTCTGGCCAGTCCTGGGGCTTGGACTCAGGGCCTGAGCACTGTCCCTGGCTTCTTTTTGCTCAAGGCTAGCACTCTGCCACTTGAGCCACAGCGCCACTTCTGGCCATTTTCTGTATATGTGGTGCTGGGGAATCGAACCCAGGGCCTCATGTATATGAGGCAGGCACTCTTGCCACTAGGCCATATCCCCAGCCCTGTGATATTTCTTAATATCCAGAGAATGAATGAAGTAAAATTACCCTCCTAAATGTGATATGAATTATGTACCAATATCTATACCTAGTAGAACACTCCTTCTGAGCAAAATTATAGCACAATTACAGGACAATACAGGGGAGTGGGTGATGACATTTGCACTGCAACACTCCTAGAATGCCTAAATCCCAGGCAAGGGCTCAAAATGAAGTTCAGAAGTTTGATTAGAATGCACATTGATGCCTGCTTCATTTCGAATGGCAAGAAGAGTAAGCTATGATAGTTACAGAGCAATCCAGATATTAGAGATGAAGGAAATAGATATTGTTGGTGATTGTTAGTGCCTAACTCTCTCTATTATCAAAAAAGAAAGAAGGAAAAATGATTAGTTAAATGCCCTTATAAGAATTGGTTTATGTTGATCATTGCATTCTAATTCTTTTTTTTTTGTGTGGTGTTATTCTGAATTTGAGGAAATGAACTATTTCTGAAGCAGAGGTTAATCCCAATTTAGTATCTTTGTTTTATTTTATTTTAGCTAGCTTGCTAGTTGGTTCATTATTGGTGCTAATCCTGAGGCTTGAACTCTGGGCTTGGCATAGTTCATGAGCTTTTTTTTTTGCTCAAAACAACCACTTGAGCCATAGATACACTTCTAGCTTTTTTTAAGCTGATTGGAGATAAGAATTTCATGGACTTTCCTGCTGGGGCTGGCTTTGAACAGCAATCCTTAGATCTTAGCCTTCTGAGTAGCTAGGATTACAAGCGTGAGCCACCAGTGCCAGGTCATCCTCTGTATTTTTAATAACTGCTCATTCTTTGTGAGCTGATTTCCATGTGGACTTAGTCATATAATGTACTGCATGTAAAAGGATCTTAAAGCATTTGTAGCATGCTAAGTCCAGCCTATAAGCTTGGCTGAAAGAAAGCAAGGCAGGGTCTAACTCTATGGCCCCAAAATAGTAACAGTATATTTAACCAACCTTTGGAGTGCTCACTCTACAAACACGAGAAGCTCCACAAATATAAACCTGCTGATCCTTAATAGGAAGCCCATAGTTCTTTGTTAGGTAGATGGAAAGTTCCATGATGAAGAAGATGGGACTCAACCAAGGTCACACAGCTATTGAGTACCAAATAGAACTAAGCAACACTGGCTTCAAGTCTTGAACAGCTCTACCACAGCCACATATGTGGACACTTAGCTTCGTCTTTCCATGACATTTTGTGTGACAACAGTTTCTCTAGCTTTTCCATCCTTTCCCTCTTAAGCCATATGAGACCTTTGCTGTGCAGCCTAAATGTAGCATCAAAGACCCCAACTTCCAGTGCAGCTCCCTGAGTAGTTATTTCCACTGTACCCTTGTCAAAGCTTTTCAGTTTCCAGTGAGGCCCAGACATTCAAACTTTGCTGCAAAGACAGTCTTGGCCTATAAGAGGACAATTGCAGCCAAGTGTCTGGTATTAGTCTTCCTAGCTACTCAGGAGGCTGAGATCTGAGGATCACAGTTCAAAGCCAGCCCAGGCAAGAAAGTGTATGAGACACTTATCTCCAATTAACCACCAAAAAGCCAAGAGCTATGGTTCAAGTGGTAGAGTGCTAGCTTTGAGCAAAACAAAAGCTCAGGAATAGCACTCAGGCCCTGAGTTTAAGCCTCAGGACTGGCACACACACACATACACACACAAAAGACAGCTGCTCCCAAGGTAAGGGTAGTTCATGCCTGTAAAGTCTGCTAATTATGAAGTGAATATTGGGAGAATCATGATTTAAGGCCAGTGTGGGTGAAAGTTTAATCTGATACTTATATAAGTAAATAATAGAGGCATCACGATATATGCCTGTAATCCCAGCTACTCAGGAAGCACAAATAGGAACAACCTGGCTTTAAATCCCTTTCCACTAAAGGACCTTCAGCAAATTCCATTGACACTCTTGGTCTCATTTTTCCTGGCTATAAGAATTACAATTAAAGTTTCTGTGTATGACTATCACACTGTACAGGGGCATGCATGCACATTTGTGCTCTGCATGAAAAGCTTATTTGCAGGTGCACAGTGTGGACTGATTACCACACACTCAGTACTCTGCTCTTAAGCCTGACACTATCATGAGGCAAAAAATGCCCCACAGCAGTGGGACCCATGTGGTCTGCTCTTCAGAATCCAGTGAGTGAATCTGCCTGCCCTCGAGTTGGCCACAGTACGAGAAAATCACTCCAGCTGTTTCTTTCTTCCTTTTTCTGCTGGAGTCCCAGATCTCAGTCATCTCTGAGCAATTAGAATTCGATCTGCTTCTGAAGCACTTCAAAGAAGGTCTATTTTGGGATCCAGTTCTATTGAGCTACACAAATATTTGTGTGTTTATTATGAGAAAGCACTATGCTGGGCCTAAGGCAAATAAAAAGATTAAGAAATTATCCTTGACCTCAAGGACCCAACAGCTCTGGAATGGGGATGTAGGCAACCAATTAAAACAAATGCTGAAAGACAGACAGATGTGGATGTTGTGCAGGCACTAGATTTCCTAATGTAGAGAGAGGGATGGGCCCTTTGGGGGGGGTGTGAATGTGGAGCAAGTATATTTTGTGAAAAAAATCAGAGAGAGAGAGAGAGAGAGAGAGAGAGAGAGAGAAAGAGAAGAGCTCATGATGCAACACCTAGTGTGCTGTGTGCTGGGAGCATGCGGCATAATGGCAGAGCACTGGGTGCCTTGTCCTTCATGTTTCAGGCCTTGGAAGCCATAGAGTTCTTGAGATGAGGAGACAAAGTCAGTTGAATGATTATCTTTTGGTGGACATTTTTGTTATTTGGTGGTGGTGGTAGTGGCGCTGGGGCTTGAACCTAGGGCCTTGTACTTCCTAGATTGTCTACTATTTCAGCCATATCTTAAGATATTTTTTCTCTTGTTATTTTTGTCCAAACTAGCCTGTACCTTAATCCTTCTATTTATGTGTCTCCCTTAGCTGGGATGACAGGCGTGAGTAGCAGGGCCCAGTTTTTTATTGGTTAAAATGCTATCTCTCAGACATTTTTTAACCTGGCTTGGCCTTGAACCATGATCCTCTCAATCTCAAACTGTCAAGTAGTTAGGACTACAAGCATAAACCATGGTACCTGGCTTGGGAATTCTTTATTATATGTCAGCTATGAATTTACTGTCATTAAATTCTTGATACAGTGGTAAAAATCATTGTTTCTAACAATATTGAAACATTATCTCCTAGTTTTTTTTATTCTCTGATTAATAGTAGGCACTTGAGAATACGGTGCAGATGAAGATTCAAAATGATGGTGGTTATTGGCAAACAGAACCACCAATTTTTTTAACTAACCATATCTTACCTCTGTCTTGGTTGTTTTAATCTTTGAACTGAACTATATTTTCTTGGCATATTACTTCATACTCTGGATCTTTGCTATACTAAAACCTGTGTAATTCCAGGGTGGTAGCTAGGAAATGATGCTAGGAGAAATGAATTGTCATTCATGGATACAGACTTTTAGGCTTAGAAAATAATATCTTCAGATCCATGAATCTACTGCTTTAAGAAAACAAAGGGAAGCCAAGCACTGGTGTCTCACACCTCTAATCCTAGCTCTTCAGGGGGCTAAGTTCTAAAGATCAAGATTCAAAGACAGCTCAGGCAGCAAAGTCCATGAGACCCTTATCTCCAATTAATCACCTAAAAGATGGAAGTGGAGTTGTGGTTCAATTGGTAGAATACTAGCCTTTATCAGTATTGCTTAAGGACAGTGCCCAAGCCCTGAGTTAATGCCCTAGGACTGGAACAAAGCAAGGAAGCAAATAAATGAGAAGAGAAGGAAGGAAGGGATGGAGGAGGGAAAGAGGGAGGGAGGAAGGGATGGAGGGAGGGAGGAAGGGAGGAAGGGAGGGAGGGAGGGTGGAAGGGAGGGAAAGAAGGAAGGAAGGAAGGAAGGAAGGAAGGAAGGAAGGAAGGAAGGAAGGAAGGAAGGAAGGAAGGAAGGAAGGAAGGAAGGGCAAAAGAACGAACAAGGATTGCTTGATGAATTTCTGTTGATCTGTGTTAAACATTCATTCTGATGCCTGGTCCCACAGAAGGTAGCATTATAGTCCATTTCATTACTTATTTACATCTTCAATAAGTAAGGATATTAATAATAAATGGTTGCCATATGCCAGGCACTGTGCCGGGCCCTGTGCTAGACAGTGAGCATGAAGTGGTGAGCAAATAAATGTGTGTGTTTTCTGCCTTCATGCGGCGTATTGTGAAGAAGGCGAAACAATAATCAAATAAGCACAGAATGAGAGGAGGAGGAGGGGGATGAAGAGGAATGAATTTGTTCTGAAGTAAAGAAAACTGTCTTGCAAGAGTGTTAAAGTAACCTCATATCTCAAGGAAGGCCTCACTGAGGAAGTGGCACTTACCTTAGAGGAAAGATGAGTGCTTACATATCCTAGGACCTCACATATACTAGGCAAGCACAACTTGAACTATGTCCTCAGCCGTTTTGTTTGAATTTTGATTTTGAGATAGGATCTTGCTACCTTTGTACAGCTAGCTTCAGACTTGAGATCCTCCTGCCTCCACCTCCTGAGTATCTCGAATTACAGGCGTGTGCCATTGCATCCCATTTACAGCATTAAAATGTTTACAGTAAGGAAGTCATATTTTAAATTTTTCTGTGAGGCAGAAGTGCTTTTCTAAGTCTCCCTTGTCTTAATAAAGCTATGGTTGACTGAGAGATATTTCTACTTCCACAAAACTACCAGGATAGGAAGATGGGTGAAGATAAGGTGATGGCTTCTTGGCCTTCAAGTACCAGGGAGTGGAGATGCCATTATTCTTCAATGGGTGGAGTCAAGATCTTCAACTTGGAGAGTTCTTGGCAAATGCCACTATCTGTTTCTTCTGTCCACTTAGCTGCCTACTTGAACACAGAAAACCTTCATTAGGCATAGTCTTCCAGAGAGGAGACAGGGTTGGGAAATGGCACTTCATCTCGTCTAGATCCACCCTTGGCCAATGTTCCATCCTTTCTCTTGTTTTTATATCCCCTCTTCCCAGGTGTGCAGATCCTGGGGATCAGGAGTGTGGTGTCCTCTGAGTGTTTATTATAAGTAGTGTTCTCTACATTCTGCTACTGTACCTTAAACATCTGTCATAGGGAAGTTTAGAGAAATTAAAAACCTTACCAAGCCTCAGGCATTCATTGATATGTTGCTGTCATTGTCATTTGCAATCATTAAGTCTCAAATTTAATAACAAACTACCTCCAACTGCAGCAAGAATGAATGTCCTGTGGACAGTAAGGTCTGAGTGAAGAGGAGGTGGTAACAGTGTTTCCCCATAATACAATTTAAAGGACCCTAATCTGGTTAAGTAGTTTTTCTAAGAGCTATTCACATAAACAAGTGAAATCACATACTTGTGCTAGAGAATGGGAGTTTTATTTTCCCTATTCAATGAAACTATTCCTGAGGAAAGTTAAATATCTAGAAATGACAAATTATGCAACATACCCTAAATACACAAATGCAAGAAAAACACACTTAGTAGATCAATAAACCAATAGCAATGAAATCCTTCTCAACCTATGGGGAAAATCAAGAATTGAAGCAGTAGATATTTGCAACTGACATTTAAACTACAATGGCCAATGAAGGAGTATGTGGGGGAGGGGATATCTGATATAGTTAGAAGAGCGTGAGACTTGGTTATTCAGGAAATAAATCACTAGGACTGGTCTTTTAGCAGGTTACTTATAGGGGACACTGGAATGAAGCTAAGAGATGGAGTTCCAGTGTGTTTTTTTTTCTGCCACTGGTCAATCATGTCACTTGGCTTTGCTAAGTGGCATGTCCTCATCTATTAGATGCTGTGGTATTCTATCATACACATCCTACACTTCCAGAAAGAAGATGCCCTTTAATATATGAATGATATCTGAACATCATGGTCTATGCTCCTATTCTAACTCATTTTGTGGACCTGTCGTTTCTCACCCAGCTATCACCATAGTTCTCACGCCCTCACAGCCAATTCACCATGTTGTTCTTTATAAATGCCAAGCTCATCAAGTCACTTTTTGTCCCAGGCCTTTAGTGTCTTCTCATCAGGATAAACCACTGTGCTGTTCAGGGTCCCTTGCTGTCTTTTCTGCCTCATCACTCACTTCCTCTCACTTCAGAGTCTGGCCACATGAATGGCTTGTAGTTTGCTGGATACTATTCACCTCTGCTTCTGCTTCTGCTGCTCTCTATACCTAGAGTGCTCTCCTGTTGTACATACTTCCCTATAAACTGTAAATCCCCACAGAACAGCCACACTGTCACCAGTGTTCAATGCTCTGCCTAATAGGTAGGGAAAGAAGAACAAATGAGTGTGGCTCAGATTGCAGACTGGACCATCAAAAGGTTATTTTATTTTCAATGCTCTTTCAATTATACCCACAGGCTACCCACACGGAAAGCTAGCCCTGCCTATAATATAATTGTCGGTTCAGAACCCAGAGGACCAAACAGGGAGATTGTTTGCATGGAAAGGAGGCTTCCCCTAAGCAGGGAAAAATCTCTGGCTCCTGTCACTTGTGCTTCTTTCTATAATAGAGAAGTAGATGCCACAGTGAGGATCAGGTGTCATAGAAAGTAGTTCATGTAATGGGTAAAGAAGGAAATGGAACCATAGCTGGGCACTGGGAATCAGAAATGAGGTTTGGGGAGTTGACGAGAAATCGAGCATTTATTCTCATGACATTGTTGTGAAGGAGGGTACTTTTCTCCATAAAGTGACATTGAAATTGTAGAACTTCGAGTGTTCATAGGGGCCATTGCTTATGAAGATAGCTCTTTTAAAAGTAGATGCAAGGAGTAAGTGGTAGGCCTTGCTATGTAGGCTGTGCCACCGTACAAAGGCATAGCTGCACATAGTAATGTTGATGCCTTGTTCACATCTTTGAGAGGGGACCCAGCTCACGCCTCTCATTCTCCCAGTATAACTGCTAATGGCTCACAGCCAAACTGTACTGGAGACTGAATGACCCTTGTTCAAAGTGAATCTCCTTGCATGACTGATTGCATACTTGTCTCTCCTTTGGGGTGTCCTGTGACTGGCAACTGATTAATACAGAGGCACAAAAGTCCAACTTGTTTTTCTCAAGGTGAAATGACTATGATACTTACTACTCATACTTTAGAGCTCCCCAGGCAATCACATTGAGGTCAGATTTCAGTAAACCATATCCTGTCTTAGCTTTTTCCTCTGCTATCTCCCAATGCTCTTCATTCCTTACAAGTTCATCTCTTCCTCAGTAAGTCACTTGGAAAATCACTTGGCCAGGGCTCTCCATCTAAAAAGCTCAATCAAATACACAGTGGTAGTCTGGAAATCTCTTGTGGGCCCAGATCTTCCTGATTAAGGGATTTTGAGGGTCATTGTCAATCAATCAATCATACTTTTTCTCCCAGATAGAGCCTCTTTCTAGCCATTATATCCACCCTGAATTGATGTCTCATCATCAGAGATGAAGTCGGAAGGGCTCTTTTTAAAAATTGAGTCTGTCTTTTAGGATTCTTTCTGTGTTTCTGCTTCTCGTGATCTTGCCCTACTTCGGCGTGCATAGTAGACAGAGTGAGTCAGTCATTTGTCACAAATGGAGCTAAAAGAAGGTTCAGCCTTTCTGAAATTTGCTTTTCTTGTTGTTCCTTCTCCTTGCCACCTCCTCAAACTCCAAAACAGCAATTGCTTGTGCCTCATGAACATTGAACAGATTTAGCACCCAAAAGACAGCTGGCAAGCTGCCCAGTGTGCCATATGTCATACTTGCTCACTGCAGGTGTTCTCCCTCTTGATTGGCAGCTCACAGGCTGGCTCTGGTTCAGTCCAAGGAAGGGAGAAGATGTAGATACGTTCAGCATAACTCACAAGGCCAAGTCTCCATCTGGGTTATAGTTGGCAGAACAGTGTTTATCATATAGCCATATGGAAGTGTACATGGAATTATGGGAGATGTGCTGGATGAAACTTGTGACTTCATGTGCAGACACACGTGCCACCCTATGATAACTTACCATCTTGGTTTTGCAGAAAGATTGAAGTCATTGAGGAATTATGATAATAGCTCCAGGGTAGATGGGAGATACCAAATTCTGTGAAAATATGTTCAACATGGTAAACACCTCCACCACACACTCACACAAACATGAAAGCATAGAAACATTGGGGGACCACTTTACCAAATGATCAAAGAACATTGTTCTTATTCTTATTCCTCTCTCATTTTCTTTTAAATATCAATTCCATTACCTTAAGTCCATCTCATCCTAAGGTAAGGGTCAAGAAAGTCTCCAGCAAGTAATGATGCTTAATTAATAGTTGACAAACTGTTCTTTGGGGTGCTGAGATTAAACAGGAAAGGTGTAAATCACTGTGACTCGTACTCTAATTCACTATTTATATTCTGTTGCAATTTTCTTTATAGTCAAAGAGAATGATTTAGAAACTGATCATCCACAGAGTTTTAGAATTATGTAGTCATTTTTACTGATTTTCTGAAGGGAGGAAGGTATTTCATAAAAGAGAGTGAATATGTGAAAATAAATGTGGGTGAGACTCCCAACTCATTTTGAAATACTTGCATTTCTTCCAAACAGCTTAGTCACTTTATATAAAATATTGATTCAAGTAAATGAGCAGAGTTAGCCTGTATAGCAACTTTGGATATGTTTTGTTCAATACCTTTGATAATTTCAAGCCACACACAAATTTGAATTTTTAATTATTTTCTCATTCCCCACTAACAGATTTGGGATCATAGTTTTAAACTGATATATACTTCCTGGGTTAACAAAGCCCCTCTATCCAGGTGCCAATGGCTCACATATATAATCCTTGCTATTCATGAAGTTGAGATCTAAGGATCATGACTTGAAGCCAGCCCAAGTAGAAAAGTCAGAGAAACTCTCAAATCCAATTAACCAAAAAAAACCTGGAAGTGATGGCATAGTTCAAATGGTAGAGCACCAGCTCTACTGCTTTCACCCTAGTTCTTCAGATATGGGGACCTGTAGGCCCATATTCTGAGGAAGAAGAGTGGAGGAAGAAGAGTGGTGAGGAGGGAGTAAATGGAGTAAGGAGAAGGGACTGAAAACTGGAATAAGTGTGTCTTGTTGATCGCTTTGGCTTCTGGTTTTCTCCTCTTACCTTTTTGGAGTGGTCCTTTTCTCTCTAGGAAGGAAAGGACCTAGACTGTCTCCCCCAGTGTAGGGAGACATTCTCTCCAGCAGTCTGGGGATGGGTGACAAGGAATAAAGCTCTGATAAGACTATCTTTCAAAAAAGAAATAAAGTGAAATATCTATGCTGAGTACTGGAGGTCCACTCTTGTAATCCCAGCTACTCGGGAAGCTGAGATCTGAGGATTGCAGTTTGAAGCCAGTGAAGGCAGGAAAGTCCTTGAGACTCTTATCTCCAGTTAACCATCCCCCAACCAGAAGTGGCAGTACTCTACTACTCAAAGTGGCAGAGCACTAGCTTTGAGCAAAAACTCTGGGACAGTGCGCTCCCCTGCCCTGAGTTCAAGCCCCATACTGACACACACACACCACACATATACAAAATCTATTTTTGAGAGTTGATTCACTCATCTGATTTATACATCACAAAGTATTTCAAAATATCCAGTGAAAACTGTAGTTTTTGCACAGTTCTTATTTTATGGAGAATTTTCTTTAGAATAAAAGTCAATGAGAGAGATGCCCATATAGTTATTGTTGTAGAACTACTGGTATGGTGGGTTATGTTAATATTGTTTTAAGTATTGGAGCCTCCTTTGGTCATTATTCCCTAATGTGCCGGCAGATTCCATTTACTACAGGTTATGTAGATCTATAATTCTGGGATTGTCTTGTCCATCCTTTGTCATCTTCATTATCATTGGGTATGCGAATTGTGCTTATGACATAAAAAGAACTTGGAAATACTAATTTTACATTTTTCTATGATGTGCTGGAGCTGTTTAAGTAGCATTGTAATTGCATTTCATTGAAAGTTTTGATAGAATTTCTTGTACAAACATCTCTTTAATAACTTTCTCTGTTTTATCTGTGGAACTGGACACGTTTTTACTTAGAGATTATCTTTAAGTAGTTGTACAAAGGAGTAACAATTTAACAAAGCAGTTTGTGAACACAATATATATCTTGATCCATGTCACTCTTTTCAGCATTCTTACCTGTCCCTCCCATATTCATCCCTTTTCTCACTCTTCTTAATTTTGTGAGATATACATGGTTGTCTATTTTAATAAACAAAGGTACACAATTTCTTTTGCCAGGTAAATGGCTTTGATAATCAGTTCAAAGTGATGTATCAGAGGGGTTACAGTTACATAAGTTCAGTAACGAGTACATTTCTTTTTGAACAGTGTTACCCCCCTCCCTCATTTTCTCCCACTTTTCCCCTCTTAACACCATCCCCTCCCAAGTTGTCAAGTTCATTTCCAACATAGTATCTAGTGAATATCACTAGATACTGCTGAATTGGTTCACTTTTTTTAAAATTTTTATTGTCAAACTGATGTACAGAGAGGTTACAGTTTCATACGTTAGGCATTGGATACATTTCTTCCACTGTTTGTTACCTCCTCCCTCATTCCCCCCTCCCCCCTCCCCGCTTCCCTCCCCCCCATGAGTTGTTCAGTTCATTTACACCAAACAGTTTTGCAAGTATTGCTTTTGTAGTTGTTTGTCTTTTTTACCCTGAGTCTCTCGATTTTGGTATTCCCTTTCAGTTTCCTAGTTCTAATACCAGTATACACGGTTTCCAATGTATTCAGATAAGATACAGAGATAGTGCAGGTACACCACAGGAAGTGGATACAAGAAGATCATCAGTAATAGAAGCTATGGTTACATATCACATGTTGAAAGTAATTACAGTGATATAACAATCGTTTCCATAACATGGAGTTCATTTCACTTAGCGTCCTCTTATGTGTTCATAAGGGTATAGCTATTGGGCTCTTGTGATCCTCTGCTTTGACTTGCCTAAACCTGTGCTAATTATTCCGTATGAGGGAGACCATAGAGTCCATATTTCTTTGGGTCTGGCTCACTTCACTTAGTATAACTTTTTCCAAGTCCTTCCATTTCCTTACAAATGGGGCAATGTCATTCTTTCTGATAGAGGCATAAAATTCCATTGTGTATATGTACCACATTTTCCTGATCCACACTCATCTACTGAGGGGCATCTGGGTTGGTTCCAAATTCTAGCTATGACAAATTGTGCTGCGATGAACATTGTTGTGCTGGTGGCTTTAGTGTGTTCTTGTTTGTGGTCTTTTGGGTAGATGCCCAAAAGTGGGGCTGCTGGGTCATAGGGGAGTTCTATGTTTAACCTTCTGAGGAATCTCCATACCTCTTGCCAGAGTGGCTGAACCAGTTTACATTCCCACCAACAATGAAGTAGGGTTCCCTTTTGGCCACACCCCCTCCAACAGTTGTTATTGTTAGTTTTCTTGATATAGGACATTCTTACTGGGGTGAGATGGAATCTCAATGTTGTTTTGATTTGCATTTCTTTTATGGCCAGTGAAGTAGAGCACTTTTTCATATGTCTCTTGGCCATTCTCATTCCCTCATCAGAGTCTTTATCCCACTTGTTGAGGGGGCTGTTGGTTCTTTGCGGTTTTTGTTTTGGAGGAATGTAATTTTTTTAGCTCTACATATATTTTAGATATGAGGCCTTTGTCCGTTGTATGGCTGGTAAAGATCTTTTCCCAATTTGTGGGTTTTCTGTTTATCTTGTGAGCTATGTCCTTTGCCCTGCAGAAGCTCTGCAGTTTGATGCAGTCCCATTTGTCCAACCTTTCTTTGATTTGTAGCCTTTCTGGGTCTTTGTTAAGGAAGTTCTGTCCTGTGCCAAGGAGCCCAAGTGTTTCTCCTACTCCTTCCTTTAGTGTTTTCAGGGTATCTGTTTTAATTTCGAGGTCTTTGATCCATTTGGAATTGATTTTGGTGCAGGGTGATATGTAAGGATCTAGTTTTAGTTTGTTTCAGGTGTTGAACCAGTTTTGCCAGCACCATTTGTTAAAGAGGCTATCCTTCTTCCAGACTATTGTTTTAGCTCCCTTATCAAAGTTTAAGTAGGCGTAGTTCTGTGGGTTCATTTCTGGGTCTTCAATTCTGTTCCATTGGTCTTCAGGCCTGTTCCGGTGCCAATACCAAGCTGTTTTTATTACGATAGCTTTATAATACAGCTTGAAGTTGGGTATTGTAATTCCTCCAGCACTGTTCTTTCTGCTTAGGATTGTTTTTGCTATTCTGGGTCTTTTATTCTTCCATATGAATTGCTGGATTGCTTCCTCTATTTCATTAAAAAATGGTGTTGGAATATTAATGGGTATTGCATAGAATTTGTAGATAGCCTTTGGCAATATTGCCATTTTGATTATATTAATCCTCCCAATTCAGGAGCAAGGGAGGTTTTTCCATTTCCTTAGTTCTCCCTTAATTTCATTATTCATGTTTTTAAAGTTCACTTTTTGTCCCACCATTTCTGTGATTCCCCTCCTCCTCCCAAAGTCAGATAAACATATATACAAGGTAAAGGGTACAGAAATAAAAAAATAAAAAACCAGTGACAAAAGGGAGTGAACCAAAGGAGAAGAAAGAAGGAAGGAAGGAAGGAAGGAAGGAAGGAAGGAAGGAAGGAAGGAAGGAAGGAAGAAAGAAAGGAAGGAAGGAAGGACTGCAAACTGTACTATGGAGGAAAAAACCTCTTGTTTCCATTTCTTGGAGTTCATTTCCATAAGCATCATTTTACATGATCATATGCACGTAGCTATTGAGCCCTTGTGATCCTCCCCTAAGAAAATCCTCCTTTGTTCTCAAGGTGGGAATGCTATTTAAGTAATCGTGTGCAAGTGTAATTATTTGTCTTTTACAATTCATTGGATTAATTTGTAGATTTATAGGCATATTTAGTTATTACAAATGAGAGAAACCATGCAGCCTGTGTTTCTTTGGGTCTGGTTTACTTCACTTAACATTATTTTTATTTTATTTTATTTTTATTAATATTTACTGTTGTTGATATGCCACTTTGATTTTTTTCCTTTGCTTTCCTTATGTTTACTTCATTGTTTTTTCTATTACTGGGATATTTTATTTTTCAATCTTTCTTATTTATTGCTATAAGTATCTATGAGTTTTCCACTTTAGTATTGCTTTAGCTTTATTGTTTTATCTAATGCTTTGAAATATGTATTTTCTTGCTCTATGTCCTTTATTGGTTATTTTTGTTGTTAGTGTTGTTTGCTTTTTCCTGCAGTTTCCTTTTCATGTCTGTAATGGGTTTTTTTCTTCAACTTCCATTCTGAATTTTATCCTGTAAGATTTATCTGTCATAATTTTCTCTCCATCATGGACTAAATCCTTGCATTGCTGTTTTATGGTCGTCTATATTTTCTTATGCATTTGTTCACAATTTTTATTCACTCCTCCTGACATTTTCCTGTACCTTCTGGTGCCTGTGTGCAGGGAAGGACAACTGTAATAGTGCATTAGCCATGATTGAAAGCCAAGACTCTCAAATTTCTTGGCAGACTTAATCTTGCAAGTATGTCTTGTTTCTGTTTGGATGTACTACATCACTAATTCCTCCCTGCTTCTCTGAGTTAAGCAGTCCATTTCTACCTCCAGTGTTTTGGGCAGTTTGTTTGGGATGAGACTTGGGAAAATGCATCTTTGTCAATACTTCCTGAGACCTTCTGCAGCTAAATCTTGCCATAGAACTTTTTGCCTGGTTCCTCTCCAGCTTCCTCCAAAAGCAACTCCTGAATGAACTGATTGCTTTGGAAGCACTTACAAATATTTTAGAGTTTATCTTGTAGTTTTTTTTCAGAAACTGAAGGTACTTCCTGATGATTTATAAGAGAAAAAAAATACTGACTTATAAAAACATAAATTCCTCCTCTATCTTTTTACTCTCTCTTAGAAAGTGGTCAGATCTTTGTGATTAGAGGATCAAGAAGCAGTCACACTGCTTTTTACCTGGTCTGCTTGCATTTATAATTCTAGAATGTTGCTTTCTCCTTTCCTCCCTCCTGTCTTCACTCTTTATTTCCAGAGCTTACAAAGTCATGTCTTCAGAAACTGAATTATATCTGCCTATCTAGCCCCCTTTTCAGGTATCGTGTAGCCAGAGAATAAGAGGAAGTACAGATGATCAAGCAATACACATCATCTAGACAGAAAGCAGTAGACTGGAGGTACAATCAGGTGTTAAGGCGGTGTCAAGGAGTCACAGATGTAATGATCACAGTATATTGAGAGTCCAGAGCATCTGACAAGGTTATAGACAGGCAGCAAAGTCTGTCAACAGTTTTAGAATCTAAACTGTGTCATTGACTATGAGTACAAAGTAGTTAAAAATTAAAAAAGAAATAACAGGTTCCAAGTTCTTAGAGGACTTGTGAAGAGAGCAAAGTTGATAGACACATGACTTGTCAGTTATATTGTTTTAGTAAGACTCTCATCTCAACAATCAAGGCAGGCATTAGGGTTCTTGCTTGGATTCCCAGCTGTATAGGAGGTATAGGTAGGAGGATCATGATTTGAGCCCAGCTTGGACAAAATAATAACACTCTGTCTGAATGACTGAGTGGGCTAGAGCACCTGAGTGGTAGAGCACCTGCTAGCAAACACAAGGATCTGAATTTAAACTCAGTATTAAATAAGCAAATGCTACACACACACACACACACACACACACACACACACACACACACACTCCTTTCTTTTCTCACCACACAGCTCTGCATATTGCATCAGCAATCAGATAAACAGAAATTCTGCCAGTCCTCCCCCTCCCCCATAGAAAGTATGGTAGGAGGGGATGGAATGGAAAATGATCACTTACCATCAGTCTTTAAATATTCACATAAATGTATGTGTGCATTATAGTTATATATACACCTATCAGAGATATGTACACCTCCCAGGCAGATCTAAACATACTCCAACTAAAGCTCCACATTCATATTCCTCTCTGGGATCCTTGTTTAGTATTACAACAAAGAACTGACTCTTTTTCCCTTGGTGAAATATCAAAATTTATTCATGTAAAAACCACAAATTATTGATGGGGGTGGGGGATGAACATAAAAACAACAGCCCTTGTATTGCCTCAGGGTAGGCAGGGAAATATCAAGGCAGAAGCAATGGCCTGCTGGGGAATAAATCAGACCACACTGGGTGAGGGCTGATTGGCCAGCCACACTCCATTCTCCAGTCCTGCTTCACACTGTAATGCCAAGCAAAGGAGTGGGTGGAGAGAAGCATAAAACAAGCACCAAAAAAAAAAAAAAAGTATAACCCTTTTTTACATTTCAAAGTGATTTCTAGTATAGCCAGTGTTGATATAATTCTATTGAAATATTAAGTATATCTAAAAGAATCAACAAAAAATATTTCCCAGCCAATTTAAAATGACTGGCAGAAAACACAAAATACAAAATTTCCAATTATAATTGGTGTTCTGTTGCCTAATTTTCAAACCTCAGTTTCATTAACACAAATATTTTCATTCAGAAGCCACACAAAAATTAAGCTGCTGTTCCAAAGCAAATGTGTGTGTGAATATTTATTCCTGTGCCACTGTTGGAATGTTGGTGGGAAAGTTCATTGGATTTGAATGTTTCTCTCCTTTAGCATATGCTGATTTACCCACGACTCATTTCTCTTCAAATTGTGAAAGACTTTTTTGTTCTAGACAAATTCCCAATCATAGATAAGAGCTATGGGGATATTTGAATAACAATGATATTGTGAGTTAGATTTTATTATGGGTTTTTTGCATTTGATATTCTCTTAAATAATAATTCCTTTTTTCCTATTTATAAGAATTTAGTAGGATCACTGCCTTCTGTATGAAACTGTAATCCCTGTGTACATCGCCTTGACAATAAATAAATAAAAATTAAAAAAAGAAGTTAGTAGGAAACATGAACAGAATTCCTATCATAGAAGCAGGACATCAGCGCTCTTAAAGCTCTGAGCCATCAAAGCAAGGAACAGGCAGATTGTCCTCACATTGTTTACTGAGTCGTTTTAGGAAGAACGGTATGGTTTCAAATTGGGCATCTCCAAAATGGATCTATTCAGAGTATATGTGGGCTTTTAGGTTCAGAGTCTAGATCACACTGAATTCAGAAAGGAAATGGAATTTTGTGTGATATGATAGGGCAAATAACCCAGTTTTCAGGCTTTGGCTGACATACTCTAGCTATGATTTTTTTCCTTTTTTTATGTTTGGAATCTTGTCCTTTTAGCACAGAAAAGCTTAATATTTTTGTAATAATAAATATTCAAGACATACAGTTCAGGATTTTTATATAAATTCTATGAAAATCTATTCTGCTTGTGCACTCATTTATAACCATTATGTCTACTGCTTTCAATGAGCTCTCAGACTTCTTGTTTCCCAATCAAAAAAGTCTATATTTTAGCCAGCCCTTCCTCCTTCCCTTGGTGTCTTACAGGACTTTGTGGGTGCTCACTCTGATCTTTTCCTTGTATTTTTTAAAATCTCATTTGTCCCTGATTCTTTGGAGGTTTTCTGCTACCCATCACCCATCCTTGCATGCATTCCTCCTTTCCACCACATTCTTGCCCTGAATGTGAAAAAAAAAGTCTTTCTGATCCCCAAACTTTATCCTTCACCCAATACTCTTGTATCCCTTATCTATTTAATCTTCACATTTCTGAAAGCAGTAATCATCACACACTAATTTCAATGCCACATGTTCTCTTGCCCAATATAACTTCACTACTGCCTCACAATGCCCCAGATCCTCAAAAGATACCCACTTCTTTTTCAAAATTCATCTTCATCCTCACTCCTTAACTTACTGGAAAAGGGCTCTACCATGAAACATGGTTTCCTGGTTCTCCACTTCTCTGAATGCTGCTTCCCCCTTCCTCCTCCACCTCCAGTGCAGGGAGTTGATGATGTGACCCTTGGCTGCTTGCTGCCTCTTTCATCTGGAAACCTCCTCACTCCCAATGTCACCTCGCATCAGAGTTTCAGTGTTTCTCCATGCACTGACCTCCAGAGCTGTTTCTTTGCCATCATCTCTACAGCTCTTGTCTTGCTCATGCCTGGTGGACTTTTCACCTACAGCACTTCTATACACCTTCAAAACAGAACCCACCATCTCCTTCAATGCCCACATTACTCTTCCCTGCTTTGCTCTTGGTTCTGTGATGAACCCCTACACACCCTCCCTGTCTTGGAGTCAGTAGAATCATCATGTCTTCTCTCTCCCTTCTTCCCAATAGCAATTAATTTTCTGATACTGTTGGTTTTGCTTTTGCAAAAATTCTTGCAACTCCCTTGTTCTCTGGTCTCGCCACCAAGATGTGACTTTAGGCCCTTCAGAACCTCTGCCTTGAGTTATGAACATCACTTCTCAGTTTCCACCTCTCCCCATCTCAGCACAGAGCTGTGCTTCAAACTATGATCTTCAGATCTCAGCCTCCTGAGTAGCCAGGAGTACAGGTATGAGCCACCAGCACTCTACTCCTCAACAGTTTTAACAGCTTCTCATTTAATATTGACAATGGTAGCCACAATGAACATATATGATTTTACAAAATGCTTTCAGCATGTGCTTTCTTTAATCTCAACTCAAAATCTATTAGTTGGATATTCCTTGCCAGAGCCTTTTCCATTCATTCATTTATTCATTCCACAATGAATAAATATCATTATTTATGCTCTACAGATCACTAAACCTTGCCTGCTACACATTTCTTTTCCATGTTTTTCCATTCATCCCATCTTTTACTTTTTTAAATAATGTTGTCTTTTTACAATTCTTGTTTCCACATGTTTATACTCTTCCTTACTTATCTTTTTATTTCATTTTTATTGTCAAAGTAATATACAGAAGGGTTACAGTAACATACATAAGGCAGTGAGCACATTTCTTATTAAACTTTTTACCTCCTCCTTCACTTTTCTCCCACCTTCCCCCCTCCCCAGTTCCCTCCCTACCCTCCCCTGAGATGTACAGTTGGTTTATAGCATATTGTCTTGTAAGTATTGCTTTTGCATTGGTTCGCCTTTTACTCTTTGTCTCAACATTTTGGCATTCCCCTCCCCTACTTCCTGTAAACGTATGTATCTTTAACCAGATTTTCCCTGTTCTTCTATGCCAGGAAAAGACTCTCTGCCCCAAACTGCCCCAAACACTGTGGTTCATGAGGATTGGCTCACAATCCCCAGAAGATTAATCCTAATTGCTTGCTTTTTATTTATTCATTCAGTCTTTCAAGTGAAAACAAGGTTGGCTGAACTCTTTTCCACTAGGCTTTCTAGAAGAAAGTTCCATTTCCCTACCTTGCTCTCTTCCCCCACTAGGGGATCTACAAGAACCCTGGTTCTGCTGGGTAACAGCTGATAACACAGCAGCTAACACTTGAAATTCTAGGTTGTAGGGAGGCTGAGATTTGGACGATCATCGTTTGAGACCAGGCCAGGCCAAAAAAAAAAAATATTCATGAGACATCATGTCAACATTAAAATTGAACATAGTTGTGCGTGCCTATCATCCCAGCTAAAGTGGGATGCATTTGCAGCCATAATAGCCAAGGCCTAGATATTGATACCCTACCTTAAAAATCACCAGAGCAAAAGAGCTGGTGACCAAACAGTCAAGTGCCTTTGTAGCAAGCACAAAACCAGGGGTTCAAGTCTTCATACCACCAAAAAAAAAAGCCTGGTGCTCATATGATTTGGGGGACCATAGGAAAGGCCCCAGTATCACATCTTGGCCAGAATGGTGCCGCATCCTTAAAGCTCCTCTGACCCCCAGGCATGTTTCAGACCCATGACAACCCTGACAGGAGCTGTGTGGTCCTGTTCATCTGGAGCTCATTTCTTCCAGTCTCTGCATTTCTCTCAACACAAGATGCTAGTCCTAATTTCCATCCCTTCAACAGCTTTATCCTATTCCTCTTTCAAAATCCTTAACAAGAAGTAGAGATCAAGAATACAATTAACTTCTGCCCTTCCCTCCCTCCCTTCTTTCCTCCTTCTTTCCTTTTTTCTTCTCCTTCCCTCCTTTTTTCTTTCTTTCTTTGTTGTTCCAATATTGACGCTTGAGCTCAAGGATTCACACGTTCCAAGCAGGCTCTCTACACCTGAGTGATGCCCACTTCTCACTATGCCCAGCTTTTCCCATCAAGATGGAGTCTCATGAAGTTTGTTGCCTGGAACCATGATCCTCCCATTCTCAGCCCCTTCCTCGGTAGCTGGGAGGCACCACTATGCTTGGCTCCGCCTCTCCTCAGAGTGGCAGCACTTTTATTAGAGCGGTGTTGCACATTGTATTGCACTCAGGACACAGCAGTCACTGCAAGCACCATCTCACTTGAACTGAGAGCACACAGCCAAGAAGTAGCAGAAAGGCTTTAAATGAAGTCTCTCTGGTTCCCAACTGTGTTCCATCAGTCTGCATGGCTTTAGTTAAGTGGAATGGCTCATCCTTGAGTGCTGACCATGATTAGTTTCAGATGCTGGAGCCCCCACCCCCGCGGACAGCAACATCTACCGTATGTGTGAAAAGGAAGAGAAGGAAAACTGGAAAACTTTCAGTTCCAACTCTTATAAGCTCTCCAGGGTCCCAAATTGTTTTTTAGATGTCATTTTTACCTCATTGTTATTACTATTATTATTAATTATTATTATTTGTTCATTTGTGAGCAGTAGAGTTTGAACTCAGTCCCTGTGCTTGCTAGGAAGGCATTTTACTCCATGAGCCCTGACCCCATCCTGGTTTTGTTTGAGTTATTTTCTAAGCAGTCTTCTTTTTTGCCCAGGATGGCCTGGAGTGTGACCCTTCCCTGTATGACTCCCACATACCTGGAATGGAAGGCATGTACCACTACACTCAGTTTTTAGTTAAAATTGATTTCTCTAACTTTTCACCCACGCCCAACTCCCACATGATCTTCCTGATCTCTGCCTACCAAGTGGCTGAGATTACAGGCATGAACCACCACACTCGCTGCTTTTTGTTGTTGTTGTTGTTGTTTTTTCAGACAATCTCACTGCATAGCCCAGGCTGACCTCAAAGTCACCTTCTTCCTGCCTCCAGCATGCTGGAGTTACAAGCATATACCATCATCTGGCTTTTTCTTTTTCTTTTGTGATATAAAATTAAAGGCTCAAGTGAAGAACAATGTCTTCTTTTTCCTCACTTCATCATTTCTGTACCAAACAGCACCAAGCACTTTAGAACTTGGAGAAATCATCCCAAAATCTGTTGCGCATTTAGAGGCTCTGGTTGTTACAGGGAATTTGCAGGGTAGCTGAGAAGCTGGAGATGAGATGGTGGACCAAGTAGATTGTCTGATTGATTGCCATGCAATGTGACTGGCAAAGCAAACAACAGAAGCAGTCTTCCCAGGATATGTTTGACCTGTTTACCAGATATACTTACCACTCAGAGGGAAGCATTGCTAATTTGCCTGATGAAGGAGATACCATTTAAACAAAACTACCAACCTAAACAAAAATAGACATACACAAAAAACGTATGGAGCTAATTCCAATTCACCTGATAAAAGAATTTTCCAGACAAGTAAAATTTCCTTTACAACATCGCAAATTGAAAAAGAATACACACGGGTACAGAAGGTGAAGATGTATATACTAAAGTTAGAGTAACAATAAAGGCAAGCAGAGACCACATCAAACGTCTTTGTCTTCATCTGGGAGAGCTTGCAGACATGCCACTTTCAGTAAACAGCCTATGATATGCATTTTGGGGGTGAAATCTCATTTCTCTTCTTCTGCTGTTTCTATGGTTACCATCCTACAGAAGCCCTGCACGCACTAATAAAAAAAAAAAGGAAGAAGGAAAGAAAAGAGCTCAAACATAAATTTGAATATTAGCATACTCCTTCATAGGTTTGTGTTTTAAAAGGTGGAAATGGAGCTGTGGCTCAAGTGGTAGAGTGTTAGCCCTGAGCAAAAAAAGCTCAGAGATAACACCACGACCTGAATTCAAGGTCCAGAAGTGGCAGCAAAAGAAAAACAGAAGTCAAATGATCCATATGCAAAAATAGCTTAGGGATAGCACCAGGCCCTGAGTCCAAATCCCAGGATTGGCACACATACACACACACACCACCACCACCACCACCACCACCACCACCACCACCACACACCACACACACATTAGTAAAATGGCCCATGACAGAAAGAGCCCTGTGGGAAAACCTCATGTGAGGAATCCTCACAGCTTCTCCTGGGAACACTGTTATGTACCTCTTTAATGCCTGTCATCTTTAAGTGTCAAATGTCCCTGAGCTGCTCTCTGAAAACCCACCCTCTCTGCCCATTCCCTGCAGCCTCCTCCTCTGGTATAGCTGTTCCCTGGGGTGTTCACACATCATTTCTACATGGCAACGTTGAATTTTCCTCTTGCCTCTGTATCTTGATCATGAGTACATCCCCAGGGTTTATCACAGTGCCTGGCCAAAGTGTTCAATAAATGTTTTTTGATTAAAAGAAGGTAAAGATAAAGGAAGGAATATGCTCCTTGGTTTAGTGTATCCTTTTGAGCTTCAGATTTTATTCTTTGGTTAGTCGTAGGTATATTTTCACATACTACTTAACAATATAAAAATCAGTATCATCTACCTCTTTCACACCGCTTTCCTTTCGACAGTAGTCATTTTACTAATTGAAAAGCTCTTAAGTAAGAGGAAGTTTTCAAAACCAGTCAAGTGAACTGTTAGTAGTCGCTGGGAAGCAGTCAGTGCTCTAGAGAGTTGCTTATATGATTTACACTGAGGCAAACCTTAGTTTTGAAGTTAGGAGCAAATAAGATATTAATAAAACATGGTTCTCTCTCTCACTGCATTATTCGCATGTGTTGTTATAGTTGTGAACTGTAAAACTGTCCCAAGCATAATAATCCTGCCTCATACTGACACTACCAGCCCCCCCCCCCCGCCCCCACTGCCCCATCAAACACCTCTTCTGGAGGTTGGGAGCTGTATTTCACTCCTGCTTACCCTACACATTCTGGTTTCTGAGGTTCTGGGTCATGCGGCGCGATCTGCCTGGGGCTCCACTATGTTAAAAGAAATGAAAGAGGATTGAAGAGTAGGACGTTCCAATTTGAAGTAGAGGGAAAAGAAAATGCTGATAGAAAACCAAATGCATCCAGCCAGCTATTAGATACTACTATTGAATTACCTCTATCATAGTTGATTTGATGATTGTAGTCTGTTTTCTTTTTTCTGGATGTAATAACTGGATTTCTGAACAATAAATTCCATCAATTGTACTATGCTGGGAATCAAATTAACTGTAAGAAACTCAAAATAATCAGATTCTAGTCCACTTGTTGTAAATGCTTAGGACAAAGAGATAGAAATCAGTTGCCTAAAAATACCAGTAAGAAAAAATGACTTGGTGAAAATAGACATGAGTCATCAAATATTTGCATGACATCAATGAGGTTTATGAATATTGAGATTTAACTCATAATTATTCACGACCATAAAACAAGGATCCAGTCTCCTGACCATATAGTATATTCCGTATGATATCATTATACAAAATCAAACTTACTTATCAACACATGAAGTAAAATTTATTTTTGTTATCTCTCATGGCTTGAGATTTGGAAATAAATTCTCTTGCCTAAGAGTAAGGAAGTCATTGCTTAGTGCTTCAGTTCTTTTTTTTTTTTTTTTTTTTTTGGCCAGTCCTGGGCCTTGGACTCAGGGCCTGAGCACTGTCCCTGGCTTCTTCCCACTCAAGGCTAGCACTCTGCCACTTGAGCCACAGCGCCGCTTCTGGCCGTTTTCTGTATATGTGGTGCTGGGGAATCGAACCTAGGGCCTCGTGTATCCGAGGCAGGCACTCTTGCCACTAGGCTATATCCCCAGCCCCAGTGCTTCAGTTCTTAAGACAATTAAGTTTACCATCAATTGGGGCTTGGGGTTCTCTTTATTTTTTTCCATTGGTTGAATACCTTGAACTCAGGGCCTGGGTGCTGTCCCTGAGCTGCTCAACGCTAGTGCTCTATCACTCGGAGCCACAGCTCTACTTCTGGTTTTCTAGTGGTTGCTTGGAGATAAGATTCTCACAAGCTTTCCTTCCTGGGCTGGCTTTTAACCTCAGATCCTAGCCTCTTGAGTAGCTAGGATTACAGGCATGAGCCACCAGCAGCCTAACTCTTCTTAACTGAGATTAAAAACAATGTGCAGGAAAATGCTAAGCACAGAAATCATGTCTATATGGCTTAGCCATGGTCTCTAACCATATCAATTATTAGTGCACCAGATTCCAGTTTTGAAAACACGGTGCGATCATAGACAATTAGACATGTTGTCCAAGGCAGATCTAGGGTATGTGTTCCATCTGCTCCCATCATTCATGCCACTTCCTGGGGCATTCTCCCATGTTCCTTGCAAGGGAAGTGAACTTCATCTTCATGTAACTTGCCCAAAGTGCTTTCCCAACCTATAACTCAGGGTTTCTAATAACATTTCTTTTTTTTGATAACTCTATTTCATATTGTGCTATAGTATGGTTGTGAAAGGTCTGGTTTCCAGGCCAATATCTTTTTCAAAAAGACCTAGTAATATCTGAATCTTCAGAAAAGGGAATGCTTTTACACTGTCAGAGTAAAAGTCATTTAAATTTTTTTTGAAGTTACTAGTAACTTTAAAGTTTTTATGAACACCTTGACTGGTAATTGTTTCTACAAACTTATTCTGAAGATATCATTTCTTTTTATTTGAAGATACAGTCTATCATTTGTTTTTTTTTTTGAAGATACAGTTTCTTTTTTCTATTTTCCTTTTTTTAGGTTGTTTTTCTGAATAAGTACTTATTTACTGTCAAAGTGATGTACAGAGGGGTTACAGTTTCATACGTAAGGCACTGGGTACATTTCTTGTACAATTTGTTATCTCCTCCCTCATTTCCCCTCTACCTCCTCCACCTTTCCCTTTCCACCCATGAGTTGTTCATTTGGTTTACACCAAATGGTTTTGTAAGTATTGCTTTTGGAGTGGTTTGTCTTTTTATCCTTTGTCTCTCGATTTTGATATTCCCTTATATGTGTCTGAAAATATATAGAATGTACAGCTTCTGTATATGTGCTTGAAAATATATAATCATACAACTGCTTGTCACATTTGTAAAAAAGAAAAATTATAAGTAACAAATATTTTATTATGTAGGATTGGTTAACTAAAGTAAGTTTTATAAGATGATAGAATACTATAATGCTATGAAAAGATGTAATCTTTGTTGGTGGTGGTCAAAAGTCTTGAACTCAGGGACTGGGTGATGTCCCTGAGCTTTTCTGCTCAAGGCTAGCACTCTATCAAACTGAGGCAAAGCTCTACTTCTGATTTTCTTGTGGTTAATTGGAGAGAAGAGTCTGATGTATTTTCCTTCCTGGGCTGGCTTCAAACAACACTTAGATCTCAGCCTCCTGAGTAACTAGGATCACAGGTGTGAGCCAGCAGCACCTGGTGTTCACATATAACTTTAAGTAGAGGGATAAGGTTAAAATGTAATACACACCTACATATGCAGATACACACATAATGACTGCATATGTGTATGTGTGTGTGTGTGTGTGTGTATATATATATATATGTATGTGTAGAAAAGACAAGAAAAATTATTACTCCCTAGTTTTGTGGAATTAGTTATATGTACTTTTTATGTAGCTGTGGGGTTTTTTTTTGCTTTGTTTTGTTGTTTTTTTTTTTTGCTTACCTGTTTTCTTTGAGATTTTTCTATAATGTTTGTTTTATTTTCTAAGAAACAAAAAACGATTTTGTTGCTTAGTTCTTGAGTACATTATTTCAGTGGTATGGGATGTATTTAGCTCAGTTTTAAAGAACTTGTCAGGTATGCATAAGACCCTGGGTTCCATCTTTAGCACCATGAGGAGGGGGTTTACAGTTTGATCATTTCCATATTTACATTTTTGGCTTAAACTCACCCAACATTTCTTTAGCATTCATTTGTGTTCTTTTGTTCTCATTAGGCTGTTGTTCTGTATATCTTGTTTTGTTTCTATTTGGTTGATAATGGAAAAATAAGTGCTGAACACGCTTACGTGATCCATCCTGTATTTGAAGATAGTCATCAAGCCATTTGTTGTTCACTTCTCTTTCTAGGACAAACAGATCCTATTTCTTTCATCTTTCTTCATGAACCTATTTTCTGTGCCTTTCATCTTTATTTGTTGTACATCTCTGAACACTCTGCTCCTCTTCAGGTAGGATTGAAAAATGCAGTGATCAAACTAGACACAATCATAGAAAAAATGTGAATAAGACAGACCACAATGGAAGGAGTTGTCCTTAACCCTTGGCTATTGAATTGTGTGATTTTTTTGAAAAGTTGTTGCCAACTATGTATTCACCTTGTGTTTAATTATAAGGTGAATTACGTTTAGTATCTTAATATTTCTCAAGGTTTTCTGTTTCCAGGTTATCTTTTCTTGTTGTTTATTATTTTAGTTTTAAATGTCTGCTGTTAGTCCTAAATGTTTTCTTTTTCATTTATATGCTCGCCTAAGAACATTAAATTACTTTCTTAGGAAATTTTCTCTCAAAAGTATCAAGATCATTTTGAATTCAATTTGTATTGTTAAAAGCAATAGTTATCCCTCTCAACTGAGAATTCTCTGCAGATCTGGTAAGTGTATTTCTCCTCTGGAACATGAATGTTGAATACAAATGCAGTGGCCTTAGGGCTTATCCTAATTTTTACTGCATCATTTCTTCCTCCACATTCTATCCTTGATTTGCCTATCTGTTTACATTATAATAGGGCAATAAATACAATATTGATAAAATACAATGTGTATATATGTATATATACATATATATACATTCATTCTATATGTAGCATATAGCATTGAAATAACTGCCTGAATGTGGTATAAATTATGTAGTTCACTATCTCTTTATTTTTATTGTGTGGCAGTAACAAGAACAACAAAGCAATGGAATGGTTGCAGCATGTATTATTCTACACAAACTTTGGAGGCTTTGATTTGCTACTCATTAGCAGTGGAATAACTGGACTGATGAAATTTTTCTAGTCTTCATGGATGGTAAAGTCACACTACCCTAAGTACATGTATATGTGAACCATGTGTGCACATATATGTGCATTTATTCACTGTGTGAATACATCCCAGTATCTATACAGTACATATATGTTAGAATGTAGTGCATCAAAGCGGAGACCTTCAACATTTACAATTCTGTGGTGCTGGCTCCTGAACAACATTCACAAATATAAGTATTGAAGGAAATGTATCTGACTTTTCTGTCCTATGGAGCATAAATCAAATACCAAGTGGAATTTTTGTCTTCTACCTCCACAGTTACATTCAGTCATGACCAGGGAGAACATTTTACCTGGGCAGCATTTGTTTTTAAAGCTATCTTATTCAAATGAGATATGGAAATGAAAAGCTTTCACGTTGCTGGTGCTGAAGAGCAAATTAGAAGCAAGTGATGATAATTAGGAAGTTCAACTTTGTGTTCTCCTGGATATGACTAAAGGCAATGAAAAAGCACAAGATAAAATGTTGGGGCTGATAAAGATGGAGAATGATGAGCTGTCAGTGAGTTGTCAATTAGAAAAAAAAAAAAAGACCTAGGCTGGAAATGTGGCTTAGTGGTAGAGTGCTTGCCTAGCATGCAGGAAGCCCTAGGTTTGATTCCTCAGTACCACATAAACAGAAAAAGCCAGAAGTGGTGCTGTGGCTCAAGAGGTTGAATGCTAGCCTTGAGCAAAAAGTGCTCAGGCCCTGTGTCCCAAGCCCCAGGACTGGTAAAAACAAAAACAAAAACAAAAACAAAAGACCTAATAACAGAACTGATCATTGTAGGGTTCATGAGGAAAAGACCTGACCATGGATGACCAAGATGTTGTGTTTGAGAGAAAAGAATTAAAGTTCTTTAGTAATATTATAGTCAGTTAGTAATAAAATATATAAAATGTATTCATATATTAAAAAAGGATAAGCACCAAGGCGATGAATGGATGATCCTAGTAGAAGAACTTAATCAAGTATTCAAACAGGAATAAACGCAATTAATAGAATGACTGTTAAAATTACCAAGGCATGTCATTGTAATATAAAAGCTAATCTCTTTGAAGAAGATTAATTAAAAAAGTCTTTTAAAAGTTACTCTCTGTTTCCAAATATTATGGTAGTAGGCTAGAAGTAATATGCTGAAATGGTACCGTGTACCATCTCTTCCCTTCAAGGAGACTAAGCCTAAAATGGACTTGGTTACATATAGCATATATCTCCTTGAACATCTGTAATAGCCTGGAAACTGATTTCGCATGGAATTCTTTTCTTCCAGTGCCTCAAAGTGTGAAGAGCATATCCAAACATTGTTCCATCATTGGATTCCTATTTGCTCTTCAGGATGTAGCTAAGGTGTACCTTGTCTTGAAAGCCTTGACTGAGTGCTCAAGGCCCCTGGTCTCAATGCCTGTTTGTTTATTTCTCTTTGCCATGAGGAAGATCTCAGTGACTGTGGTCAAGTTCCTGAGGGTTTGTTATATTCACTATTTTATACCCAGTGTCCATCACAGTGTAATCGCTGATCTCTAGATACTATTTCATTTGAGCCTCAGACCAACTTTAAAAAGTTCAGGATGTACAGTTCCAATTTTATACCAAAGAAAATGAGGCGCTCAGAACATCTGTAATTTACAGAAGGTCACAAAGACAATTAGTGAAAGAATTGTTATTCAAACATTTGATCATGAACAAAATTCAACCTCTCTCCACAGTAACAGCCAAGAGGAAATTGTGAATAAGAGGAATGTACCTCAAAATATGAAAATATGATGAACTTACAGCCAACATATTCCTAAGAGTGGAAAAATGGAAGCATTTCTTCTACAGTTAGGAACAGGACAAAGATAACTACTCTCCTTTCTTGTACTGAATATAAGGCTTGAATTCCTAGCCAGAGCAATAAGGCAAGAGAAAGAAATAAAAGGGAATACAAATAGAAAAGGAAAAAGTCAACTTATCCTATGATAGTGAAAGAAGTAAAATATGTTCCTGTACGTCTAAGACCCTAAAGACTCCAACTAAGAAACTCCTAAATCTAGAAGGTAGCAGAATCCAGCATCAACATATCAATACCAGTACCTTTTCTAGGTACCAAAAATGAAGAGACTGGGAACAAAAAAATCAAGAAAATAACCGTTGAATAGCCTCAAAAAATTAAATTCCTAGGAATAAACTGAACCAGGTAGGTCAAAAGCCTGTAACAAGTGAAAACAACAAAAATGCTGAAGAAAAAATTGAAGAAGATACTAGAAAAGGGGAAGATCTTTCATGATTATGGATCAGAAAAATGAATATTTTGAAAATGGCTAATGAGAAAAATCTACAGATTCAATACAATGCTCATCAAAATTGATTCAAAACCTCTCAAATTTAGCAAAGAATATAAAACAGCTGATCCAAGAAGCTAAGCAAGATGAAAATACCACACCAAGTCTCCTCATCATTAAATATTGGAAACTAAAGTTGAAGAAGGAATTATTTAAAGCCACCAAAGAAAAATTACTCCTTCTCTATAAGCAAACACTTTTGAGTGACAGTGGGATCTTATCAGAAACTATAGAGAAAAGAGGAACTAGAATACCTTTCAAGTGCTAAAATAAATGAACTGTCAACCCAGAATCCTATACCCTGTAAAAATATCTTTCAAGTATGAAAACGAAATGAAGGCATTCTCAAGTAATGGGAAACTTAAACAATCCCTAGTAGAATGGCTAATAAAGTTTTCTAAACAGAATTGCAAACATATATTTCTATAAACATCAAAGTAGAAAATGTAACTGTATATTCACTAAAAATATAAGAACAATATGAGCTACCTCAATGTAAAACTGACATATGCTCAGGACTTGTTGCTAAAAACTACATAATTCTGAGAACTGAGTAAGTGGAAAGGCATACTGTCTTCATGAGTTGGAAAGCTAATCATAATAAATATGATATCTACTAAATATAGAAATATATTTTCAAATTACATAGAAAAGTCAAGATATTGGAATAGCTACAATAATCTTGAGAACAAAAAATAAAATGAGTGGATTTCATCTCTCCAAATTCAAGGCTTATTTTGTGGTTATACTAATTAAGATTGTGCACCATTGGCAGAATGGGGAAAATACTAAGTCAGTGAAACATTATTAAGAATTTAAAAATAGACAAAATTGTAAATGCTTTTTTAAGATTTGGCATAAGCAATAAATGGTGCATAAGCAATTGAACATCCATAGGCAAAAAGATGGTTAATTTTTAAATTTAATTTTTAGTGGTACTGGGATTTGAACTCAGGGACTTGTGTTTGCTGTGCTGATACTAGCACTTGAGCCATATCTCTCATCTGAATTTCTGCTGTCTGTTTTTAGAGATTGAGTCTAGCAAACTTTTATGTCCAGACTGGCTTTGAATTGAAATTATCTAGATCTTAGCTTTCTGACAAGCCAGGATTCCAGGCATGAGCGAGTGGTACCCAGCTATAAAAGTAATATTGATTAAGGTCTCACAAAAGTTGACTGAAACAAAATTACAAAAATTAACTTGATTGGCACCGAAACAGGCCTGAAGACTAGTGGAACAGAATTGAAGACCCAGAAATGAACCCACAGAACTAGGCCTACTTAATCTTTGATAAAGGAGCTAAAACAATAGTTTGGAAGAAAGATAGCCTCTTTAACAAATGGTGCTGGCAAAGCTGGTTCAACACCTGAAACAAACTAAAACTAGATCCTTATATATCACCCTGCACCAAAATCAATTCCAAATGGATCAAAGACCTCGAAATCAAAACAGACACCCTGAAAACACTAAAGGAAGGAGTAGGAGAAACACTTGGGCTCCTTGGCACAGGACGGAACTTCCTTAACAAAGACCCAGAAATGCTACAAATCAAAGAAAGGTTGGACAAATGGGACTGCATCAAACTGCAGAGCTTCTGCAGGGCAAAGGACATAGCTCACAAGATAAACAGAAAGCCCACAGATTGGGAGAAGATCTTTACTGGCCACTCAACGGACAAAGACCTCATATCTAAAATATATGCAGAACTAAAAAAAATGACCTTCCTCCAAAACAAAACTGCAAAGAACCAATAGCCCCCTCATCAAGTGGGCTAGAGACTTAAGAAGAGACTTCTCTAATGAGGAAATGAGAATGGCCAAGAGACATATGAAAAAGTGCTCTACTTCACTGGCCATAAAAGAAATGCAAATCAAAACAACATTGAGATTCCATCTCACTCCAGTAAGAATGTCCTATATCAAGAAAACTAACAATAACAACTGTTGGAGGGGATGTGGCCAAAAGGGAACCCTACTTGATTGTTGGTGGGAATGTAAACTGGTTCAGCCACTCTGGCAAGAGGTATGGAGATTCCTCAGAAGGCTAAACATAGAACTCCCTTATGACCCAGCAGCCCCACTTTTGGGTATCTATCCAAAAGACCACAAACATAAGCACACTAAAGCCACCAGCACAACAATGTTCATCGCAGCACAATTTGTCATAGCTAGAATCTGGAACCAACCCAGATGCCCCTCATTAGAAGAATGGATCAGGACTATGTGGTACATATACACAATGGAATTTTATGCCTCCATCAGAAAGAATGACATTGCCCCATTTGTAAGGAAATGGAAAGACAAAGAAAAAGTTATACTAAGTGAAGTGAGCCAGACCCAAAGAAACATGGACTCTATGGTCTCCCTTATTGGGAAGAATAAGCACAGGTTTAGGCAAGTCACAGCAGAGGATCACAGGAGCCCAATAGCTATACCCTTACGAACACATAAGATAATACTAAGTGAAATGAACTCCATATTATGGAAACGATTGTTGTAACTACTTTCAACGTGCCATATGTAATTGTAACCTCTATTATTGATGATCTTCTTGTATCACCTTCCTGTGGTTGTACCTACACTTTCTCTGTATCTTATCTGAGTATATTGGAAACTGGGTATAATGGTATTAGAACTAGGAAATTGGAAGGGAATACCAAAATCGAGAGATACAGGGTAAAAAAAGACCAACAACTACAAAAGCAATACTTGCAAAACTGTTTGGTGTAAATGAATTGAACAACTCATGGGGGGGGAAGGAAAGGGGGCAGGGGAGGGGGGGAATGAGGGACGAGGTGACAAACAGTACAAGAAATGTATCCAATGCCTAATGTATGAAACTGTAACCTCTCTGTAATTCAGTTTGATAATAAAAAAAAATTAAAAAAAGAAGCCAGGGACAGTGCTCAGGCCCTGAGTCCATGCCCCAGGACTGGCAACAAAAATAAAACAAATAAATAAATACATTTACATTAAAAAAGTAACTTGAGATTGATTATGGTTTTAAATATGTAACAGTATCAACATTTGAGAAAGAATGTAGTGGAAATTCCTTGTATTCCAGGAATAGGCAAAACATTTATAGATGTGACATAGAAAATGCAATCCATAAAAGGAAAAATTAACAAATTGGATCTCATCAAAATGTAAAAAAAAAACTCTCTAGTAAAAGAACATATATTTAAGCCTCAGCACAGGGAAACATTTGAAACCATCTATTTGACAAAAGCCTAGGTTATGTAATATGTAAGGAATTCTCCAACCTCTATAGTAAAAATGCAAACAATCCAATTTGAACATAGCCAACATATAAGAGGACATTCATTGAAGAGCAAATTGCACAGAAGATCAAGGCAAGGAGAAACTAGATCACTACTGCATTGCTAGTGGGGAAGAAAAAATAGTATGGGAACTCTGAAAAAGCAGTTGGGCAATTTCTCAAAAACACTAAACATGCAACTACTTTAAGATTCACACTGACACCCCCAGAGAAATAAGGACCCATGTTTGATCAAAGTTTCTGCACAAGAATTGATAGAAGCTGCATTCATAGTAACAATAATCAGGAAAAAGATCCATATGTTTTTCCATGGATGAGTGGTTACAGTAAACTGTAGTACATCCTTATGGAATACTGCTTAGCAATTAAAAGGAGAAGCCTAGTTGAAATCTCCAGATTAATCTGAGTGTAAATAAAGCCAACCCAGATTATATGCTATATGATTTGGTCTACATAGCATCAGTTAAACAAGTTACAGAACTAGAGAACAGATGAGTAGTTGCAGAGGTAGAAGAGTCAGTAGAGATGAAGGGCAGGGACTGACGCTATTCAGGACCACACTAGGTGTCCTTTCAGTGCCAGCTCTGCATCTTTCATGGATCTGTGTCAATATCCTGACTATAATATTCTATTACAGTCTTGCAAAATGCTATCATCAAGGAAAGCAGACTGATATTTCTTACAACTGCATATGAATCTGCAGTGATCTCATATAACACACACACACACACACACACACACAAACACACACAGACAAAAGCAGTAAAATGGAGAAGAGAGAAAAATGTACAAGAAAACCTGGAACAAGGAGCTTGGCTTTTCATTTAGAAGCTCATCCTAGTTTCCCTGCAGTTTTAATTCGGTTGCAGCGCTTAATGAAGAAGCAATAACACAGAGGAGATCTCTGTTAAATGGTGACTCCCAGTACATCAAGTGGAGTCAGTAATTAATGACGGGGAATGGCAGCTTCAAACTCAACTTTTCTCCCTCCTCTTAGTATTCTCCCTTATCAAATACTCAACCTAAAACAGCATCTCTCAATCTTGGCTATACATCAGGTGATCTTTAAAAACAAACAAACAAAAAAACGGCGCCCGGTCCTACCACTACTGATGCTGACTAAGTTAGTTTTCATTAGTCTGGAGCATCCACATTTTTTGAATGCACCCAAGTCATTTATTGTCAAGTTCAACTACAGTTGAGAACCACTGACCAAGTGGAGAGACAGAACCTGTATGAATCTGATTGGTGGGTACATGTCATGTGATTTAGGGAGGGGAATAGAAAATGAAGTAAAATAGGGATATGTATAAGTCATTTCATCGTGCCTATTGTGATGAAGTTAAGTAACATTGCTTTTTGACTTTTATCAGCACAGATTAATGGTACCAGTGAGTCACATTGTGATAATGCCATAGATGTATGCACAGAGTACTTTGAACAGGTTCACTCCCTCTCACATTCCTTAACTCCTTCCCTTCTTCTCCCTCTTCTTCAAACAGTACTTCCTGGATTTTTTATGCTACTTAGGTAGGTAGGTAGGAAAGTAGTTATATGGATACATGGATACATAAATAGATTGATAGGTGAAACTGATGAACAATACTGATGGTTAGTTCCTCTAAAACTTCCCAAACTCACAAAGTTTTCAGCTCAACGTTCTACATTTTCTCTTACCTGAGCTTTAGGCATTTATCATTCTCCCAGAGAGATGAAAAAGAAAATCTTTCTCTTTCTCTATCACTCTCTTTCTCTCTCTCCCTCCCCCCCCTTTTAATCTACTTGATCTTATCTCATGGGTCTTCACTTGCTCACAGAAGTCAGTCTTTTCATTGACTATGAATTTTTTCCTCCCTTGTTCTTAACACAATTTTAATTTAATAGTTATTTTGTCTTGATTGTATTAGTATCTGCCTCTCCAACTAGAGTATGAACTCTGTAGACAGGTATTTCATTTGTTTTGTGCACAAACCAGGCACAAACCAGTGCCTGACAGAGGTTGTTGCTGGATAAACTACATACATGACCCAAAGAGTCTCTAGAAACCTGGAGGTATATAGAGAGATTACTATAGATGAAGTGTGTCTTAAAAACCTGCTTAAGGTTATTTATGGTGGAAACCAGCTAACGTGATCTTGGACAATTCACTAAGTGTCCCCAGGACACTGTGTAACAGAGATCTTCTCAAACTTGGTTGCAAATTAGAACTGCTTGCAATACTTTTTTTTTAAAATATCAGTGTCTGTGACCACCCAAATTCTCATTCAAGTGGTTTAAGGTCAGATCTAAATATCAGAAATTTAAAATTTCTTTAGGGTAACTGATTATGCCATCACTGTTGGAAACCACCAGAATGAGCTTAGTGATCTTTGAAATCTGACATAACTCTTTACCTGTGCTGGCCCTGAGGCTTGAACTCAGGGCTTTGGTGCTATCTCTGAGCTTGAACCACTTGAGCCATAACTCTACTTCCAGCTTTTTTGGTGCTAGTGTCTCTTTCCTGCCCAGGCTGGCTTCAAGCCATGATCCTCAGGTCTCAGCCTCCTGAGTAGCTAGGAGTACAGGCATGAGCCACCAGCACCTGGCTATAACTATTTACTTTTTTTTTTTTTTTTTGCCAGTCCTGGGGCTTGAACTTAGGGCCTGAGCACTCCCCCTGGCTTCTTTTTGCTCAAGGCTAGCACTCTATCTCTTGGGCCACAGCGCCATTTCTGGCTTTTCTGTTTATGTGGTGCTGAGGAATCAAATTCAGGGCTTCATGTATGTGAGGCAAGCGTTCTACCACTCGGCCACATTCCCAGCCCCAACTATTTACTTTTAAGATGCCATGATAGTCGCAGCACAATTTGTCATTGCTAAAATATGGAACCAACCCAGATGCCCCTCAGTAGACAAGTGGATCAGGAAAATGTGGTACATATACACAATGGAATTTTATGCCTCTATCAGGAAGAATGACATTGCCCCATTCGTAAGGAAATGGAAGGACTTGGAAAAAATTATACTAAGTAAAGTGAGCCAGACCCAAAGAAACATGGACTCTATGGTTTCCCTCATAGGGAATAATTAGCACAGGTTTAGGCTAGTCATAGCAGAAGATCACAATAGCCCAATAGCTATGCCCTTATGAACACATAAGATGATGCTAAGTGAAATGAAATCCATGTTATGGAAACAAGTCTTATATCATTGTTGTAACTATTTTCAACATGCCATGTGAAACCTTAGCTTTTTTTTTGTTTCTCTTGTATTCTCCTCCTGTGATTGTACCCCTGCTATCACTGTATCTCATCTGATTACCCTGTATACTGTATATACGTGTATTAGAACCAGGAAAGGGAAAGGGAATACCAAAACTGAGAGACAACGGATAAAAAGACAAACCATTTCAAAAGCAATACTTGCAAAACCATTTGGTGTAAACCAACTGTACAACTCATGAGAAGGGGGGAGGGAAATGGGGAGGGGGAAGACAGGAGAAAAATGAGGGAGAAGGCCTCTGTACATCACTTAGACAATAAATAAGTAAATATTTTTTGAAAGATGCCATGATAAGACAGTCTTTGGTTAAAATCAGCAGCACATATGTGAACACACACACACACACACACACACATACACACACACACACACACACCATGGTGACTGGAAAGTAGACACTGGAAAGTATGTATAGTCCAAGCTCTTCAGCGTCACTATTTTACTGTTCCTTCTACTTTGCACAGAGGCAGCATTGGCACTGCAAGCTCTTCCCAGACTTTTAGCAAGCTGACATCTTAGGAAATGAGATGTGTGAGGGCTGGGTATATTGGAAAATTATTGACATGAAAACAGAGCAAATGAGTTTTTTCTCTTTTGATTATTAACGTTCTCATTTTCAAAACAACAATTTTAAAATACATCTTTCCATCTAAATGCCCAAGTGGTTAATCTGCATTAAAGATTAATTTCTTGGAATACTTCATTCTTTAATAGTCTGTTGGGTTTGTTTTTAATATTTCAGCACTAAAAATAAAGTCTTGTGCCAGATTTCCCTTGTTGTTGCTTTATAGTTGTAATTGACCGTGAGATCTGAAGGAACTCATCACATTCCATGGCCTTAATTCATCGCTGAGCAATGTCCTTGTTCAAAGAACTGGAATCATAAGATGTTGATTAGAAGAAAACTTGGTACCAAGGTCTATAGGAGATCTCTACAAAGGAAATGCCATCAATACCTTTTTTCTGGTGTCGTGACATAAAACTTAGTTAATTAATAGAATCACCAGGAATTAAAAGGGAATTATGCTTTGTGTGTTTCATCTTAATTAGAAAAGTTCACTTGCAAATTTCCCCCATCACTTTCTAGTTATTGAGAGTAAATGCACTTCCATAGTGACCCATTTATGGGGTACATGAGAGGTAGGCATGAAAAAATAGCCAGACAACTGAAGTTGCTAGGTGGCAAGAATGTTGCTCAAGAGCAATGTAGATAGATGCTAATCTATTTAAGTTCTCAGATGAGTTCCCAGGAATCGTGCCCACTGCCTGAAGTCAGCAGGGCATATGGGAACCCTTGGTGTGGTGGTTCACTTATTTATGTACCCTGACGCTTATGAATTACTAATATTCTAGTATACTCTTTGGGAGAACAGAACAATAAGAGAAGGAGGTTCCCACAGAAGGAGAAAGAGATGGAGGAAAAGGAGGGTAGCAGGGAGAGAGGGAGGGAGGAAATGAGAAGGAAGGAAGGAAAGAAGAAAGAAAGATAAAGAGAGGGAGGGAGGGAAGGAGAGAGAGAAAAAGAAGGAAGGAATAAAAATGAAAGAAAGGAAAGAAGGAAGCAAGCAAGCAAGCAGGCAGGCAGGCCGGCTGAAAGGCTCTTGACATTATCCAGCTATGCCCTTCAGCCCTTTAGTTCATTTTATTTATTTATTTTTTTGGAGACAAGGCCTTGCTAACTTTGCCCAGGAGTGTGTGTGTGTGTGTATGTGTGTGTGTGTACATGTGTGTGTACGTGTGTGTGCACATGTGTGTGTGAGAGACAGAGAGACAGAGACAGAGAGACAGAGAGAAACAGGGACAGAGAGAGACAGAGGCAGACAGAGAGACATGGAGAGACCAAAAGTGGGTAGCACTTTATGTCATCCTTGCAATGAACTCTTGGCAGAGCTCCATGTCCTGCCTCTGTCTTGGAGAATAAGAAATGCAGAGTGAGGTAGCTGTCACAGACATGTGTATTAATTAACACATTCATTAGACTCAAAACATGAGGCTAAACTGTTTCGAGGAAAAAGCAAGGCTATCCAAACCGATTGTTTGATACAGGGGCTCCCTTATTCATTATGTTATTCTAAGGACAGCGTTCATCAGTTGAATCAGCCAGTTATCTGCCACTTTCAAGTTTTGACAAAAACTTAAGTCATATTATTAAAAATCTTTCATTGGCAAACGAGTATTGAAACTAATAGTGAGTTGAGGTTTTCTAACCATCTTTGAATATCTAGCTAAATACATGCCTTTAACTGAGAGAAAAAACAGGAATAATAGTCTCGCTTGAAATATCTTGATGAAACCCCTTTGATATAATTACAAGAACCTGAGAAAGTAAGTGATTATAATGAGAGAGTCTTAAGTGCTTTTGAAAGACAAATTTCTACTATTCAAAATGAATGAAAATATGAAATCTTTAAAGTTAATCTTAATAATATTAAACTTAACTAAGTATATTTAACAAAAACAAAAAATTAATTTGATTAGATTATTTATTCATACACCAACCTATTGTTTTATGAAGGAAATGGGTCATGTTAATTATGTTGGCATATTTGATACATAATATTGTATATATTTGATACTAAATATATTTTTTCTGTTTTCCTTTATTTTTTAATAGAAGCACATTCCCTATTCAGAAGGAAAAAAATAAGCCTTTTTCTGTCTTATGTTACCAGGATAATTTCATTAAATTTCTCACACTTTTTGCTTTGAGAGAAGAACTATGATAAAAAATAATCCAGGGTGGAAAATTTATCACATTTGAATAATAGTGTGGAGGGAGTAGAAGATAAATATAAGTTGAGGGAAAAGAAGAATGGTGTAAAAGTTCCAAGATGAGCATGGCTGGTTTTTGAAATGAATCATAGTAAATGTCTAGTCTCTATGGGATTAAATTCTACAGGACACATTTTTTTCGTATTTTTATTAGCCCAAATTGTCATTTTTATATAATACACTTAGATCAAACTTAACCCTACTCTATTACTTACCCTTTTACCAAATCCCCACATTTTTAAGAGTTTTCAGTGAATTCCATTATTCTATGTTCATGTATATATACAGTTTCCCCTGCATTGGTTTCCCCCCAGATAGTCCCTTTTTCTAATCATGTCATCATCATCATCATCAACATCATCATCATCATCATCATCGTCATCATCATCCTCATATCTGAATTGCACATATGAGTGAAAACATGCAATGTTTATCTTTCTGGCCCTGGCCTATCTCACTTCACAGGCTGATCTCCAGTCCACTAGAGGGACCCATTTCAAAAAGATAACAAGAGTTTTATATCAGAACACTAATATACCTCTTTTTGTAATTGCATACATTTATTTAAACAACTTAGATATTGGCATGAAAATTTGAAAAGATTACATTTTTTTTCAATGTTTATGAGGGGGATATTTGAGGGGAAAAAATGGTTCTTGCTTTCTCTTCTCTTCCACAAAACTCTCCCTGACTTTGCCCTTAGTTCCCTCCAAACCCACAAGCTGGAGCTCAGGTCCTTGCAGGTGACTTTGAAACACCTATGCTTCCCAGAAAGCATTTGCGCTGTTCTAGGATTTCCTGGAAATAATAATTAAATGAAAGGATGGTGTTGCAGTGAGAATCTTCTGCCAGAAATGGAGGCGTTTGAGGCGAGAGGAAAGTTCCCAGAACTCACACAGACCTGGGGACCTAGACTTGTTCACCACAGCCCATCAAGAGAGACATAGCATTACCTTCCATTCCTTCCATCTTGCTGTCCTTCTAAGCTGAGGCCTTTTCTGTCTTCTCCATGAAAACCCTTGAGTGTTTATTACACATGGCCTCTGAAATGTACAGACATGTAATATACATATGAGGCTTCACTAACTAACATGGAGACAGACGATCACTTTTCAGTAAATACTGCAGTAAAGTCTAAGGAAATACAGATATTCTCCCCTTCATTTTGATTGGTAATAGAATAACTGAAGGTTTTACATTGTAATCACCCAAGCTGGCCACAGTCCTGGAAGAACTTAAAGCATTCTGACACAGTGGGCTCATCCCAGACTCACTAAATAAAGAGCTTTGAAGATTCAAGCCAGGATTTAGTTATTTAAATTTTTTCTTCAGGCCAGAAGTAGTGGTGCACACTTATGATCCCAACTATCTAGGAGGCAGAGATTGGGAGAATCATAGTTCAAGGCCAGCCCAGGTAAAAATGCTAACAAGGCTCCCAGCTCAACAAACTAACTGGGTATGATGGCTCATGTCTGTGATCCCAACTGTGCTAGAGATGTAGGTATCATGGCCCAAGGACAACCCCAGGAAAAAGTATGAGCCCTTACATGAAGAGCAATTTGGCAAGTGTAAGGCCTTGAGTTCAAACCCTAGTACTGACACACACACACACACACACACAACTTTTTTCAGATGATCCTAATGCAATTATCAATGGACAATAAGTGTTTAGGAACCATTTACACCAAGAATGTAACAGAATCTTGATAAATGTAATAGGATTGCTTTTCTTCTTTGCCCTATCCTGAAATAATATCATATTTTTGTTGAGTTAAGCAACAATTACGTGTATCTCTTTATTTCATTGATTTTTAGAATACAGCACAGAAGAAGATAGAATAAGACAGGAGCCAGGCAAGGTAAGTTTTGTGGTAGGCCAAGGAGTGAGTTTAATGGCAAGCTAGGAGACAGGAAAATGTAACAGACACTAAACTTCAGTGCTAAGGTGTGGCCCACATCATGACAAGGACACAAACCCACAGGAAGACAGCCAAATTAAGCCAGGCAGATAACCTCAAAGATAAAGAGAGATTGTGGCCTAAGTAGTCCTCATAGGAAGCCTCCTGGTTGTATGGGGGCCAGATGTGGACCTTCTGGTACCAACATCAATAAAAATTATCTTTTTAGGGGTCTGTATCTTCCAACCAGCTAGGAGCATCAGGAGGACAAACCTCATGTCGAGCTCCCTTCACCCTCAGTCTAACCCAGTGCTTGTCACAAGCACTTGTTGCATTGAATTAGTCTGAATCAAGTATTCTTGGTAGAACAACCCATGATGAAAATCTTATCCACAGAGATTGTTTCAACTTTGTAACACTAATTACAATGCTACTTCCAGTAAAGATAAAGAATGATGAATTGCTTTCAAACTGAGTTATATTTGACCTGCAATGCTTCTTTGCATGCTTCTCCTGAAGTGTGTTTTTCCCCTGAACAAATCTCAACCTGTCTGTTCTTTTCTATACCAAGCAGTTTACTAAAGGGTGTGTGGAGGTTTGCATTCATTTTTCCCAGTTTGGCTTCTGTAGTCCTTGGAACAATTGACAAGTTATGTGCATCTGGTATTCCTGCTGTAAGGCTGGCTTTCTAGAGAAGTGGGATGGGCTGTGGCCATATGCATCCTAGTGGGAATCTGAGATAGTGATGCTGACTTAACAGCTCCTCCAGCTTGTGCTAGAGTAACAGTTTCCTTAAAGCAGTGGTGGGTGTGTTTGTTTCCCACTCAAGACTTGAGCTCCTCAATGTGTATCACACATCTTAAATCTCAATATGCTCTTCACTGTTTTAGCTTCAAAACCCACCAAATTCAGATTGCCCCAAGGAAAGCAATTCCTCCCCTTCTGAAACTGCTCACCTCACCGTTTCTATGTGGAATTATTCTACTCTGAATAAAATGCGACAGCATCTGGCATCCAACATCTGAAGACCAAGGACATTAGAATAAGCACATAAGATGAAATATTCAAAGAGCCTTCTGGATTTATTATTGTCATGGGCATTATTTTACTCTAGGGTGGTAAGGCTCCCCTAGAGTGCTTTGGATTGTAAATGACAGAAATCTTAAAGTGGATCTATTTAAGCCAAAGGAAAATGTTGGCTTATGTAGAAGGCTACAGAGACAATCCATAATCCTGAAAGAAGAGCTTCAGGAATCAGGCCTGGAGGACTAGTTCAGAGGACTTGCCTGCAGGGCTCTGTCTTCTGGCTGTCCTCCACTTTGTCCTGCAAACAGGCAGGTAGTCTCATTGGTGGAAAATAGCACTTCTGAGAGATCCAGATTTATACCTTTTCTGCTTAGCAACTCCAGTAGGAAGAAAGCCTATTTCTCCAGCTATCAGTATAAGGGAAGATTTAGATTGGAGCCACAGGAGCCTGGCTCTCATCCCTTTGATGTGTTTCTCAGCCCTTACTATGCCTAAGACGTATCTTGGATGCTTTTGAAAATTCAGTTTCAACTTCTACCTCAAGAAATTCTAATTTGGTAGTTAGGAGAAACATACACAAAGTGGGGGAAAGATGGTTTTCCAAAGCAAAGAGACACAAGTAAAGCAAGCAAAAAATAAAAATGTGCAAAATAAATAAATGCACCACCACAGACTTGTGATTCCATGAAAATGTTCACAAGTATCTGTGTGGTACAGCAGTGGTGCTATCAATGTAAGAGGTGGCAAGAGAAGATGGGGTATTTGTGTGGAAATATTACAATAGTTTCTAGCAAGTGACAGAATTAATTAGCTACCTGGGTGCCCTATACCTTACCTCTATGAGCAGGTAGCAACCAGTATCAACTTCAAAATGAATTTTTAGAAGACCACAGCAGTCTGAATAGGTGAAGCACTCCCCTCTGTAACATTACATAGGCTTTTCTTCAAAGCACCAGTGAGCAACCATACTGACAACTTGAAAGATGTTACCTAGACTTTTGTGGACATTGGAATTAAGACTTTTGGATACGCTAGCAGCAAAGGCAAGGGAGAAATTTAAGATTCCAGAAATAAGTTTGATTCTATGGACTCAATATTAAAACACACACACACACACACACACACACACACACACACACAGTGAAATTCTTGTCAATAAAGTAAAAAACCACTCAATCAGCAGTTGCATTAGATAATGTGAAATCAAATACACTACTCTTCACAATCCCTCAGATCCTGTAAATCCTCAGAATCATGGAGCTTACACTCTGGTACACACAAACATATACCTATACAATCAAATGTCAAATGATTCAGGCATCTGGGGTTCATGACTGTAATCCTACTCAGGGAGCTATGATCCAGAAGGTTGTGCAGACTCTGTTTCCAATGAAGTAGCAAAAATCTGGGTTATGGCTCAAGTGGTAGAGGGCCAACAGTGAGTAGGCAGGAGACCCTGAGCTCAAACTCTGGTACCAGCAAAACAGAAAGGTCAAATAAGGAAAACGAAGTGTAATGAGGTGGAAAATAAAGCTGGGCAGAAGGAGTAGTGTGAAGTGCTATGTAGAAGGAAGGTGAGGGAAGGCCACTCTCAAGAGATAATCCTGGAATAAAGTAAAAATTCCAGCCACACACAGATTTTGGAGGAGAACAAACATACGAGGTGTATTCACACCAGCACTAAGTAGGTGGTGACATTGAAGAAGTAGGCACCGGTCATTATTTTGTAGTTCACAGGGTTCAGTGCTGTATTCTTAGTGTAGCAAAAGCCACTGGAGGACTTGGAAGGTGGCTATGGTGAGATTCAGTTCTAAAAGGTGAGATATCTGGTTTCTATGTGGGACATAGTTTGTGGTAAAAAATGAAGCAGGATGATTGGGTAGAAGCTCATGACAATTTGTATCAGGTGCAGGAAGTAGACTTGGTAAACTATGAACAGATGAGGGATACAGTTTTAAAAGGTAAGGTGCTGGACGAAGGGGGAGATTGTCTCAAGAAGATGAAAAATATTGTTAAGAATATCTCCAGATTGGGAAAGTCAGCATTAACAAAAATCCTTTGAATTGGAGAGTTGGTCAGTTATTATTCTCTTGCAGAATGAATATCAGGGTGGTGTATAGAATGTTATATGTACCATGATGAGGAGGAAGCTGGACAGCACAGGAGTAAAGGCAGGAGTAGAGGGTGGATAAGGGATGTCTTACAACAGCCCACAGTCCACCCAATTGAAAGTCCTCACCCCATCCTGGCAGTGTAATCTACTTGCCCTTAGAGGTAAGTCTGAATGCGGGGGAAACATTTCTCTTCAGCACTTTTAGGAATACTCATACCCTACTGTGTCTTCATACCTCTTTGAGGATAGAATTTTAGGAATTACAATAAAGGCAGGTGCTACTTTTAATATTCAGATGATATGATCAGATTTATTTAAATGCAAGTCACAAAATCAAAGTCTGTATATAGTTAGCTTTAGGAATATCTCTAGCATTCCCCATTCCTTGAAAATGGCTATTCCAAAGTAATTAAACTCTCAAGACAGGACAACATTCCTATAGAAGGGAGAGGGTTTGATTAATATGATTTAGTGATACACTTTCAACAGAGGAAACTGAACTGATTCTTTTACAGCAGTTGATTTGATTATTAAAAAGGGATTGCGGTTTCGCTTTTGGGTATATATATAGCAACCATGAGAGGCTTTATTAACATATTTCAAAACAGTTGGGTGAGTTATCATGATTGGATAAAACATATATGAACAATAAGACTTTGAAATTAGTTAAACAGAATCATTTAGGTACTTCTTGGAATATAAATGATGCTATAATAAGAGGAATGAAGTTAAATTTGGTAAGAATTATAGACTCCAGGAGAAAGGTATTTCCTTTCTTTTCTCATACTTTTGTTTTAACTTGGGGAGATAATTCAAACACACCTACAAACCAGACATCAGTGGCTCACACTAGCTACTCAGAAAGCTGGGATCTGATGATTGTGGTTCGAAGCCAACCTGGGCAGGAAAGGCCATGAGACTCTGATCTCCAATTAACCACCAAAAAGCTAGAAGTGGAGCTGTGACTCAAGTGATAGAGCACTAGCCTTGAGCATAAAAGCTCAGGGACAATGTCCAAACCCATACTCTAAGCCCCAGAACACACACAAAATTTCTTCTGTTTAGGATTATGCAATGCATGCTGAACGGTGGACTTGTATATGCAAGAACTAGTGAATTCATAAGGTGAACACATGAGAATCAGTGATACAGCCATAACTATGAAGTTAGTATTATATGGAACAGTTAAAAGAGGACTACACACAAAAGAGTAATAAAGGTGTACACAAGCCTGAGAGGTTAGAAAAAATAAATAAATCACACTAGAAGAATACATAAATAAGAAGTAGGTTTGGGTACCTGACACTGGAGTGTGGTCACTGGCCAACTAATACTTTCCATTGGCTATTAAAAAAAAGGTAGGAAAGAGTTGAATGTTATTAACTCAGTAAACTAGCAATCCACTAAGATAAAGAATGGAGAAGTTAATACTATATAGACCAGTGGTCTTAATTCTCCAATTCAAGATTTAGACTGACTGAATGGACTGGAAAAATAGACAAGATCCAGCTGTTTGCTCTCTGAAAGAAGTTCATCACTTAGGCAAAGAAACACACAGAGTGAAATGGAAAGGATGGAAAGTCATCATCTAGGCAAAGAGAATCCGAAAGCAAGCAGGAGTAGCTATATTGTATCTGACAAAACAGACTTCAAGTCAAAGTCAGAAGGGATAAAGAAGGTCTCTACATGTTAATGGCAGGAACATTTATCAAAATGATAATGAAGGGGGGAATGAAACTATGAGCAAACCCAGGGCAAGCTTATTAGGGCCCAGCTGGTCAAGAACTCTAACCACTGGGAATGCTTAACTCTAACTGCCCCCAGAATGCCTTGAGCCCTGAGCCAATCAGATTTGTACCTGTGTCCTCATCTTGCTTGCTTGAACACCTGATTGTTGTAACTTTGTTTTTTGCCTTTATAAGCCCTGTGTAATCGCAGCTTGAGGCTCCCTCCTAACCTCCGCTGTGTCGGTGGGTAGGACAAGGCCCAGGCCGCTGCCCCGCTTGAATAAAGTCTTGCCTCGCTATTGCATTTCGGAATGTCTGAGTCTCGGTGGTCTTCTTGGTGGTGGTTTCGTGACTTGGCATAACATTTGGGGTTTCGTCCGGGATAGCCCCAGAGACCCCCAAGACCCCAGACTCTGAAGGTAAGAAAACAGCCCTGTTCATTTGTCTTGTCTTATAATGTGTCTGTTTGTTTGTTTTGCTTTTGCTTATTTCTTGAAGGGATTGTCGAAGCGGACGCGCTTACTCGGCAATCCTGAGGAGACTGGAGAATGCCCCAGACTCTCCACCCTTGAAGGGGGACCCCTGGAGCCCCGCCTTCAACTTAAGTGCACTCCTTCTGCACCCTTGCAGGAGGTTGTGGGCCAACTTGGGAAATCTCCATCTCCAACTTGTAGCTTTTCTTGTTCTTGTTCTTGTTCTTGCCTGTGTGTTTTCCTCCTTTTGTATTATAATTGTTTTGTTTTTTGTTGCCTTTTGGACTGCACATCTGATCAGAGCTATGGGTAACATTCTATCATGGGAACCTCCATCTAGCCCCCTAGACTTGATCCTAGCTCACTGGAGGGAGGTTAAGGTGATAGCTCAGAACCAGAGTGTGGCCCGTAAGCAGGAAAAGTAGATCACCCTGTGCAAGTCAGAATGGCCCACCTTTAAGGGAACTAATTGGCCACCGGAGGGAAGCTTTGACATAGGTAAGATCAGGACTTTGCAATGCCTAATCTACACCCCTCATTTGGGCCATCCAGACAAAAGAGAAACCAAGAAGGGTTTTACTAAGACTATCAAGCCCTGGAAAATGAGGCTGGAGAATGCTAAAATCATTTGTTAAAGGTTTTGTCTTAAAATTTGGGGGTTGCAGGAGTAAGATTGAACACCTCTTGCCACTGGAAAATGTACGGCCGATGCTTATTTTGTGCGTTTTAAGATCTTTTGAATATGTATGTGTGTGTGTGCATGTGTGAGTGTGAACATGTTTGAGACTGTTAGTATGATGTAAAATTGAGTGAGTTTAAGTTTAAAATCCAAATGGTCATCAAGTTTGGGCATTACCAAATGCTTTAAAGGATTATTGCATTGTTTTAAAAACAAACTAGAGTTAAAAAAAGGATTTCTCAGGGTTCTTTAATTAGCAGTCAAAAAAAAGTGGGTATCTTAATAAATTAAGACTTGATTTAACAAAGGGCAAGCCTGCGTGAACTCATCAAGCCCTATGGAGTCGGGATGGAGCCAATGGAGGGCTCTCTTTTGTCTCTTTTGTTTTCAGGTGAACTTTGGAAAGCTTGTGGTAAAAATGAATGATTTGACTGGAATTTCTAATGGTTAGAAAGTTTATTTGATGTGATTCAATTCCTGTGCTATTTTTTAATTTGGATTTTAAAGGATATATATTAAACTAATGGGGATAGAAGTAAACTCTCATTAACTCTATGTATGTAGGAAGAAATGGCAAAATGGGCCAACGTTTCTTACTAATTTATTGGAAAGCTGAATGGATAAGTATTTCTAATTCTGTAATTGTAATTCTTGCATTAAGAAAAAATTGTCATTTGAGTTCAAAGGTCTTCATGCCATGCAGTAACTGGGACTGAAGAAAAAAAAAAAAAGAGGCTCTTTTGAAACAAGCATCCCAGAGGCAAAGGGCGGCACCTGGTTTCAGAATGCCTGTGAGCTTCAGTTTTTCCAATGCAGATAAAAGCTAAAGTGTTAGTGTTAAAGCAGAGGTTAGTAAAAAGGCTTTGGAAATCAAGAATACATTTATAAGAAATTTGGAAGTAAAATTGTCCTAAATGATTATTGTAAAGTGAGAAAAGGAGAATTATGGCTACCAAAATATTTAATTGCCATTCCAGTTTGGCCCACAGAGAAGCACAGGTGATTCCTACAAGTTTGTCAAGATCTAATACTGGCCCTTAATAAGTTCCAGGTAAGAGCATGCTTAAAAACTACTTCTGTGTGGACCACCTTGTTGCTTTTAATTGGAGTAAAGTGGCCTCTTGTAAGACTCATTGATCTGAAATCTGCGGTTCAAAGCCAGCCCGGGCAGAGAGAGGTCCCTGTGAGAGACTTGTCTCTAGTTAGCCAGCAGAGTGCTGGGAACGGAGTCGTGAGTCGCTTTGAGGCTCAAAGTGGTAGGGTGCTAGTCTTGAGCTGGAGAGCTGAGGGACAGCACTCAGGCCCTGAGTCCAAGTCCAGTGAAAAGTCACTCCTGGGACAAAAGTGATGGAGCATCCAGAGGCAGTCAGCCACTGCTTGGATGGCAGAGATGGTGTCAGATCCTAGAGTCACTCCTGTTTGGCCTTTCAAAAGTTAATCAAAGCCGGGAGGTCCTAGAAGAATAGTTCGTAAGCATGCCTTTCCAATGCCCATGTCTGTCTACTGGGCAGGAACTTGCCAGTCATCTATGATAGTGGGTAGTAAGGGTAAGTTTGTCAAATGAGAGGATAAGTTTAAAATCCCAACCCCCCGCATCTTCTCAAAGCCCTGACTGGCAGTGAGAAATTTAAGCTGATACATCTGTTCAGGAAAGAAAGCTTGTGGACCTGAGATTGTGTCCTTATTGAGATCTGTCAAAGGCCTGCAAAGGTAATGTAGGCATTTTTTAGGTCATCAGAGATCAGTTCCCTAGGCAGTCAGGAAAAAGCTTTTACAAACCAGAATGTTAAAAGGCTATACTGCGGTAGCCCCAAAAGAAGTCTATATAGTTAAGTTAAATGTTGAATGTAATTTCCAGTAAAGCTGTGTCCTCATCTTTCTTTTTTTTTTTTTTTTTTTGCCAGTCCTGGGCCTTGGACTCAGGGCCTGAGCACTGTCCCTGGCTTCTTTTTGCTCAAGGCTAGCATTCTGCCACTTGAGCTACAGCGCCACTTCTGGCCGTTTTCTGTATATGTGGTGCTGGGGAATTGAACCCAGAGCCTCATGTATACGAGGCAGGCACTCTTGCCACTAGGCAGCCCCTGTGTCCTCATCTTGCTTGCTTGAACACCTGATTGTTGTAACTTTGTTTTTTGCCTTTATAAGCCCTGTGTAATCGCAGCTCGAGGCTCCCTCCTAACCTCCGCTGTGTCGGTGGGCAGGACAAGGCCCGGGCCGCAGCCCCGCTTGAATAAAGTCTTGCCTTGCTGTTGCATTTAGGAATGTCTGAGTCTCGGTGGTCTTTTTGGTGGTGGTTTCGCGACTTGGCATAACAATAATAATGATTGTGAATATATATACACTGAACATTGTGGTATACTGAAGTTCATAAAAGCAAATGCTAAGGGACAGACAAAATAAGGATCTGGCTATCAATATCCAATTCAGCTCCATCAACAGACAGATCATCCAGACAAAAACTTAATTATGAAACCTCTGAATTAAACTATGCCATAGATCAAATTGACTTCACTGACGTTTACACAATATTCCATCCAACAGTCTTCTCAGCAGACTTTGGAACTTTCTCCAAATAGGTTGCATTTTATGCCAAAATGTAGGTTTTAACAAGCACACAGAAAATAAAATAATCTCTTGAATCTTAACATAATGAAACAATTAGACATCATGAAAAACTGCAGAAATTGAAAAGAGTGAGATTGAACAATACAACATGTGTTGTTGTTGTTGTTGTTGTTGTGTGTGTGTGTGTGTGTGTGTGTGTGTGTGTGTGTGTGCTGGTACTGGGGCTTTTTTTTCCTCTCAAGGCCGGTGCTCTACTACTTGAACAATAGCTCAACTTCCAGCTTTGTGGTGATTAATTAGAGACAAGAGTCTCACAGACTTTGCTGCCTGGGCTGGCTTCCAATCATGATCCTCAGATCTCTGCCTCCTGAGTAGCTAAGATTACAAGGGTGAGCCACTGGTGACCAGCATGAACAATACAGTTTTGAATGATCTGGGTGTCATTGAAATCTGCCACATTCACCCCTGGAAAGTCCTAACTGCCTTCAGGACAGGAAAACAAAGAGCATACACATTCCATTCCCTAGAGTTCAATTCCAAACTTTACTTTTCACTTCTCCTTTTTGAGGCCCCAGTGTCCCAACCACAAGGACTTCTTTCTGTCCTCTAGGAAGCACAGGTTCTGGTCAGAATTATGAGATTGAGGTTGGGCAGTACCTACTGTGATGTATACTGTTTCACATCTTCATTAAAACTAAATTTCATCATTGAAGACCAGCTTCTGAACATCAGGTACTGGCTCCAACACCCTCTCCATAAAAGTAGGTGGTTCCTATCTCCTGTCTGTATTTTGACACCCATCTTTTACTGTGAGGGACAGAAAGTCAGGTGGAATGAATAAACACATGTCAAAACTGGGTTAGGAAATTCTTGTTTAAAGCCATTCCAGAAAAAGCTGAATGAGCACAGAGGCCTTGATTCTAGAGCTAGTCCTTCAGTATCCCATGGAAAAGGAAAGCACATCAATTTCTATTGATTTTTACATAAGAGGTTACTTCTAATTCCTAGTGCTCACATGTAGACCAGAACACTGGCTGCATGGCTCTTATGCCCACAAGTTGCAAGCAAATGGCCTAAGAAGAGCTCTTCTCCCCAGCAGTCCTGCTTCCAGCACAGCCTTAGCTGTAATTTGCAGACAGTAAGCCTGGCTGTTTGCTTGTCCTTGTAAAATTGAGCATGACAAGCCGATGAGGGGTGGAGCCGGGTCTGTTGTCAGTACATTTAGAATTCAAGAAAAGCCAAGTGTAGATTTGAGAATTTGATTTGTGAAACTCATAACTATTCATTCATTTCTTAACCATAGTTCGTTAAATTTAACAGTTGTGTGACTCTGAATTCACAGATGACAACCACAACATGTTTGGGGCGATAAATTACTGGCTGCTTTAAGAAACAGAACTGATTTAACAGTGTCTTGTGGAGTAGCAATAGAAGCACTAAAATCTGCCTTTCTACCTCCAAGGGGTTTATTTTAAAGGTTTAGATTGCAACCATAAACATTCTTTTAATCCCTCTTCAGGCAAGCAAGTCCACTTTCTGAGGCACTCATTTACTTGTCTAGTAATAAACAGTAATTTATGATACATTATATCGATTTACATTCACACTTTTTCTCCATAGCATGAGCATAATGCTCTTTGTTGTTCTAGTGGAAAGTGCTTTACAATTATCTCATGTCTGAAACAAGAAATGTTGCTTGTAGTTAAAAAATAAATAAAATTCTGAATCTTGGACTGGGGCCTGAGTTACAAAGTCTACATTAGCAAGGAAGGATCCCCACTGAACATTTAAATGCCACTGATGTCCGTTTCCTTTTTTTTAATGTCCATTTTCATGATAATTATTGCATATCGTTTCATTAATTTTGTTTCTGTCAGTAACAAGTATTCTTTTCTTTTCCCAGAGATGTTCACACAGATCTGTTCACTTAGTCAGCTTAGACCATAAGGGAACAGTGGGACTCTGGTGATGACATAGCAGCCATCTCAAGCTAACGCCTACATCATCTGTTAACCACTAGACACAATAACAGTTGAAAAGGGCCATTGGGTCTCAATTGATCTTTTTCTTTGTGGGAGTGTTAAACTGCTTCAAATTAACATACACAGGATTCTGATTAACTTTCAGACTTGATGCTCATATAATTATGTCATCAGCCTTGCAAAGAGAATCTTATCATGAGAGACACTTCCAAAGGCCATTGTTTTACTTCTTCCTGGAACCTGAGGTCCCACCCAGATAGCCTACCCTACCTGTTGTCTGTTGCCATCTCTCCCGGAATTTCCACACTGGTTATGTCCCTTTGTGAACAACAAAGGGATCCATTTGATAAATGAGTATAGATACTGGGTATGGATAGGGGAATCACAAACTCAAGTTTGGACAAGGAATCATCATTTCTCTTTTATGTGTTTATTCTCATTCTCATTCTGCAGTATACCATACTTCATTGAGTTGTAACCTAGGCCTTCTGCAGGGCTTTTCCCATGGCCATTTTGCCAAGATTTATGGAGTCAGTAAGATCCCCACCCCCACCATACATCTATTACTACATTATCCCAACCTGTGTTGTCAGTCCACACATTATTGGGCTTTAGTTTAACACTAGACACACAAGAAACTATGGCTAGTTCTCAGGTTCTGCTGTTTCTTGGTGCAGTGACAGGCCTCAGGCTTAAGAGCCACTTACATCTTTCTTCCCCAGATAAGATAATCTGCTCCTAACCTTAGGAAATCTCTTTTTCTCCTTATTGCCACCAAAAGCATGCACATAGACTTCTCTTTCTTCTCTACCTTTTCTGTCTATATTTTATTTTGGGGAAACCCTTTTCTCTCTCCAGCAAAGTCCCCATCAGTACCTTCATCTCCTTTCATGTCATTACTTTCTATGAGATTTAGCTCTAGAAACAAATGCCAAGAAGGGAAGCATCTTATTGGAATCTTTTACTTTCTCTGTAGGATAAGAGAAAATTAGACAATATGGAATGAAAATTATAAATTATTGCCATGACAAATTATATTCTAACATAGACATTTACATACATTCTCAAAGCCAGATGGCTGGTTGATTCATTTTAGCACTAGAGAAAAAAGTAGAACACTGGACTAAAGGACTTGTATATTATACACATTGAGTAATTTGTGAATTTGTCACAATGTACAAGGTAAAAGAAAAGACTCAGTTTAGCTTTATGTCAAGAGGAGAGTGAGAAGATCTACATCCTACAAAGTCTAAGGACATCTTCTAACTGTCTACCATTCCCAAATCGTGCTACATTCATACATAGGATTAGAGGATTTTTGTAGCTATTTTTTTTGTCCATTAACATTAGCCAACTCTAGAGGCAAAATACCTGTAAAATTAAAACTATAAAACCTTGAAGAAGAAAGTAAAAAAACAAAAAATCAGTAGAGGGGAAGACCTCTCAAGCTCATGAGAGGCAGAATTAGTACTATGAGAATAGTTACACTACCCAGGGCAATCTACAGATTCAATGAAATCCCTACCAAAATCCCAGTGCCATTCTGTAGAGAATTTGAAATTTTCATATGGAAGTAAAAAGTCCCAAAGAGTCCCTAAGACATTTTGAAAAAAAAATATGGGAAATATCACAATACTGGGCTTCAACTTATACTACAGAGCCATGGCACCAAAAATAGACCAATTCAATAGAAAACCTACAAATAATTTTATACAATTTCAATTGTATGATTTTTTTTCACATAGGATACTAAAACATATTTTGGAGAATTAATAGGTGTTTCAACAAGTTATACTGGGAAAACAGAATATCCACAGGTAGAAGAAGGAAACAAAATACCTATCTCTCACTCTGTACTCATGTAAAAGTGAATGAAGGTTCTTAATGTAATACCTGAAGCTATGAAACTATTGCAAGAAAAAAAAACAACAGAAAACACTGGAAATTCACTGAAGAACTCTGTAGCTCAGCAAATAAGAGCAAAGATGGACAAATGGATTTCAGTCAAACTAAAAAGCTACACAGTAAAGAAAATAGTCTCTAGAATATTGGATATGAGAAGATCCTCAGGTTGTTATGATGCCATGTAGGAATGAGAACATCAACTCAGAAGGAACTCAGCAAAGTAAAGTTTACTTCTGCCATCAGCCAAAAAAAAAAAAAAAGCCCTGGCAAGCACCCAGAGCAGGCAGGTTACCCCTCACCCAGCAGGTCCTGCCACTTCACTCCAATGGGCCAACTTCAGGTTCACAATCTGGGAAAAGATGTGGCTTAGGTAATAGTCTGTAACTAAAATTTAAGGAGCTTCTAACAGGATGTCTTAATGAAAGTGGAGCAGGAAAAGGATGCAACTAAAATGTAAGTAAGGGTCAAGCCACCTGACCAAAGCAGGAACTTTTCAGAAAAAAAAAAACAATTCTCAGGAGGTTAACAGAGAGGAGATTAATAGAGAGGACACTTTTCTCACCAGACAAAAAAGACAGCCTACAGAATGGGAGAAAATCTTTACCAGCTATACATCTGAGAACAGATTAACAACCAGAATATCGAGGAATGTCAAAAAACTAAATTCCCAAAGATTCAACCCAATTCATAAATAGCAAAATATACTAAAGAGACGGTTCTCAAGAGACACATAATTAGCCAATAAATACACAAAGAAATGTTCAACATTCCTAGTCACAAAGCAAGCACAAATCATAATGACATCGGGTCCAAGTGTTGGCAGGTCATTTCCACAATCCTAGTTACTTAAGAGGCTGAGATTTGAGAATCATGATTTGAAGTGAGTTAGAGCAGGAAAGTTTATGAGACACTAATCTCCAATTAACCACAAAAAGCTGTAAGTAGAGCTGTGGCTCAAGTGGCAGAGTGCCAGCCTTGAGCACAAAAGCTCAGAGACAGCACTGAGGCCCTGAGCTCAAGTCCTAGGATCATTATAAAAGAAAACAAGAAAGACCTTGAAATTTTACCATCTTCCAGTCGAATGACCACCACTAAGACCCAAGTAACAAATGGTGAAGATTCCAGGGAAAAATAATTTTTTACACTGTTGGTGGGAGTTTAAGCTCCTCAAATCCTGAAAACAGAACTACTGTAAAATCCATTAATACCACCCCCAGGCTAATATCTGAGGGAATGTAAATTAGGATACAGTACAGGCACCAGCACCCCCATGTTTATTGAAGCAGTGTTTTCAGTGGCTACAGGGCTTGAGCACCATCCCTGGCTTCTTTTTGCTCAAGGCTAGCACTGTACCTCTTGAGCCACAGCGCCACTTCTGGCTTTTTCTATATGGGCTTCAAAATGAGCACTAGGCCATATTCCCAGCACAGGCTTTAATTTAACTTTTATTCCACTGCCTGTACCACTCTTTATTATCTCTTTTACCATCTATGAAGATACAACTCCCATCTCAGCTCCTTGATCTAGAACAATCTTTACCACACAGAATCAGTCCTATTCGAAGTAGTTACTAGGAATGCCCCAGCATTACTGCCAGCCTTTTGCTTTTTTGTTGTTCAGTTAGTCACAGGGTTTGATCTCAGGGCCTGGGAGCTGTCCCTGAGCTTTTCACTCAAGGCTAGCACTCTATCACTTTGAGCCATGGCACCACTTCTAGTTTTCTAGTGGTTTATTGGAGAAAAGGGTCTTAAAGTATTTTCTACCTGGGCTGAACCACAATTCTCAGATCTCAGCCTTCTGAGTAACAAAGATTACAGGCTACCTCTAGCCTTCTTGTTGCTTTTATTCAACATCTCTCTTTGGATTCTGTGCTTCTGACCTTTCAACTTGGTGCTCTCAGGTTGCCCTTTTGGCTCCTTGGACTTCAGCTTTGTTTTCCCTACTTGACTATGTTCTGTCTCTCTGACTGTATTGTCTTATGAAATCTTGGAAGAAATTTTCCTTGATTATTCAGTTTTATTATTATTAGGCTTCCCTCCCATCACACACTGATGAAGGATGAGAAGGAATCCTTGTGTGTGCACATTGCATGACTCTTGATCAGGTCAACTAAGGTGTCATTGAACCTGTTTTACATTCTGTGTTCTACCTTAATTTTTGTGTTTTCAGATTTTTATGCTTTTTATTAGCTTAAATGAATTATACAAAACAGTTTTATTGTGAGGTTTACATACATGACATGCACCTAACATAGTTTAATCTGTCACCCATCTATATTATTCTTTCTTAACATCTTTCCTTCTCCCCTAGCCCCTTTTTGGGTGGGTTTGAACTCAAATCCTTGCCCTTACTTGGCTGTGAATGGATGCACACATCCATACCTATCTTTCACTGGCTATTTTTACAATAGGATCTCATTTCCTTCCCAGGTGTACATCCTAGTAGCTACCTACCTACTTTGGTCTTCCCATCATAGCTTGGATCATAGGCACATGCCACCATATTGAGCTTCCCTTCCATGGAGATGGAGTATTGCAAACGTTTTTCTCAGGCTGGCATGGAACTACAGTCCTCACAGTCTCAGCCTCCCACATAGCTTGGGATGACAGGCACATGCCAATGCACCCAACTATGAGTTGAGAAAGGGTCTTATGAACTTTTCTGCCTGTGCTGGCCTTGAACCATGATTTCCTACATACCTGGGATTGTCTCCTCCTAAGTAGCTAGAATTGCAGAGCCACCTCAGGAGGGCTCTCCCTCTTTAAAGTTTTCTTATGCTATTTTCTTATGCGAAAATGTACTTAGATCATACCTACCACATCACTCTATTCTTCCTCCCATTCTTACCAGTTCTACCCCTCTCCCAAACGCCCCCCCCCTTTACAGTCATGACATCATTTTAACTTAAGCTCTCATTCTATCTACCCTAGATTAACCAGTTTCCAAATGGTCTCTAGTCTCCAGGTGTACTGGGAGTCAGATTGAGAATTCTAAAACAGTTCTATCATTTCTTTGCTTAAAACCATGAATAAATATTTACAATTCTGATGAACTGTAAAAAAGAAATCCCTGAATTGTTTAAAAGATACAAGTTTGGGCTTCATCCCCACAGACAGCAGTTCAGTGACTGACACAGGACAATGACATCAGTTAGCAAGCAGAACTGCTTGGATGACTCCAATGTGCAGCACCCCATTGCATGTTGCCTAGTGCCCTCATGGCCTGCCTCTACCCACGTTTCTACTTCATTTCTTGATCCAGGAAGGCTGGATGGTGTCTCTCACCTTTCTGTTTCCTAAAGCCTGAGGTATTACTCAGTGCTCATTGAAATAAATAGAACATCTTCAGAAGGACAGCAAGGATTGTCAAAGAACTAGAGATGTGAGGTTGTATAAGACCCTGACACTATAGTTTAAATAATGTCTTTGTAATGGCTTACACTATAATTCAGTGTATTTCTTTTCTTAATTTCATGTTCAGTGTTATTTCTGTAAAGTACTAGACAAAATGATTCCTCACCCTCTTTGATATTTACACCTTTAAAGTATTTATAGATTCTCTTTATATTCTCACTTAGTCATCACTTAATGAAGCAGTATGTATTTTCCTTCTACACTACTACTTTAGAAATACGTTCCACTATAAGAGGTTAATTGGAGGTACAAGTCTCATGGTTTTACCTGCCTTTCACTATGATTCTAAGATGCCGGCCTCTTCAGTAACTAAGACTACAGGCATGGGCTTCTGGCATTCAGCACCAAGTCAAAATTCTGAGTCAAAATGGGCCTTGGACTTAGGGCCTGAGCACTGTCCCTGGCAGCTCCCCCTCCCCCTCCCCTCCCCTTCCCCCTCCCCCTCCCCCTCCCCTCCCCTTCCCCCTCCCCCCCTCCTCCTCCCCCTCCCCTTCCCCCTCCCCCTCCCCCTCCCCCTCCTCCTCCCTGGGCCTTGAACTCAAGGCCTGAGCACTGTCCCTGGCTTTCTTTTGCTCAAGGCTAGCACTCTGCCATTTGAACCACAGCACCACTTCTGGCCATTTTCTATATATGTGGTGCTGGGGAATTGAACCCAGGGCTTCGTGTATACGAGGCAAGTTCTCTTGCCACTAGCCCTCAAAATGACCTTTTCCAAAGTGCATTCAAATCTATTATTCAACTCAGGAGCCTCCCCCCCTCCCCCAACTTAAGACCTATATAAAGGAATGGTATAACTCAGGAAGAGGTATTATCTTATGGAGGAATGTATTTCTAAAGTAGTAGTGTGGAAGGAAAATGCATACTGGAAATGTACCAAGTGGTAGAGCACCAGCCTTGAGTGAAAAAGCTGAGGAACAATGCCCAGGCCCTGAGTTCAAGCCCAAGAACTGGCACAAAAAATAAACGATTTTACTGTTACTTCTACCATATTTGACTAGACCTGGGCAAAAAATATGAGGAGTGGGTTTACTAAGTTCTGACTACTCCCTTCTTTTTTTCTTTTTATCCTGTTAAGAGGCCCCTTACTACTCAGTTGGGTATTTTAGGTATCTGCATTTCTCTGATTGAATGTGAATAAACTTATTTGAGATGCATTAAGAAAAAAAGCCTGGGAGAAAATTGAACACTTGATATTATTTTACATCCCTGGAAAAGGATTGCTCACATCATGTAACTTGATGAGAATTTTCCAAAAACCCAGTAATACTTCTATCAAGCAGTGAAAATTATCATTCTAGATCTCTATTACAAAAAGTTGTATTTGGCTACCATCCAATGAAATGTATCAAAATTCAATTTCCAAGGTATTCAAAACTGAATCCTTTATTTGATTGTGTGCATGCCTATGTAGAAGCTGGAATATTCATTAAGTTTCTAAAATTAAGTGAAAAAGATCGGGACCCACTTCAATTCATATATTCTTGATAATTCATACACATTCCTCTCCTCCACTAACAAACACCTCTAGGTACCCAGTATGTTATAAACCTAGGTATGTGTAAAAAGAAAAGAAAAGGGTGAGGGAGGAGGTCAGCAAATAAGTCATCCCAGATCCCAGAACCATTACAAGCTACCCAACTGCTAAATTTGAAAGAAAATAAATCCTTGTGCCAATGGAGGATGTATATAAAGATCAGGCTAGTCATTGAGCTAATCAACATGGGGGGGGAGGGGTAATGTGAGGATTCAAAGAGACAAAAAGGAATGTAGGAGAAAAGAATGGTGAATATGAAAAACCAGAAGATAAGCAATGATAGAGGTCAACCTATCATCCATGGGATGGAAGCTATGGAAAGACAGAGAATAGTTGTATCACAAAAGAGTAGGAAGCATGGGGTATTAGCATGTACCTCAACCATCCTTGGAGCCAGCCATGCTTATTAGCTGAGTTACTGTAGCTCTGACATAGGACCATAGTAAGTAACTACATTGTCTTTGTATGGCCTGGGCATCCATGCCTGCAGCCAAGGCCACAGCTGTGCAGAAAGTATAGCAAATCATTCATCACTCTGGGGAGACCCCCCCACCAACTAGGATCATGATAAAACGTCATGTTGAAAGAGGCTAAACGAGCCCCCTTGAGTAGGAAGTTACCCAAACCCCTCTCCCTCCGGGACACGAGGACAAACCCCCCATCCTGTCATCCATTGTCATCTGGACTTTGTAGTTATCTGAACTATGCAGCCTGCAAGCAGTCACCCAACCCCACCTTGAGGGGAACAAACAAAAGGCGCCAGCCCGTCCAAAAGGTCACTTGCACATTCCAAGAATCCTCGCACACATACAACTTGGCCACGTATCCCTTGCCAGCCCAAATTAGGATTCCTTAAAATGATTGGTAAATGTATGTGACTCAGTGTAAAATGATTGGCTGCCTGCGTGCAGACCACGATGTGTTACTTTAAATCTATTGGTTACAAATGCGCGGGCTTTCCCCTAACGGATAGTAGAGTCCTATATAAGGTCACCCTCAGAAAAGCTCGGGGCTCTCAGTTGTTGACTGGTTTACGGTCATGCTGTGAGCCCGAGCTTGCTCGAATAAACCCTTTGCTTTTGCATGAGAACGTCTCTTGGTGTCCTCCATTCCGTGGATGCGCTTCTCGACCCTTTCAATGTAGTTCCTCTGCCAAAGAAGGCATGGAATATAGTATACTTTGAAGATTTGTAGTTTTAGAAACATAGACTACAGACCTTCAACAGCAACAACAAAGAAACAAAATAGAAATACACCAAGCTTTTGACATAGTGGGAAGACAAAAATGTGAAAAGACAGTAATTATATACTTTAATGACTCTATATTTTAACGCCTAACCTAGACCACATGCCTCGAATATTTTACCTCTACTTCAACAACTATCATCTCACCTCCAGGCCAATTGTAGAAGACAAAAGAATCTTTCTAAGTACTTTTCCTGAACAATTACATCAAGTCTTCCCCTAAAATGAGAATAAATCATTTTCTCTATTTCAGTGGAAGCTGTAACGCTGTCCAATCTTTTGTGACTTGAAGCTGAACAAGCAAGAAGAATTGTACCTTTGTGCTCTGGCTCTTCACATTTTCAATCGCACACCAGCTTCAGCTTTTCTATTTTAATTTAATCCTTAACACTTGTCATTTCCATCCCTTCTTCAGCCTACTCTGCTTATTTCAGAATGCTAACAAATAAAGCTTGCATATTCTATGTTTACAAAAACTTCTGTACTAATTCTTTCCAAGCCCATATATTTGTAAGTGTGAAAGACCATGTACTATTAATGTATGCTAATACAAAAATGCAAAAACATGTCAAATCATGTTGATAATAGGCAATAGCTCTAGGCTTAAATGATCACTGATTGCATCCTCCTTCTGTTTTCTTTCCTTCAGTCCCTGTGTATCAGTATCTGGGGCTATTTAGTTTCCCTACTTCATGTTCACCTTTTCCCAAGTAGCAGAAAATGCTTCTGTCACTTAGGATGTAAAAATAAAAAGGAAATTTAACTGTTGAACCTTTGCAGCTTCTTTAATAAGCCTGGCTGATCTTTAACCCAAGAAATTGGCAGTCCATCTGCTGGAGAGGAGCTTGACTTCTACAAATGGCTGGCTCTCGTCATCGAAGACATTTCAACACACAGCCTCCATCTGGTCACTGCTGCTCGCTAATCTAAAAAGAGACTTGGGAATGTGGGGGAGAGTGACATTTCCAGTTAACAGTAATTATTTCTAAAAGCTCTCAGCTTCGCTTCACATTTCCTCCTCCTTCTGGCACTTCCATTTTCCACAGAGGACTTTTAAAAAATGAGGTTATCTGTAGAATCTTTAAACTATTTATAAATAAGAGCTTTTCTTTCTACAAAACTTCTTCCATCTAGACAAGCTTGGTTTTGACCTGTCTGCTTATTGGTTTGTTTTATCCTTCTTAGTTGGATTCGTACATACATTGCCTGTATCTGAAACATACATGACTTCCCTAAGCTGGAGTCAGACACATCATCACCCAGTTCCTCACTGTTTCATCTACCCTGATAATTGATTAAAAAAAAAAATACTTCATAAGATCCACAATGCACCTGTCAGCTTTGCCCCATGGGGCTAAAACTGTTGGACTCCCTGCTTTGTGGCTGTGAACTCTGTATCTTAGATGGTCATGTGTGGATTTTTATCAGTGCCACAGATTGACTAACCTAAATCAGAGAGCACACTTTCCTAGCTGTCTCCTATGCAAATGGATGAGAGAGATTTAAGAGACTCATCTGCATAGCTTACAATACTCTTGCCTCTGACCAGATGAGTCTTTTACATTTCTTTGGATTTCCTTTAGATTTCTTTCCTCCTTGGCTTTCTGGAGCCTAGGGTAGTTTTAGGCATTGTCTTACCACCTCAACAAACTACATGTCAAGTTTCAGTTCAGTGGTAATTAGTGATGAATTTTGCCACAAAGACCTTACTTACCACAGGATGGTATTAATTAGGTCTTGAAGTTGCCCGAAACATGAGTCACCACAATATAATGAATTCTAAAACTTTAACAAAGATAGCCCTTTCTACTCCACATTGCAGCTCTGAACAGTGTGACAATCAAATGGGAACTTCAAAGAGACGTGTACTTAGATCATAGCACAGGAAGCTGACTGTGATGGTCCCAAGGTGCTAAAAATACATTGACACTTAGGGATAAGTGTTAAATTTGCAAAGCTGACTTATAAAAGACAGAACCAAGTTTAGAACATCCTGTTTTTCAGATGTTTTAGGTGAGATGTTTGTCCTTGAACACATGACCATACATAGATTGTGTATTGGGAACAGCATCAGTGCACCTTCAAATACCATCAAGAAAGCATCTCAGAGTAAAATGTTTTCACATCAGCATTATCCAGTCCAATGCATAGGACAGATATTTTGCCATGGTTTCCTTTAGCATACAGGTGTTGGGAGTAGCTTTGTACTTGCAAAAAAACTAATAGTTTATAAATACTAATAAATACTAATAGTTTATAAATTTTATGTATTGTGACCATCAGATGATAAATAGAGATGATATTGGTGGTGAAAATTACATATTGGTAAGAATGGTGAGAATGAAATGAGTATGCTAGAAGAATAATGGTTCATAAAGATATCCACAGCCTAATCCTCAGAATTCTGTACATGACTCCTTCCATAGCCAAAGTAACTTTGTAGTCATGATTAAATCAAGGACCTTGAGAGAGTAAGATAATTATCCTAGGTTTTTAGCAAAGTCAATCTATTTATGTGGGTCCTTCAAGTCAGAGAACTTTTACTTCCTGAATTCACATCCAGAGAGAGAAACATGACTACTAAAAAATGGTTAAAGAATTCCAACATCACTGGCTTTTAAGGTGAAGGGAATGGGCCACAAGCCAAGGAATTCAGTTGGAAAAGCAAAGAAACAACTTTTCCCCTAGAACATCTGAAAAGCAATACATTCTTGCCAACACTTTGATTTTTAGCTTCGTGAGGCCTGTGTTACACATTTGAGTTAGAGAACTGTAAGGTAACAAGTCCTAAGTTTGTGATAATTCAGTATGAAAGCATTAGAAAACTAACATAGTAAATATTCCAGGTGGAGGAAGTACAAAAACAGAAATCAGAGTCAATTCAGCCACTTAGAAAACATTTATTTGATGCCAACTATTTACTTAAATGCTCTTTTCCACAAAGGTGAGAAGATAGTGTTGGTTTTGGTCTCTTCTGAAAGAAACTCTGTTATTAGATAGACTAGGAAATAGGCTTAGTGAGAGGAAGGATTGCCTCTGGTTTGGAGCACTGAACTTAAATTTTTAAATGTTGATTTTGAGATAGGTTTTTAGGCAGAAGTGGGTGGGAAGAGTATTTAGGGTGGAGACATACAGAAGATTCTGGGCCAAGTGGTTCTTCAGGTCAAATAAGAAAATAACCTTTTTAGAATTTCTTCACAGTGCTTTTACAGAAACAAATAAAATAAGGATAAGGAGTCTTTTAATAAAAGCTAACTCCTTCCATTTAAATTTCTTTCCTTTATGCCAAGGTTATGTTCTCCATTTCAGTATTAAGATTCCCTTTCATTAACAAAATTATGATTTGTTAGTTGCTATTGTTGAAATGTTCTGACCTGGAAAAATAAAAAATTGTCAAACCCATGTTGGATGGCTTTCCATGGTTGTGGAGAAACAGGGTTAAGGGATTCTTGATTCACAAAATGTATAGCAAAACCAATGCAACAGTAATACTTACAAGACAGTAGGCTGTAAACCAAATGTACAGCTTGGGGAGGGTGAGGAGGGAACGGTGGATGGGGGAAGGTGCCGGAAAAACCAAAGGGGAGGTAACGAGTTTGATAAGAAATGTACTCACTGCCTTACATATGAAACTGTAACCTCTCTGTATATTACTTTGACAATAAATAAATATTTTTAAATGTATAGCGAAGGATGAGATAAGGGGCATAATATGAGATAATGAAATCCAACCATCTGGGCCACTAGGGGAAGTGACTTTAGTCAACGCTGACCACCATACTAGAAGTTCAAGTTTAAGCTCTTGAGTGTCAGAGCATGTTTTAGAAAATTCACTCAGTGATTTTCAGTGCTATGAGTACAGAACATTTTCTATGAATATAGAACATATATTACCATATGTCACATAATGGCACATAAGGTCCTAGGTATTATATTGAAGTGCCAGACTTTGACATCAGGCCCCATTTTACCATGTGAACCCCATTTTACCACGTGAACCCCATTTTAGAATCGAACCCTGAGCCAATCAGATTTGTACCTGTGTCCTAATCTTGCTTGCTTGAACACCTGATTGTTGTAACCTTGTTCTTTGCCTTTATAAGCCCTGTGTAATCACAGCTCGAGGCTCCCTCCTAACCTCCGCTGTGTCGGTGGGTAGGACGAGGCCCGAGTTGCAGCTCGCTTAAATAAAGCCTTGCCTTGCTTTTGCATTTCGGAACGTCTGAGTCTCGGTGGCTTTCTTGGTGGTGGTCTTGAGACTTGGCACAACAATATAAGACATAGGAAAGTTAGGTGATTTAGAAAGAGAATGAGACTAATCTGAGTCCACAGTGAGAAGTAGGGTGAAAAAAATAAAATGGTTGTTAACTTTTCTTTCATTTACTTTTCTCAGTGTAAGGACCCTTTACAATTATATAGTATCAGGGGCATTTAGGGAAATTTAGCCCACAAAAATAGATGCCTACTTTTAACTCTTTTAGATAAGCGAGGTATCATTCACATCAAATGGAAATCAATATCTATGACTCAAATGTTTATGGTCATACAATGTTACTAATCACTAGAATGCCAGGTCACTCCAGGAATTACCAATAAATTTAATTTTTTTATTTTTAATGAGTGAATGTGACTCAAATGGTAAATTCACTTAGGGGGAAATGTGTATGGTTCTAGGACCTTCTTAGGATGTAAGTGAACTGTGTCCAAGAACCATGGCAATTAGGCAAACAAGAACAAGTGATCATATGCATTCACAAAACCAGAAAACCAGAGTATTATAGGGTCAGATGCATTTTGATGGGGCATCTGTTGTCTTCTCCCTTAGAAATGTAGCATTTTCTTTTCCCATTAACCCCAAGCCCTGAAGTCATTTCTCTTGGTTCCTTCTAGGACAACCAGGACTTTTAGATGAGAAATAATTAATAAAAACCAATCAACATCTGTGATGAAGTCTCTTGACCAAGACAGAAATAGTCTGTCATAGGTTGGCTTCTTTGCACTCCAGTCCTTCACACTGCATCTATGTGTGTCTACAAAGATGATTTTGGAAGGAAAGTGGTATATTTACATTGAAAGTGGGAAATTATGTAGGGGAAAGAAGAATATAAATTTGTGGAACTCCTTAAACTGAGAAGTTCTCTTCTTGTCTCTCAGCAGCCACACAGCTGTTAAAAAGCAGATTCTACAGACAGAGAAATAGCTTCTGCCTTTTAGAAAGACAGCATCATTTAAGTCTCAAATTTAAGATTTATGAATTAGGTATAGTAGATAAAACCTGACATTGTGTCCATTGGGAGTTAGACCAAAAAAAAAAATGAATTCTGCCTTGTCTCATCCTGAATCCAAGCCTTTGTGTCCTTTTCTTCCTTCCTTAATAGGTTCTCAAATCATTTTTACCTTTGAAGGTTGTCCAATTCTTTGTTTAGTTTGATTAGAGCCAGCCAAATCATATTAAAATCATTTGCACTTCTTTCATTCTTGTAAAATACAACCTTATCCATAATCACCACCTTTTTGTCCTCATCTTTTGCTGGTTTTATTTGCCATAGAAGAGAAGACTGAACACCAAATGAGGCTCTCCAAATGGCATCAGCTCAGTGCAGCTTCTTGCTATTTGCCTTTGTGTGCCCCATCCAGACCTACACACAAGCATTCATCCTGCCAAACTCATCTCACAAACCACCCCAGATTCTTGCACGTGTCTGCTGGCCTCCAGGGATTATCCAAATCTTAGTCACAGTCAGCTTGTCTGCATATTTACCTACCAACTCCTAATAAAACATGAAGGAATGTACTAAGACACCTAGGGCACTCCTCAAAGAGAGCTCATTCTGTCTCCAGTAGAATACTGTATGGCCCACTACCTCCCTACCAGTTACTATAGGCATCTCCTGGTGACGTTCCTTGTTGAAGACAAAGACTTAATTTTGCCCTTTGAGTCTTTTCTACCAGTAGCTCCTCCTCATCACCCTTCAGAGGCTCCTGAAATTGGAGCTTGCTGCTTCATCAAACCTATTTGGAAAGTAGAAAAGCAAGAAGTTTCCATCAGCCTTCAGGGATCAGCTTCTTGCCTCCACCAGTCTTCCTTCAAGTTAGGGCCTGGCAGCTGAGCACACAACAGCCAGGCACCTCTCTTCAGTTAGGACAGAGAGGCATCTTTCCTTTCTTTCTCAGCCCATGTGAAAATCTTCAGATACTAAATCACATGATTTTAAAGGACTGTGGGCTGCCTCTGAGCCCACAGTGAGCTAAAATCCTCAGGAGAGTTAAAAAATAGACAAAATTTGGTCTGATGTTAGCAAACTCTGTTTTTGTTTCAGAAACTAGTTCTGAGTTCTTGATCCCTGTGATGAAATGACAGCAATCTTTCAGCTATCTTTCTGACAAGATGTATTTGATTGGGTGGGTACACATGGTTTGCAGCCTGACTTTGAAAGAAATCTCAAAGGGCAGCAACCATAGAATTTGATTTAGCACCTCATTTGTAGTTTGTGTTTAATTGTATATTCTAGTGGAAAGACATGAATCTATAACAAAATATTTAATCTAGCACCTTTGAATCAATAAGCTAATTTATCCTTGAAATTCCCTTGATATGTAACCAAGACAGATTGCTAGATACTTATTAAACACATATTCTGTAGTGAAAAGTCCAGAAAGCAGTAATTAACAAACCTAACTTGGTCGGGGCCGGGGTGGTGGTGCAGCAAGGAGAGAACAGACACTCAAAGAAAAATAATAAAACTAATCATTGGTGTGAGGATTGCTCTCTTAACAAATGGGCCCCTTAATGTAAAGTGACTATGTAGATTTCTTTTATTGTACAGTGACTATGCTAATATTCTAAGTGACATGATGAATCAAAGGCTCACAGTAACTGCAGAAAAATCATAAGGCGAGCTCTCATCGCCTACAATATTTGGAGGTCCTCCAATGGTTGCATAACTGAGTTTTAGTAGTTCTTGTTTTGGATTAGAGACCTGGGTTCAGAGGCTTACATTGTGGCCTCTTCTCAGATAGCTGTGCGGCCTTCTTCATTGCTCTGAGCTTCAGTTGTTTCTTTTCTAGAATTACAGTGATCATTGGTATCTGTCACTCAACAGTAGTTGATGGGGTTTAGTGAGAAAATTTTAAGGTTTATGCCACATACATTAACAAAAGCTCAACAAATGATGGCTTTAAATATTTGTAATCCACGTTAATCTCCTTGCTTCCAGGTAGAATGAATGTGCTTGCCTATCAGCATATGTTTGCATTGGTTACTTCAAAATACTTGAGGGATGTAATGCAGTTCCAGACACAGATACGTGTCTGCACTCAGGCAGATTGCAGGCTTGGGAAACATAATAGTCAATTATAAAAAGTAGAAATAATCAGTAGTGTAGTGGTTCTGGGGTGAACCTTCAAGGTTGTCCTTGAATCCAAAAGCAGCTTTGACATGTGAATCCTGCAGAATTAAGAATTATCTGTACAACTCGGGGAGGAGGGGGAGGAGGGAAGGTGAGAGAAAAATGAGGGAGAAGGTAACAAGTTTGACAAGACATGTACTCACTACCTTATGTATGTAACTGTAACCCATCTGTACATCACCTGGACAATAAAATTAATTTTTAAAAGGAATTATCTGGACCATGGTAACAGCTGTGAGGGGTTTCCAGGTGTCCAAATGTAGACAGCAAACATCTCATCTTGCCCACCAGTGGTCCTTTCTCACAATGGAGAATGTGTAGGAAAGTGAAAAAATAAAGTAGAGATTTCTACCCTTCCAAGGTCCAAGGGCCATAGAAGCTCTTAGAAGGAATACTTGGGCAAGTCCCTTTCAGCCTCTATGTGTGTTAAAAGTATCAAGTGAAAAGTAACAGTCAGCTACAGTTTCAAATTTTAGAAATTTTCCTTCACTGTCATAGTATACCAACAAGTATAAGTTAAATCCCAGTTAAGTCTGGGAGAAGTGATGTAAAAAGATTTTCATACATATGCATACATACATACATATAATCTGGGCAAATATAACAACATACACAATTAACTGATGTTTCAAGATTAAGAGAGCAACTCATTTTAAAGTGTTATTTTATCTCAATCATTGCTTTTTATTGCACTTTACAATAAATATGGAGCAAAATGTCTGAAACTAAGATACTACTTTTTTTCAGATGATTAAAGAAGTATTCCTTTCAGTCTTTACTTCTTGTTTCATTTCAAACACTTATACTCTTGTATGTAGCACATAAATAGTTCTATGTTAAATAAAATGATAGGTAAAGCAGCTCATGAAGAGTGCAAATAAAAATTGATGTTAATCTGCATATACCACAAATTGTCTTGTTAAAAGACAAAATTGGTATTATGTTGTAAATTAAATGGAATGGTGTTGTAGTATTCCATCTGTAACAAGATGCTAAAGAAAAACATCTTCTCTAAGCACTCCAATAAGAATTCCTGCACAGGCAAGATAGAGCTGGGCAAGATGAGAAGCAAGAGAAATGATATAACCATGTCTCTTTTCAGCAGCCCCTGCCTTAATGAACTCCTAATCCAGCTGCATGCACAATTATGACCACAGCTCAGTACATTTATTTTATATGTTTAATAGAATGGGATTCTTAAAGCAGAAGTTTAGCATAAAGAAATATTGGGGGGGGATGAAATTACAACTCTGAAAAGCTCAGTATTTGGACTTGTGAAGAAAAAGAGCTAATATAGGTTGAGATGAGAATTAAGAAAGCTCCATAAATGAAGTGAGAGAACCTGGTACATTGATGGAGAGAAGAATACCTAACAAATAAGACATAAAGTAATGTGAAAGTCCATACTTGGTTCCAGAATCCAAGTGGACTGCTGAAGGTCCTAAGCAAGAAAGAAAGGAATAGCACAGACTTTCTAATCTTTATCCTTCTACTAGAGAGATAAAAAAAGAGAGTTCAGTAGATAGATTAGACAGATAACAGGAAGACAGATGGTAGATAATAGAGATGATAGACAAACAGACAGAGACATAGCTCACTCTGTCTTTACTACAATTCTCAGAAGAGGGTATGAGGTGTTTCCTATTTCACAGAAGATATTCAAGCATAAAGAAGTTAGGTAAAATTCCCAGAGCTAATGCATGATTGAGTAAAGATTTAAACCGAGGCATTTCAACTCTAGAGACTACTATCAACCACTAGAAAATAGAGCTCTTGAAAGGAAGTGCTGGAAGGAACATTAAATGTGCTTTTGTGTCATTGAGTTCAGCTTAGTGTAAAGAGGTGAGGAGAAAATTAGTCTGGGACAGCTGAGGAGTCTTCTTGATAATGGGGATCTTGCACAAGTGAGTCTCCTACAAAATGTAGCAGGGAATACTCTTTAGTATTCTTCAGTGCTAGGCACGTGGTAAATATCATTCTTTAACACAAATAATCATATTTGATTGAATAGGACTACAGTAGTCACTAGCTTAGTATTACTTTCAAGGTACACCCTGTATGGTGCATGATACAATTTAATTTTGTGTATAGTTCCCCTTCCCCAATATGTGTTGGAGCAATGGGAACCCATCTTGACTCTGTGCATCAAGACTTTGCAATATGTAATAGGCAGATAGTAGAAAAGAAGAGAGGAGAGAGAAAAATACATAACCACTTTGAGTAATCTTCCGGCAATATCTATTACAAGGTAGGGAATCTTTTACTTAACTTGTGAGTTCCTCTTTCTGCCTGGCAACCTGACTTGTGTATAATTCAATTTTTATGTTGGGTGGACTCTGTCCTGGGTGGGAACTGGGAATACATTGATTAGTGACAGAAGCTTTCCCCTCCTAGGGCTTATTGAAGGCCAGCAGATGCCAAAGGGAAGGGGAAATTGTGTAATATTCGCTAGAGAAATAAAACCAATTGGATGTTGTATATAAAGAGATTGATTAATTTCAAGAAACTGGCTCGCATAGTTATATGCAAGCCAGCAAATCCAAAATTTGTGGGATGGGCTGGCCAGCTAGAACCCCAGGGAAGAGCTGGGACTGTAATCTGAGTCCAAAGGCAGCCTGCTGGCAGAATTTTTTCTTGCTCAGAGGATGCCAGTCTTTGTTCTCTTCAGGCTTTCAAATGATTGGATGAGGCCCACCTGCATTATGGAAAGAAACAAGCTTTGCTTGAAGCCTACCAATTTAAATCTCATCCAAAAAACACAGTTATAGGATCAGTTAAAAAAAATCAGATCAAATATCTGGGCAGCATGGCCCAGCTAAGTTGACACACTGAAATTAAGCATTACAGTAATTACTTTTGTCCTAGACAGAGGACGGGACTATCTGGTGATAGTATGGCAAGAAAAGACGAGAGTTCACAGGTGGAGGTATCTGTAGGAAATTGGGAGAGGACACTGTGTCCAATGGAATGAAGTTACACCACAGGTCACTTGGAGGGTCCTACAAAGTAAATGGGAGGAAAACAGTGCAAGAGGAGCTAGAACTAATCATCAGACACAAAATGAAGAGCCTTTATTACCCAGCAAAGGGATTTTGAGCTTTCTCCCAAAGACCTCAATGAGTCACTGAGGTTTTCAGTAGCAAAGTGTCTTGGTCAGCTGTGAGTGTTAGGAAGGTCATCCTGACCTCTGTTTTCACAAAATGGTATAAAATTGTCAGCTCTATTAAAGCCTGTGAAAATGACTTAAGTTCTTTAGAGAAAAGACAGAATAGAGGAACACAGCGTCATTCTTACGACTGTTTTAAACAGTGAGATATTCTAGATTTCCCTTTAAAGTTATTTGTGTAAAAAGTTACAGTTGTCCTTGGTTGATCACATATTTCACAAAATTAAGAACGAAATTTCTTCAAGAAAATGTTCTTATCTCCCAAACTGTATGAAAGCCTCTCAAAAATTTCCAGAGCTCTCCTTGCTGTCTCTCTCACCCAGTTATATTTAGCTCAGCTATAAACCTTGACCTTTTCAATAGACTGCACGACATAGGTCACTAATCGGAGTATTTCTTAATAGACTTGAATGAGATTAGTGGCTCCAATGCTCTGGTCTTGCCCCCCCCCCACGTACGCACGTGCGCATGCACATTCATACTTCATTTCATCCATAGGAAAGCAAGTCTTTGATAATTTTGTAAACAAAATGAGTCTTAAAGAGGCTTTATTTCTTTGAGCTCAGGGAATGCATAGATTTGCATTACTTCCTTTCTAAGGAAAAAAGAACTTTCTGTATGAATAGTGTGGGAATGTCTCCAATTGCTGGAAATCTTAGGTCTGATTTGGTTTGTGGGCACGAATGTAGTGCTCTTCTTAGGATTCTGAGTCCTTCCCTCACTTATATCTCCCCTTGTCTTGGCTGTGCCTTGTCGTGTGGGTTTATTTTGCTCATGCAAGTTTCAGTTACACTGTCAAGACAGACAGACATATAGGAAGATAGATAAATACAGGTTGTCTGGGTGCTGAGGCCTAAACTCAGGGCTAGGGCATTATAGCTTTTTTGTTCAAGGCTGGAGCTCTGTCAGTTGAGCCATAGCTCCACTTCTATAGACTCCACTGTATAATTTATTGTAGTATTAGTAGTAATACTAGTTTCAGTATTGATGACAGAGAAAAGCCATGAATGCTTTCCCAGCCCTAGCAGCAGGATCACTCAAAAAAAGCTTAATCTACACTTGCTAGTCCTACTTAAATTAAATAAACTGTTGATTATCAAAATCAAAAAATAAAGGGAAATGGAATAACCTGTATTGCTACAAATCAGTAATTAGTATTGCTAGTAATCAGAATTGCTAGTGGTTCTCCCAGGGACAAACTGGAGGGCAGATTCCTTTGAGGTATACATTTCTAAGAAGAAATTTATTTATTTATTTATTTTTTGGTCAGATGTGGGTCTTGAATTCAGGGACTGGGCACTGTTCCTGAGCCTCTCTGTGCTCAAGGCGAGCACTCTACCACTTAAGCCAAAAGCCACTTCTTGGTTTTTGGTTGTTGTTGTTGTTGTTTTTGTTTTTGAGTGGTTAATTGGAGATAAGAGTCTTGTGGGGATTTTTCTGCCCAGGCTGGTTTCGAACCATGATCCTCAGATCTCAGCCTCCTGAGATGGCATAAGCCACTGACACCCTCTAAGAAGTGCTTTTTTTAATCAGTGATTTAGCCAGTGAGCCATTTGCTTTTTTCATGATGTATTCTGCTTATCAGCTACCTTTTCTTTCCTAGAACTCTTCAGGTCTGCTTACTTCTACCTTGAACTCCATTGGCTCTTGTCAGAGTGATGTGGGGTTGAGTTCCCACTTCACTACTTACCTATCTGTATGCTTGGGCAAGTTATTTAATCTCCTCTGCCTCTATTTTCTAATAAGACTCCACCTACCAGTGACAGGTTATGAAGACCACAGTAGAGCATTACACTGGCATCAGGCAGCAAGAAGGAAACAAGAATACTGCCATGAAAGATGGGAGGAGGGAAAGCACAGACATTGATCAAGTTCAGAAAGAGATCAGAATCACGGACAGCTCCAGGGGGAGCCCAGCAGTGACCTCCCTAGGAATTTCTTTCTTATTAAGAAAGAAATTTCCTGATTGATTAGGGCCCCCTGGATTTTGAAGGAGATCTAAGTGTCACTCCATGTGTGGTTGAGCAGTTTGAGGTCTCCTGTTCCTGAGGATTCTGTGAGGAGAGCTTAGGTTTCCTAAGGGTAGGAGAGAAATGGAAAGGAATCTCTTTCTCCTCGCAGACTCGCATTGCTTTTGAGTTTCAGAACAGGAATCTCAATCAAAGTTGAGCCTTAAAAGGAAGGAACAAATGCAGTTCTTAGTCATTCTACGAAAGTACATAAATTTCTAGAATAAATCCCTGCTATGAAATTTGTATATAGGAAGATTTTATAATTGAAATATTTTTAGATGTAGCAGATTATCAAGTTTGCCAATTGTAATGTCATGAATCCAGTAAAGAAAATTATTTCCCAATTTCTTTCTTTTTTAATTAGAACTCTTCTAATTTGGGATTCTTAAGTAGGAATTAAACTCGTAGATTCAAATCTTTCTGCTTTCTATTAACCATGTGGCCTTCTCATCATATGTGCCTATGTTTCTGCTTTCCCTCTATAAATGGGGATATGAATCTGTGAATAGGGTCACTATTTTTTGTACTGTCATTCTGGGTAAGTTAATATTCATAAAGTATGTAGACTTCTGTCCCCTTAGCTGTTCATCTGCATTATGATTTTGGTTCTTTATGTAGTATGTTTCTTTGTTTTATGGTTCCTCTCAACTTCTCCAGCTTAGTACACTGAAGCTTTCTACCATATTATTTGGATCTTGAATCTACAAGACTTGTTTTATAGATGGTTTGCAATGTGCTTTGCCCACATAAAACATTTTACAATCTTGGAGTTCCCCTCTTTGAATTGAAGCAAGAGTTTGGTTTTCAGAGTCATAGCTCAGGGTGGAAGACAGCCCACAGAATCTCTACTGAAAGACAGAAACATGTTCTCTGATGTTTGCCTCCTGTCTGTATGTTCTGTTAAAAAGCTATAAAGAATCCAACATCTTCAACCTTGTTCAAGTACGGTGATTGTGTCAACTGACATGGGAGGAAGAGATGACTTGGGACCATTTGCTAATCTCACACCTTCTAGAAATTCATGTAACCTTAACTTTCTGAGTTGTATATAAAACTGTTTCTGTTTCTAGGCCAAGGGAATTAAAGGATACAAGTGTAAACATAAGTGAAAACAATTTAAACTAGCCTAGTTCTGTGGTGTGTGTGTGTGTGTGTGTGTGTGTGTGTGTGTGTGTGTTTCTCTTTTTTTCTTCCTTTCTCTCTCATTTGAGTTTGAACTCAGGGCATTGTACTAGCTAAGGAGGTGTTCTACCATGAGCCATGTCCTCAGTCCTTCTTACTATTGTTATTGTTCAAATAGGTCCTTGCTTTTTCTTATGCTGGCCTGGATTGACCTCTTCCTGTTTATACTTCCTGTGTAGCTAAGACAAGCATGTGTTACTACACCCAGCTTTTTATTGGCCAAGATGAGATCTCCTAAACTTTTTGCTGGCCTTGAACCTTGATCCTTCAGATCTCAGCCTCATGACCAGCTAAATTGACAGGTGTCTATGCCCCCCAGCTCTAAGTTGTCTTTTCCACTGAACTTTTTTTCTGTGCCTCACTGATTCACATAAGCCTTAAGGCAATTTACACATTAAAACCACAATATTGAGATCACATCACACCCCACAAGTAAGCAGGTCCTCTCTGTTACCAGACAAACATCCAGCTGTGATTGACATTTTATGCTGAGAATTAAATGCTGGAACTTAATTAGTCTAGGCCTGGAGAAATCCTACTTTCCCAGTAACAAGTGGCTGGCTAGACTAGAAGTTCAGGAGTTGCCTGTGTGAATGTGAGTCATTGTGGACTGTTTCTTACTGAATCTCTTGTCCCGTGTTCCCTTGTGACACCTCTGTCCCAATGCTCTTTCCAGGTGATACTCAAGACTCTTCAGGATGTGGCTTTTATAAGCTCATGACAACCCATCACTAAAATAAATTTCTGAACTTTCACATGCTGTTTTATATTGTCTGTTAATTTTACAATGATTCATCTTGGTCTCTTTTGTCTTAACCAAAATCTTAATGCTTTCAGAGTGGGCTGTTTTTGTGTGTTTGTTTTGCTATTTTCATCTTAGCAGATTCAATATTCTTGCCTTCATCTAGGAAAAGGAATTTGAATAATATTATAATTACTTTCATTCATATTTATTTTTCTTATGCATTTTAGATGGTTTACAAAGTTTACTTGCTACCAAATTCCATATCATTCAAGACTATTCACTTGAATTTCCAGCATTCTGAGTGGAATATCCTTAGGATATGATTTCTCTGCTTCAACTATAACATTCTTTATACAAAACTGAGTAAATGTAAATGAAGTCTGCTGGTGCTGAAGACTGGATGTGTGTGCCCCTAATATTCATATGATGAAATCCTAAGCCCCGTATGTGGTTGTAGGGCTCTCTAGAGGAATAGAACCAAAAGGGTAGACAAATAAGTAAGAGGGAATTTATTAGGGGCATTTACTCTCATGATAACAGAAGCTGAGAATTCCATAACAGGCTATTTCTGAACTAGAGAGCCAGGAAAATTAATAGCCTGACTCAGTCCCAATCACAGGCCCCACAACCAAGGAAACAACTAGGGTGGCCCTGACCAAGGCCCAGAGTAAGATCCCAGAGGGCTACTGGTATAGATTTCAGATAGCAGTGACTAGAATTCCACAGTCAAGGGCAGAAGAATTAAGGGTGTCCTCACTCTCCAAGAGTGTGTGTGTGAGGGGGGAAGGGGAGACAGAGAGACAGAGACACAGACAGACAGATGAGAGTGACAGCGGAAGAGGAGAAGTCAGAGAGGAGACTGCAAGTTAATTCACTTTTCCTTTTGCTTTTTTGTTCTACATGGCCTTTTAGGATAGGGATGAGCACACTCAGAGCAGGTCTTAGTCTGCCAAATCACATGTGATCTCTTCCGAAACATCCTCAAAGGCACACCCAGAAACTATGCTTTACCAACTATCTAATATCCCTTGAGCCAGTCAAATTGATAAAATTAATCATCCCCCAAAGTGATTGGATCATTAGAATAGAGGTTTTCTTAATAGGATTAGTGCCATTATAAAAGAGACCCAGAGAGCTCCCTTGTTGCCATAATACCAAGAAGACTGTTGTGTGTAAATCAGAAAGCATGCCCACATCATACACCCAAAGGACTATTGCCTTTATTTTCCCAGCTTCTGGACCTGTGAGAAATAAATTCTGATTTTTACAAGCCACCCATTTGATAGTATTTTTTGTAGCAGACTGAACTGACAATGATGAGTAAATAAGCAAAAGCATTAAAACTGGCATTTAGTCGAGGTCTTAGTAATAAGGGTTAGGCAAAGGGAGTTGCATTAACTGATCTTCCTAAAGTTGTTGTTGTTATGGCCAAGTATTATGCTAGACACTTCATGTATACTTCCTTACGTGATCCTCTAAGAAAATCTATGATGTGACCATTCTTCTTTTATAAAAGAAAGTCGTGAAGAGTAGAGATTAAGTATTCCACCCAAGGTTACACACCAGGGAGAATCAAGATTTACACCTACACATGGGTCACACAACCAGTTCCTGCTGGGTACTGGTGGCTCATGCTGTAATCCGAGCTACTCAGGAGGTTGATATCTGAAGATTCCAATTCAAAGCCATCCTGTGCAGGAAAGTAAAAAAGATTCATCTCCAATTAACCACTAAAAATCCAGAAGTGGGGCTGTGGTTCAAGTGGTAGAGCAATAGCATTGGGCAAACAAGCTCAAGGACAGCACTCAGGCCCTGAGTTCAAGCACCAGGAAAAAGAGTACAACACAGTTCCCCCAACATCTTCTTGTGGGCTCTAATGATCCTGGTTGGTGTTCCAAGGCTCAGGTTAGGACCACTATTTACTTGTCATATTCCAGACATGATTCATAATATAGTGGTAACCTCTTTTAAAAAATCTCATACTGAGTTATAAAAATATACCACTACAATAGGTAAGACAGCCATCAATAGGGGTTGGTAGTTTTCAACACTGTTTCATTCAACTCAACAAATATTTACTGAAATGAGTAAGATCTAAAGATGGTTATTATAAAGGAAGTGAAGATATTTGAAGATTATCACAAATTTATAGTGAAATTCATCATGAAATCTGATGCTCTGATAAAAATTGAGTTTTCGTATGAGAAAGAAAGAAAACAGGTAAATTTGGACCTAAAGTCATGTGTTCACAGGCTCTCTTGGCTGAGATGCCATATGATCTGGACAAAGAGTGATAGATGTGCACCTAGCCAGCTTCAGAAGGCACAGTGGATGCTGATGAGAACAGGAACATTTATCTTGAAATAACAGTCCACTGCGGATTCAGTGGTTCTGAGCTCTGTGATGCTCACCATGGCTCTGGTGGGAGAAAATGTGTCAGGAATTCCATAGGGTCTGAAAACCTGCCCTGCTACATGGAGTATTTGGCGGCCTGGGCGGGCTCACAGTGCCTGTTTATCTTTGGCTAGCATGGCTATTTCTCAGAGCTTGTGCAGGCCCAAGGTTACAGGCACAGAGTGGGGTCTGGCTGGCTTTAAGATAGCTTTGTTCAAGAAATTTACAGTTTAGCAGTCTCAGCAGAAACAAGTCCGTTCCTGGAATTCGGGTGGGCTCTGGATTACTCAGTTTAAACAATCAACAAAATGTGGCTGCCTGAATGGAGTCATTTTGGCTTTTCACTAACTATAAATACAGATTACTTACAACTTGGCACTTAAATGAAATTTTTCCAAAAAATTCATGTAAATCATCCAGGAGATAGCAGTTATTCTATGAGTGGAGACTGTGACAGAATCAACAATCAGGGTACACTGTTAGCAGTGGTCCTTAGGGCCCACAGCCATCCCTTCTCCAAAGGAAATGATGCTTTCAACTCACAGAGTCAAACAAAGGTAGAAAGTAAGAAGGATGCTGTAAGTAGTTGTGTGACTCAGAACACGCCTTCTCCCTGCATTTCTCAGTCTCCACATCTGGACACAAAAATATCCTGACTTCTCAGGATAAGTCACTTTATTCATTTTTAGAAATTGAGCTGTGAATAATAAATATTTATATGGGAGTATTTTAGGACTTATTTTTAATATTAAGAAGGAAAAATGATGAGTTTTCAGGAAGAACTAAAGATTGCTCATGTTACTAGATGACAGACAGGTAGGTAGAGAGAAGGGGAAGGAGAGAGCTTGAGAGAGAGGGAGAAAGAGAGTGAGAGATGTAGAGCCTAAGAATTCCCCTGATGTTGTCCCCAGGAGTTGTTTATTGGCCCCAGAGGTCATGCATTTCTCTACAAGTGTTGAAACTGAGGAAGTTGCACTTCCAGTAATTTTAAGAATTACATTTTAAAATGAAAAGTCTGAGGAAATAGTAGACAAAATTGACCCACTCTCTTCTATGCCATTCCCACTTATCCAAGCAAAAAGAGAAATTGTTGTTTACCTCTCAACTGTGAACACACCTATTTTGTATGAGGCACTTTATAAAGAGAAAGTGTTCTAGCCACTTAAATAAATTAAAAAGTCTTCTTCCATTTGCCCTTTCTTCTGTAACAGAAGAAAGGCTCATGGTCAGTCCTCAACCCCTCAGTGCCTGCCCCAGTGATTGTTCTAATTCAGCAAACTAGGTTTCCTTTGCCGAGTGCACTTTTTCCAGGACAGCAGTAAATTTACTCTCTCAACTAGAGACTGCTTTATATCAAACTAAGTTTGGGAAGATTCTTTTTTTTTTCCAATTTTTATTATCAAACTGATGTACAGAGATGTTACAGTTTCATAGGTTAGGCATTGGATACATTTCTTGTACTGTTTGTTACCTTGTCTCTCATACCCCCCTCCCCCTTACCCTTCCCCCCCCAGGTGTTCAGTTCACTTACACCAAACAGTTTTGCAAGTATTGCTTTTGTAGTTGTTTGTCTTTTTTTTTACCCTGTGTCTCTCAATTTTGGTATTCCCTTTCAATTTCCTAGTTCCAATACCAGTATACCCGGTTTCCAATATACTCAGATAAGATTACAGAGATAGTGTAGGTACAACCACAGGAAGGTGATACAAGAACATCATCAATAATAGAAGCTACAGATACACATGGGACATTGAAAGTGGTTACAACTGTGATATAACAATTGTCTCCATACCATGGAGTTCATTTCACTTAGCATCATCTTATGTGTTCATAAGGGTATAGCTATTGGGCCTTGCTCTGCTATGACTTGCCTAAACCTGTACTAATTATTCCCAATAAGGGAGACCATAGAGTCCATGTTTCTTTGGGTCTGGCTCACTTCACTTAGTATAATTTTTTTTTGGGGGGGGGGAGATTCTTTCACATAACTTTTGTGAAAGCAAGTTTCCAGAGTGATACCTAGAGAAAGAGAGATCTATATCAGTAAGTTCAATGATTTCTTCTGAACCATTGTATGCAAAACAAAACAAACAAAACCCACTGGCTGTAGGGCTGTGTTTATAGTAACCTTCAGTCTCTTGCAGCTAAGATCATGTGATCATCTCACCTGCGGTCCACTCTCCTGGTATGCCAGGACAAATGATGTAGTCTTACCCTGTAACCTTAGATACCTGCAAAGCCTCTCTCAGGTGGAGCCTAACATCTGGCTGCACTGCCTACATGCCATGCTGAAAAGTATATTCCTCTTCTGTCAGCTCTCCTGTTTTGCCTGTCTCCTACCACTAATGATGTGGTATATATGTTTAGCTCACTCCAAAACACACTGGTGGTGCCTCCCAGAAGCCAGAGAAGCCAGAATGTTTCTCCTAAAGCACTGTAAAAGAAAAAACTTTTGATTGAATTCCTTAGATGGTGGTTAAATTTCCAAGCATAGTGGCTCTTACAATGTAGAAGAATGTAATATTAAAATAAAATCCAGGAGGAGGGCTCTTTTTTTTTTTAGTTACGTGAATTAATAAGAAAATAAAACTTTAGGCTAGCTAGGTATCAAACCATATATGACATTTATGAAAGTGACAAGCATAAATAATATTCAAACTATAAGAAGCTCTTCCCAAACAATATGCTTAGTGATATATGTTATTTAAGTCTGACAGAAAGCTTTATAAGGTAGATGTAACAGTTTCCTCTGTGTCCACAATAGGAAACTGTGGCTTAATAAAGCCGAGTGACTTGTCTCATGTTATAGAGCCTATAAACAATAAAGATAAAATTCAAATCCAAGTTTCTTTGACATCAAAGACTCAACATCTCTTCATACCCTGTGTCATACTATCCCCCTCTTCTACCACCCAGTTTCCCTGAGATTTTCAAAGATAATCTTCCCACAGGCTCATTTGAAGCATAAATATTTGCTATAACAGAGATATAATCCACTATGTTTTGGAGCTCCAGTCTTATATGAAAGTGATAATTTCTTCAAAATGCATTTGCTATAGCATATTTTAAAGTGCTGGCTTAAAGTAAGTCAGACTGCTTCTGTGTTAGGAAACTTTCTTTTTCTGTGTCAGTATTTTTTTGGCAGGCATTGGAAAATTCTGGAGTAGATAACATTTGTCAATGTAGAGTGAGTGGGCCATCAATGTTGACTGGCTAATTGATTGAAACGTTCTCCTTCCAATTTTGTCCAATCTTCTTCACTATACCACATGCTCAGAGGTTATTACTGCTTATGCACTTCATGGTGGCCCGCGATAGGCTAAATCATTTATATGTCAGTGGTGTTTTGGGCAACTTGCTTATTACCCAGTTAGATCTGGTTCAATCAGAACATGGACTTGATAGTATAATTTTCATTTTTATTTTGCTACAAGTAAAAAAAAATCTGGAGTTTGTTTTTGAAATTCAGTCTCCTAAGAATGGACAGATGTTCTATCTGAAGCAAGTCTCTTTCTAGTACCTACACCTGCTCATCCCAGAACAAAGGTCCCGCAAGCCATCCCTCCCAATCCTCAGTTCCCACCCATCAACATGCTCCTAATAAGCTCTGTGCTGTGTTGCTATGAACTCATTACTATAAGCACACACCATACCCAATTAACACCGCTTTTCCATCTAATTGGGAGTATTAAATCTCCTCATCTTGTAAAGATTCAAACAGTTTCACATTTTGCCATCAGTGTTCACCTGGTAAAAAAGAGCTCTTTGGGAGAACTCACCAAATGTGAGGCAGAGTAGCATCTAAATTAAAACACTGATTTGATTATATTTCACACTCTTCTTCCATTCCTCTTGCTTCAGCTCTTATGTACCTTTTCAACAACTTCACCCTAATGGTTTATTATGTCAGTAATTCATACTTCCAATGCTTCTCCTTTTTATATGATGCCATGAAGTATTTGCTTTAGACTTTATAATAAAAGGCCCACAAAAAATAAAATTTTTCATTTTATCCAGTTAATAGACTACAAATAGTTTCTTGATTAAACCGAACTCTCTCCTTTGTGTTTTTCGATCTTCATTTAATGGCAAAAGATGCATTTCACACATAGGATTTGCTGGTGACATATCACAATGGAGGTGATAAATCAAGCCTTTGGGAGAGGGTTTTTTTCCTATTAAAACACTAAGAATATTTATGATCATTTTTATAAACCAATATCATAGATTCACATTCTCTATTTCTCTGAGAAATATAATCTTTTGCGCTACACTGGTTGTGGGGACAGCCCTACGCACTTCTCCCGCCAGCAGGAGGCCAGAGCGTGTCCCGGTTGGGGCTAAGCTGAGATGGGGTAGAGCCGTGGAAAACACCCTTCCCAAGCCCCTCTTACATTTAAGAGAAGACACTGGACATGGAGATTTCAGGGGAGCCGTCTGATGGACTACCGACTTCCCAAAGTTTTATTCAGGGGAGGGGTTTATATAACAGTAATGGTGGCAGGAAGGGGGGGGACTAACTGGGTATTAACAATTTAATGAACTATCCATCACGGTGATGTCACAGAACTTCCCGCAGGGGCAGAGACCACAGTCCCCCCAGGACCGACCCTGGCACCATTACAAGGGAGACATGTGCTTGCAGATGAGAGGGGGGGCTGGTTTGGCTCCCTCTTCCGGAGGAAGTTTCAGACCCGGGGAGAAGGTAGGAGTGGATAACAGCCAGCAGTCCCAGGTCTTAAAGGTATAGCCATCCCTGACAATAATCTACTTAGTGTGTTGTTGTATACATGCTCAATGATTCAGCAAAGGAGCAAGAAGGGTTCTGTACTATTCTTAATTAGCAGTCTCCTAATTGCATACATTTCCTAGTAGAGCTCTGATTTTAAGGATAAATCTTCCATATGAGTTAAAATAGATCAGTGTTTTCCGAAGTCTGGAACTTCACCAGAACATAGTGAATATCATTGAATTCTAGGTTAAAAAGGTATTTCTTCAATTTTCCTCCAGTCCTGTTAACTTAGAGAAGAAAAAATTGTCCCATGTTGGTCCTAGTGTGCCTTAAATACCTAACATTAACCCATTCCCTTTTGCACAGGATGATTAACTCTTTCCAGGAACAGCTTTTAGCTGATCACAAGATTTAATTTGAATTAAACAGAATTATTTTATTCTCAATGCATTTGCATTACCGATCTCTTGATATTATGGCCATTGATACTTACTGTCCTTTAAAAATGTCAAAGAAGTTTCCTTTAAATAAATTCATTTGGAAAAGGAAATCATGTAATTTAGGTTCTTTTTTTTTTTTTTTTTTTTGCCAGTCCTGGGGCTTGGACTCAGGGCCTGAGCACTCTCCCTGGCTTCTTTTTGCTCAAGGCTAGCACTCTGCCACTTGAGCCACAGCGCCACTTCTGGCCATTTTCTGTATATGTGGTGCTGGGGAATTGATCCCAGAGCCTCATGTATAAGAGGCAAGCACTCTTGCCACTAGGCCATATCCCCAGCCCCGGAAATCATGTAATTTAAAGAGAGGAATAAATAAGTGCACACATGGTTATAGACTCTTAATTGGCATACAGATACATTTAGAAAGCTGATATAAAGAAAATACTATCTAGGATGAGAGCATTTTTCCCACTTAGGTGTTCACTTTCTTTAGAATTCTTCTTCCTCTTTTTCACAGCATGTGTAACATTCACACACATGTCAGTGATTGAAGTAGACCTTGCATCCCAACAACAAGGCCAGGGAGGAGCCTGTTATTATACTGGTCTTGCAATAGTCCTGTTAGTGGCCATTCCTGTTAAGAAGGTGGTTAGTGGGAGACATTTCCTCCTCTCTCAACACCATCATTTATGATGGTCACAGCTCTTTGCTTTACACAACTACATGCTGCATGCTCCTCTTCCCTTTGTGAGTTTCCCATCTAGGATTTCTCCTTTATCTCTGCTTAAAAAAAAAAAAAAAAACTTCAATTTTGGTGTCAGTCAGAATGACATCTTTCAACAAAAGAATATGATTTGGAAGAGGGTGTAATGATTGGCATTTGCAGTAAAAGATTACTGCGTGGCGACTTGAAAATATTTACTGCTAAATTAGATCTCTTGATTGCATCCAAGCCGTACAAGTGAACTCAAGAAATAGGTAACTATAGGGGTGGGGGGAAACCCTGAAAAATAAAGCAATTATGGAACTTTTCAACAATCTAAGTATCCAATCAAGTGAATTTTCTAATTATATTCACCACTTGTGATTGTCAACTATAGCAAATCCAACTAAGAGAGATAGCTTAATTGTCTACTCAGGATGCCAGCACTTCAACTCTGAAAAGAAACATACCAGGCCAGTCCATCAGCTCGGCCCTTTAAGGGAAAGAAACAAGCACAAGAACAATCTGTGCCAGATAAAAAAAAATAAAACGCCTACAGTATCATTAATGTATTATTAGTTTTAGAGAATTCGAATGAAATAAAATACATGTAACAAAATTATACTGAAAATCTATCACCATTTTATTTAGAGAACCTCTTGAAAGACGTTGCATTTCAAAATAAGAATTTTGGCAAATACTAAATCTCCAAGACTGCTCAAAGCAAATAATCTTTTTTATTTTTTGCCAGTCCTCGGGCTTGGACTCCGGGCTTGAGCACTGCCCTTGCCTTCTTTTTGCTCAAGGCTAGCACTCTACCACTTGAGCCACAGCGCCACTTCCACTTTTCTGTTTATGTGGTACTGAGGAATCGAACCCAGGACTTCATGCATAGTAGCACTCTACCACTAAGCCACATTCCCAGCCCCAAAGCAAATAATTTTGAGGTTTCCTGATTCTATGGGGTTATTCAGAGGAGACAGAGAAGTTAATAAAATGGTCTCCAGAAGATTAAAAGGAAACAAAAATAATATTATCTTATGGTGGGGGAAACATAAATATTGTTGAAATCTATCATAAGTTTTTATAATAAATAAAAATCAACATAACTCTTCTCAAACAATACCTGTTACAGACTCTTTTTATTGTAAAGGTGATGTACAGAGGGGTTACAGTTACATAAGTAAAGAAATGAGTACAATTCTTGTTGAACATTATCCAGCTATCCCTCCTCCCTGACTCCCTTCCCTGTCAAGTCATTTCCAACATAGTATAATTTCCAACATAGTATAATTTCCAGCGTAGTATCTTGTGAGTATCACTGTTGAATTGGTTCATTCTTTGTCCTTTGTTTCACCATTTTTGTGATTCCCTTTCCCATCCCCAAATCAGATAAATTTCTATATAATACAAAGGGCACTAAAATAAAAAAAAACAGTGATAACAGGGGTAAACCCAAAGGAAATATTAAAAACAAAAGAAAAAAGAAACAATTGCATATAGGTCACTAAGAAAAAAAACTTCTTGTTTCCATATCCTGTAGTTCATTTCAATTAGCATAATTTGTAAGGTCATATATACATAGCTATTGACTATTGTGACCTACTGGAACTGTCCTAGACATATACTAATTATTACATATGAGGGAAACAAGGCAGCTTATGTTTCTTTAGGTCTGGCCTATTTCACTTAATGGAGTGATATCATTCTTTCTGGTGGCATCATAGAATTCCATTGTGTGTATATGCCACATTTTCTTGATCCATTCCTCCGGTGACGAGCATCTGGATTGATTCTCCATGTCTTGGCTATGGTAAGTCAATGCTTCAATCAACATAGTTGTGCTAGTAGCTTTAATGTAGCAACTACTTTTGTAATAGCCTCAAAGAAACAACAACAACAACAACAACAAAAACCTAGGAATTAACTTAACCAAAGATGTGAAGGAACTCTATGATGAAAACTTTGAAAACCTTAAAAAGGAAATTAAACCAGATTTAAGGAAGTGGGAAAACGTCCTATGCTCCTGGATTGAAAGGATTAACATAAGGCTATCTACAAATTCAATTCAATACCTATCATTATCACAACAACATTCATTAATGAAATAGAAGAAGCAATCCAAAAATTCATATGGAATAACAGAAGACTTGGATAGCAGAAACAGTCCTTAGCAGTAGAAATAGGGCTAGGGGAATATCAATACCAAACTTCAAACTCTATTATAAAGCCTTAGTGATTAAAAAAAATAGCTTGGTCCTGACATATGAACAGACGTGAGTACCATGGAATAGAAATGAAGACCTAGAAATGATCTCTCAGACCTATGGGATAAAGGAGCCAAAAAACAGGATGGAAGAAAGACAGCCTCTCAACAAAAGGTGCTGGCAGAGAATTAGCCTATATACATGTAGAAAACTGAAGTTAGATCCTTATCTATCACCCTGTACCAGAGCCAGCTTCAATTGGATCAAAGATCTCAATGTAAAATCAGATACCTTGAACATATTACAGGAAGGAATAGGAGAAACACTAGGGCTCCTTAGCACTGGTTGAAACTTTCTCAATAAAGACCCAGAAACAGCAAATAAAAGAAAGGTTGGATAAATGGTATTGCATCAAAAACTGAGCTTCTGCATGGCAAAGGACATAGCTAGCAAAATAAATAGAAAGCCCACAGATTTGGAGAAGATCTTCACTAGTTAGCTATACTACAGACAAGAGCCTCATATCAAAAATATACTTAGAGCTCAAAAAAATTAAAGTCTCCCAAAACCAATCCTCAAAGAAACAACCACCCCATTAATAAGTAGGCTAAAGACTTAAAGAGAGACTTCTCTGAAGAGCAAATACGAATGTTCAATAGACACATGAAGAAATGTTCAACATTTCTGGCCATAAAAGAAATGCAAATCAAAACAACATCGTGATTCTACCTCACCCCAGTTACAATGGCCATTATCAAGAAAACTAATAACAACAGATGCTGGTTGGGAGCTGGCCAAAAGGAAAATTACTACACTGTTGGTGGGAATGCAAACTTGTTCAACCACTTTGGAAAGTAGTATGGAGGTTCCTCAAAAGGCTAAACATAGAGCTCCCCTATGTGACCCAGTAATTCCACTCCAGAGCATTTACCCAAATGACCACAAACAAGGGTTCTTTTAAAATCTTGTTTTACTTAAGAGTTTCTTTAAGAAAGTGGAGGGCTGGGAATATGGCCTAGTGGCAAGAGTGCTTGCCTCCTACACATGAAGCTCTCGGTTCGACTTCCCAGCACCACATATATGGAAAATGGCCAGAAGGGGCGCTGTGGCTCAGGTGGCAGAGTGCTACAGCCTTGAGCAGGAAGAAGCCAGGGATGGTGCTCTGGCCCTGAGTGCAAGGCCCAGGACTGGCAAAAAAAAAAAAAAAAGTGGAACTATGACTCGATTGGTAGAGCACTAGCTTTGAGCTGATGAGCTCAGGGACAGCACCTAGGTCCAAAGTTCAAGCCCCACGAGCAATTACAACAACAACAACAAAAAGATAGAAAAAATAATTTACTTAAGAGTTTTTTCCTAACCTTGAATAGTCTTTAAGTTTTGCCATTGCTAATATTTTGCACATGTTTAGTATTCTGGAGGAAAAAACAAGAGGCAGACCTGAGATTAAAGCAGAGTGGCCATATAATGTTAGATGGAAAATATGACACTCTCGTAGCTGGGGAAGAATGCTTTGTAACCACAATATAATCTAGAAGTTTCACTGTTTTCAATGAATAAATATCTCATTATATCTATAAATGTCTAATAGATTAATGAATTAATCATGCATTTGTCTCAGAGAATAACAATGGTTCACAAAGAACAGAAGATTTCTTTTGAAAAGAACTTGAGAAAATTTTCAAATTAAGTATCTTTTTTTAAATTTAAAGGTTGGAAGGAGCCCTAAGTGTGAGATTTAGTTTCCTCAGATTAGCAAATCAGACTGAAACCCAGAAAGACTAGGCCTGAAAAAACAAGGCTAGATTGCAAGACCCTGGGTTTAAACTATTGCTCTTCTCCACTGTATCATTCTCCTCTCTGTCCTGCTTTTAAGAATGCTCTTTAAGAATTTTCAATAAGTCTATCATATGCTCCTAGTTACTTTGAAATGAATCAAATTCAAAAAGAAACTCAAAAGTTATTAAAATATAATAACAAATTGAATGTGACTAGCTAGATGATTCTCACCATGAGTTTACTGCAAGTGTCATACGCAGTTCTTACTCATAATTGATAAATAGGCCTGTCTGTAATGTACAGGAGTGAGAAAACAGTAAACAGTGCCCCCAAGAACTCAGACACAGACAGATTTCCCCAAAAGTCCTCATATACAGCTTCTTTTCTTTTCTTTTTTGTTTTCTTATTTCTTCTCTTTTCTTTCTTTGCTTTTTTCTCAGTCCCACTCCACAGTCCACAGCTCCACTTCTAGCTTATTGGTGGCTAATTGGAGACAGAAGTAAATTATGACTATACCGCATCTTGATATTTTTTATACTTGTCCTGGGCTTGAACTGCCTGAGGGCTGCTGTTCCTGAGCCTTTATACTCAAAGCTAGTTTTCTACCACAAAGTATCCTGCTCAGGCTAGCTTTGAACTGTGATCCTCATTTCTCAGCCTCTTGATTAGCTAGGACTATAGGTTTGAACCACCAGCACCTGGCCTGTTAGGGTTTTTAAAAGAGAAAGATTAGTGCCCAAATCCAACAGCCTAGGGTAGTTTATTTATATTAACCTACCTGACTTCTCATGGGGTCACAAGGAATTCTTGTCCAGCGATTCTTACTATCCCTGGTTCTTGGTCCTTGGGCTGTTCCTCTGTTTAATCAGTAGTTCAATGGGAAAGTAACTGGTTTTAAAGATAAAAGGGTTTCATTATTTTGCAACCCAATCAAGAAAAATTTTTGATAAAATGGGGAAGAGGACTGGAAACAGCCAGATTATAGTGGGTGGAATATGTATGAATGAATGGAAAAAAGAGGTAAGGGTGATTTAAGAATTTTGACAAAAAGAGAAAAGACAAATGAATTATAACAGGAAGAAAGCAGAGCACATGGAGAGATAAGAGTCAAAAGAAAGGTGTGATTTCAGATTGAGAGAGGCATTTGGAAAAGGCTGATAAAATACAGTTTTAGAGTTTAGTGGAGAATATGTGACCAAGGACACAGATCGACTTGACCCATCTAATCCTCGGAAATTCGGAGAAAAACACAAAGATGTGTTGAATGTAGGTTAATCTGGGGAATGTAGGGGAACTAAAATAATAAGTTGTGTGATCCTTCGTGGGGTAAGTCTACAATTCTAAATAAGGAGAAAGGGAGAGGGAGCTGACTAAAGATACATGAAGGATTGGTATAGGTATTCCTTTTGGAATCTCTGATTACTTAAGAGGTGGGACTGTGAGTTCTGGGTGTTTTAGCAAATAAAGGGCCAGAGGGGTGGTGCTAGTTTAAAATCCATCCCAGTAGGAAAGTGTAGCAGTGCAATTATAAAGTAATGAGTATGGGATTCTGGGGAGAAGGGACGTTCAGCCCTCTTCTCTGAAAGGAATGTTATCCCAAGAAAGTATAATTTGGCTCAAGCTGGCAGTAAGCAAGTTAGACTTTTTTATGGTGATGTTTCAAAGACCTGCTTAGTGATGGTGATGGTGTGTGTGTGTGTGTGTGTGTAGCCAACAGCTGAGTTTACTACTATAGTCTTATTCATTATTCTGGTCCCTTCTCTCTTTTTTTTTTTTTTTTTTTTTTTTTTTGACAAAAAGACAGTTTTATTGGGGAAGTAAAAAGTGAACAAAAAGTGAACCGACAGGCCTTGGTCGCAGCCCGGACTCGGGAGCCGAAACTGCCAACCACGTGTGGAGCCCAGACTCGGGAGCTGGGCTTGTACACACCTGGGCGGCCCAGACTCGGGAGCTGGGACCGCCCCCGTGTGGCCTTCCAGCCTGGTTATAAGGCAAACATCACAGACAAACTTGTCACACGCAGGTGACCAATGAAGATACAACACTTACAGAGCATGCTAGGCCGCACGCAGGTGGCCAATAGAGTTACAGTCTGTCTCATAATATTCATTTGAACTAACCTATCATTCTAGTTAGAATTGACGCATGGATTTGGCGGGGCTCACATGATGCAGGCGGATATGCATATTCATAGCTGGTTTCCTTGAAGCTCCCAAGCCTCAGGTGGTTAATCTACATAACTTATCATAATAAAGAGGAGGACACAGGTTCCCTTGAAGCTCCCAGGCCTCAGGTAGTCAATCTACATAGTAAAGGGAGCTTCCCTGAATAGGGTGGGGGAGGGCTTAGTGGAGATGGAGTTGGCTTCTGCTCTAATCTGAGCTGGAGTCAACCTGAAGTCCCTCCACAGCTATTGATGGCACTGGGCAGATCTGGCCTCCCCACTACATTCCCCCGTTTTTTTCTTGTACATGAAAATCAAATCATTGATTTCTCTAAGAGCTTTTTGCCTGGACTGTAACATGGTTCCATCCACAGGTTTTTGGGGAGAGCAAGCATGATACAAGAGCCAGTCTGATGTTACTGCTGTTCTTAGGCTTGTACCCAGAAAGAACCTGGTTATCTATGAGGTCCACCCCCAGGGCAGTTACAGGTGTTCTCACCTGTTTTAAGTCTCCATCCAGTTACCTAGGTAACTGGCATACCTCCTCTGAGGTCGCACCCTAGTTCATCTGGACACCCTAATACACTTGGATACACCTCCCACTCCAAGCATTTCCTGGGAGTGACTCTGTAGCCTGCCACGCATGTTTTTCTCAACTCCAGTTAACTTAGAGGAGTGGGAAGGTTACCACAGGAAGAATGTCTCCCCAGTATCTTAGATTTACTACCCACTATCACAGATGACTGGCAAGTTCCTGCCCAGTAGAAAGACATGGGCATTTAGAAAGGCATGCTTATAAACCATTCTTTTAGGACCTCCCGGCTCCAGTTAACTTTTGAAAGGCCAAACACAGGTGACTCTGAGATCTGACACTGTCTCTGCCATCCAAGCAGTGGCTTGCTGCCTCTGGATGCTCCATTTGTCCCAGGAGTGACTTTTCCACTCAGAGGTAAATGCACCTTTGGCATTTCTCTTGGTCCGTCACTGGACTTGGACTCAGGGCTTGAGTGCTGTCCCTCAGCTCTCCAGCTCAAGACTAGCACTCTACCACTTTGAGCCTCAAAGCAACTCACAGCTCTGTTCCCAGCACTCTGCTGGCTGAGTAGAGACGAAGACTCTCACAGGGACCTTTCTCTGCCCGGGCTGGCTTTGAACCGCAGATTTCAGATCAGTGAGTCATATAAGAGGCCACTTTACTCCAATTAAAGCAACAAGGTGGTCCACACAGAAATAGTTTTTAAGTATGCTCTTACCTGTAACTTGCTAAGGAATCACCTGTCCTGTGTGGGTCTGTTGAAAACTGTTACAAAAATGCCTATAGACAGACTGGAAATGCATTTTTGATTTTAAAGTCTTTTCCTCAGTTCCTCTTTTGACAATGTAATAAACCTCCAAAAATTTGGTAATGCTCAAACTCCAAGTTCCATCTTAAACTCGTCCATTCTTACTCTTTATCAAAGTCACAAGAACATTACTAGTTCAAATGTTTTACAAATGTCCATTTTAGTGGGTCATCACCAGATTGCAATATCCTCTAGCATTTTGTCCATTTCAGGTATATAGTAGAACCGGCGGATTAATTCCGCTAGCTTGCTCTTTCCTAGATGGGTTCCCTGGTGTATTTGCTTAATGAGAGTCTGTCCTAATGCTCGTGGAAGAATAATTCTTCCACTGTGAGTCTGTTTCCAGTTTCCCTTTTCACTTACATTGTGAAGAGACTGGAGAAACTTTTGATCTTCAGAAGAATACTGGGGCTTCTCTGGGAGGGCTGGCGTTGGGAGAAGGGCTAATGCCATCGGGCCCCTATCTCTTGTAGCCACTTCCCGTGCAGCCTCATCCGCTCTCCGGTTCCCCTTTGCTTCCTCTGAGTTTCCCTTCTGATGTCCTTGGCAGTGCATTACAGCAACTGCCTTTGGCAACCATATGGCCCGAAGTAGGCCTAATATCTGTTCTTTGTTTTTGATGGTTTTGCCTTCTGCTGTCAGCAGCCCGCGCTCCTTATAAATGGCCCCGTGTACATGTACAGTGGCAAATGCATACCTGCTGTCCGTATAGATGTTGACCTTCTTGTCCTTTCCCAGCGTCAGAGCTTGGGTTAGGGCAATGAGCTCAGCTTTTTGCGCTGAGGTGCTCACTGGTAACGGCTCAGCCCAGATGACCTGGTCCCCTTCCACGACCGCTGCTCCCGCTAGCCTTACTCCGTCCATCACGTAGCTGCTCCCATCGGTGAACATGGTCTTTTCCGCGTCTGGTAGCGGGACATCTGTGAGGTCTGGTCGAATGCTGTGGACATGGGCCACAACCTCCGCACAGTCGTGCAGCACTGTCTGATCAGTGTCTGGCAGCAGGGTAGTAGGGTTGAGGGCTGTGGAAGCTCGGAAAGTCACTTTAGGCTGATTGAGCAACAGGGCCTGGTACTGTGTTAGCCCGGCATTGGACATCCACCGGTCCGGGGGGCTTTGCAACAAGTTACTTTTGTCCTTTGGTTGGTCATCGGCCCTAAGGCCTGCTTTAAAACTGACATATCTGCTCCAGTGTCCACTAAGAATCTGACTGGTTTTCCCTCCACTTTTAGAGTTACCCTAGGCTCTGGGAGGGGAGAGCCCCGACTCTGTCAATCATCCAAGGCCAGTGTTTTGGTTTCCCTTCTCTCTGAGCATTCTCCTCTCCAATGCCCTTTCCTCTTGCAGTAGCTGCACTGATCCTTCTCTAACATCCACGCTCTTTCCCTACTTTTACTTCTACTTCTCCATAGTCTTCTCTCACGGGGCTCAGAGCCTGTTTTCCTCTTCTGTTCCTCTTGGGAGATAGCAAAAATCTTAGCCAGTTTCCTAACCTGTCTCTCTTCTGCAGAATCCCTGTTGTCAAAAACTCTGATGGCAATCTCCACTAACTCTGACAAATTTTTTCCTTCAAACCCTTCAATCTTCTGAATCTTTCTTCTAATGTCTGGAGCTGCTTGTCCCACAAATGCTACATTAATCGCCTTTTTATTTTCCTCAGCCTCTGGGTCTATAGGAGTATAAGTACGGTAAGCATCAAGAAGCCTTTCTAAATAGGCTGCTGGGGACTCATCCATTCCCTGTCTTACTTCCCCTACTTTAGACAAGTTCATAGGGCGCTTTCCAGCAGCCTGGAGACCACCCAGAATAGTCTGGCGATAAACCTTTAGCCGCTCCCTACCTGCTGATGAATTCGGGTTCCAGTCCGGATTCCGGGAGGGCAGGGCTTCCTCTATCTCAAGGGGGTCTTCCGATGGCCTGCCGTTGTTTCCTGGGACCAGCTTCTTGGCTTCCCGGAGAATCCTGTCTTTCTCCTCAGTGGTGAAGAGGATGTCCAGGAGTTGCTGGATATCGGCCCAGGTGGGTCGATGAGTCATAAAGAGAGTTTCTAACAAAGAGGTTAGTGCCTGAGGCTTCTTTGAGAAGGGAGGGTTCTGTTGTTTCCAATTTAATAGATCATTAGAAGCAAAGGGGACATGAACCTCATAAGGGTGAGCCTGGCCCTCTTCAGGGGGTCCCACCTGTCTAAGTGGGAGTGCAGCAGGGGGAGGAAGGGGATCCCTACTTTGGTGGGCTGAGGGGCGAGTCTCTCTCCTGTCCCTTCCTCCAGCCTCCCCATATGAAGAGCCAGAGCGAGTATGGGATGGACTCAAGAGGACTTGATCTGACTCCCTGAGGGAGAGGTCAATAGGCACCCTATGGCGGACGCGCGGGGGGATTGAGTGGGGTGTGAGCAAGATATCCTCCTCCTCCTCCGGCGGGAGAGGCAGCATGCCCTTCAGCTGTTTAGGAAGCAGCGGCGGCCGTGATTTCAAAGCCAAAACAGTGGAGGTATTCTCGGGAGGCAAAAGGGGTTTCAGCCACTCTGGAGGTTCCTCTATTAAATAGCGCCATGCTACGATGTAGGGAACCTGGTCCAGATATTCTCGGTTGCTGACAATCATTGCCTGGGATTCATAAACAAGTGAGAGATTAAAGGTGCCTTCTGGGGGCCACCCAGTACCGAGGGTGGGCCATACCAGCTGGCAGAAAGTAGTCAGTTTTCCAGGGAAGACACAATCACCAGATAACTTTGCTCTCTTCTCAAAATCTTTAAAATGTTCTAAGATCAGGTTTAGGGGGAGTTTCTCAGCAGAAGCCACTTGTCGTCCCATATTTTCCTGTAAAACACATCTGATAGCAACAATTACCAAAAGCAAAACCAAGAACAGACACAGGTAGAGGAGCAGTTCCTCAGTGGATTTTGGTCGTTCCATGCTTCCCTGTAGAGGAAAGTCAATCATAGCACTAGCAAACAGGAGTAGGAGTGTGAACAAACACAGATAGACAAGACCACGTGCCGAACAGGGAACAAGGTCAGAATTGCTGATTTTTTTACAAAATTTATACATGTCCTCCCCAATGAGGACTTCCAGAAGGGAGTCAAGGCGTCCCTTGACCACCCCGGCCTTAGAGAGCTCTGCTGCGTCCAGCTTCTCTCTGTCTTAGGCCTACAGACGGTGCACCTTCAGATTCAGACGGGCCCACTCGGCAGCCCCACAGACGGCCTTCACGGCCAGTGCACTCATGCAGACGGCCCTTACAGCCAGTGCACTTACAGACGGGCCCACTCGGCAGCCCCACAGACGGCCTTCACGGCCAGTGCACTCATGCAGACGGCCTTTACAGCCAGTGCACTTACAGACGGGCCCACTCGGCAGCCCCACAGACGGCCTTCACGGCCAGTGCACTCATGCAGACGGCCCTTACAGCCAGTGCACTTACAGACGGGCCCACTCGGCAGCCCCACAGACGGCCTCTACGGCCAGTGCACTCATGCAGACGGCCTTTACAGCCAGTGCACTTACAGACGGGCCCACTCGGCAGCCCCACAGACGGCCTTCACGGCCAGTGCACTCATGCAGACGGCCCTTACAGCCAGTGCACTTACAGATGGGCCCACTCGGCAGCCCCACAGACGGCCTCTACGGCCAGTGCACTCATGCAGACGGCCTTTACAGCCAGTGCACTTACAGACGGGCCCACTCGGCAGCCCCACAGACGGCCTCTACGGCCAGTGCACTCATGCAGACGGCCCTTACAGCCAGTGCACTTACAGACGGGCCCACTCGGCAGCCCCACAGACGGCCTCCACGGCCAGTGCACTCATGCAGACGGCCTTTACAGCCAGTGCACTCTTACAGACGGGCCCACTCGGCAGCCCCACAGACGGCCTCCACGGCCAGTGCACTCATGCAGACGGCCCTTACAGCCAGTGCACTTACAGACGGGCCCACTCGGCAGCCCCACAGACGGCCTCCACGGCCAGTGCACTCATGCAGACGGCCCTTACAGCCAGTGCACTTACAGACGGGCCCACTCGGCAGCCCCACAGACGGCCTCCACGGCCAGTGCACTCATGCAGACGGCCCTTACAGCCAGTGCACTCTACGAATGGGCCCACTTCGGCGGCCCTAAAAACGGGCCTGCTCAGGCAGCCCTACACATACCTCATTCCTCCGGAGGTTCCTTTTCTTCACCTGGGCGTCTTCCCCAACAAAATATTGTGGTTAAGGACTCTTCCCGGCCCATGCACCAATATGAAGTAGAGTGGGGGTTCGCTACAATGAAACAGGGTTCCCCCCAAGGGAGGGGATTCCTGGTTCCCCCAAGAGTCCACCACACAGTCTCCAGCTACAAGGTGACAAAAAGACAGTTTTATTGGGGAAGTAAAAAGTGAACAAAAAGTGAACCGACAGGCCTTGGTCGCAGCCCGGACTCGGGAGCCGAAACTGCCAACCACGTGTGGAGCCCAGACTCGGGAGCTGGGCTTGTACACACCTGGGCGGCCCAGACTCGGGAGCTGGGACCGCCCCTGGTCCCTTCTCTCTTCTCTTGAGTCCCTCACTTATAGATCTAAATTTATTCTGAGATTTTGTAATTCTCAGTGATGGAAAAATAAAGCTTAAACCTTTTTTGTTGTTGCTGTTCTGATGCCTACTGCATTTTAACTGATGTCAAAAGAAGAGTCTTTGATGCCAACGACAGTATGTAAGCTCTAACAGGAACGGCCCCTGGCGTCTGTCCCAAGGTGGCTGGCTGCTGAGTTGGACAGCAGCACAGGATTTTTGTTGTTGTTCATTTATGAATTGGCCTCTCTTTGACTGGAGGAATCTAGTATTTCAGAGACAGAGGGAAAATATACAGATTAGTGGGTTCAATTCCATCATGGAAGGAATGAGTTTGCCTGATTGGCTTGAACATTTATCTCCTTTGAAAAGAGGTGACGAATTTAGATTCTCCAGTCCCCATTGATTCTGAAGTCATGCTCCAGGCCCCCAGTCATGGCTGTGCCTGTTCTAAGCATCCAGATAGGGCAGGTTTCTTCAAGTCACAGTTAAAATGTATTCTCTGCCTCTCCCATCAGCCCAGCACTGCTCACTATTGAAATCCTCTGGAAATAAGGGAACCAAAACGGGCCATGGGGTGGGGTGGGGAGGAAATCATGCAAAACCCTTGGGAGGAAGTTTCCTGTTTAGAACAGGAAATGCCATACATTTGATGGTAGCTTCTTTTTTTTTCTTCAAATTTTTATTATCAAACTGATGTACAGAAAGGTTACAGTTTCATACGTTAGGCACTGGATACATTTCTTGTACAGTTTGTTACCTTGTCCCTCATACCCCCTTCCCTCCTCCCCCTTTCCTGATGGTAGCTTCTTTACTTGGGGAAACATGTTGGGGAAAACTGTGGGTTCTATCATTCGACAAACATATCTGAGCTCCTAACAGGTGCCCAGCTGTTTGATTGTGCACAAACAATATACAAAGGAGAGGACAAAGAGACAGAACTGCACCTTGGTCATTGCAGCTCCGTGTGGTGACAGAAGGGTACTTTGCCCTAAATCAGGTGCAGGAAGCAAAGGGAAGGAACCCACAGTACCACTATCCATTTCTGGTTTTAGAAAGTTCCTTTGTAATTGAGGATTTAAACCATTTAGATGGAACCAAGATTCATGAGCCCTTGATTAATGTTTTTCCAAGCACACTTAGTATGTATGGCCTCTGACCTACAAACAGCAAGGAAACGAGTGCAAGATTTCAAGATCCTCTTGTAGTAGTTTAGTGACAGAGCTGTGAATACGGACTTGGATTACTTCAAGCAGAATGGACACCCCCAGAACCTGGAAATCATTTTTATTCTCAGCACATCCACTGAGTGAAGCTCTCCCATTAGTTCTGTTATCTCCATTTGCCTCAGTTTCTCTAGTGTATTGTAGGGCGTAACAATGGAACTGCAACTCTTGTATCCCAGACCACATTTTTTCCCTTCCTGACCTCTCCATGACATGGGGTGACATGTGCTGCATACACACAATCAACTTGTGTTCATTTCCTGCTGCTGTCTTTCTCTTAATTCACACCAAGTTGGTTTTTTTAAAATTATTATTGTTATTGTAAAGATGATGTATAGAGGGGTTGCAGTTTCATGGGTCAGATAATGAGGTATTATAAGACTACATATAATGTACATGTAATCTTCTACCAATGCTCTCATTTTTACCTTTCCTAAGGATTCTCTCTGTTCAGTGACGGCAAATTGAATTATTTAATCCCTCTGCCTTATAGGCTATGTGTCCTAGTATGTTATTAGGCCTCTATTATATGGAAAATCACCAAAAAAATTAAAGGTTCATATCTTCCTTTAACTGTGTTAGACAAATTCATTTTCACATTTAGAAAGAATATTGTTTCATTAGTGAAAAATCTACTCTCCACTCTTAATAGGTTGTGACTAGTAATAGGCAATATTTTCCATGTGGCTCTATCCTTATAAAGTATTTAAAAGAATAGAAAATAGGCCACTATATCAGCAAAATAACAGCTTTCCTTATCTGTAAACTACTGGAGAGTCTCACCAGGGAAATTCTGTGGTCAGATGCGTGCTTATGTAACACCACCAATTAAATGACACTTTTTCTGCTTGAAACCCAGCTGTTGCCATTTCTTAAATAGCTTTGATGGGGTACAGGACACCCTGCCCCCAAACTATGGCACCTTGACACATTGAATATTTTAAGCTAAGAGAATGTGAGAAACAGCAAGTGCAGGAAAGATCTGAACTTCCCTTGAAGCAGATCAAAGGAGAGCCCTCCTTAGGCCCAGAGGAAAGGAGCCACCTTATCTCCATACAGGCAGGGGTGCTAGGAGGAATCTGAACAAACAAGCCTTGCTCACCCTGTCCCAGGTTCTGCCTTTAGTTCGTGCCCTTTGATCTGATTGTATTTTTCTATGATCTCTATTCAAATGTAGACTAAAAGCATTCAAGTTTGGACAGTTTGTTATGTGTGGGGGGGTAGGTAGTTTTTATTTGCTGTAGTTAATACCTGAGATGATCCACTTAAAAGGGGAAAATGTTTCTTTTTCCTCGTGATTTCAGAAGTTTCGGTCTATGATTCCTTGGCCACGACTCTTGGGGCCTGTGGCTACACATACAACTTGGTATGACAGCTGAGAAACAAGACAGACAGACATGGGGCCAGGGCTCAACAGACACACAGTCAATGTCCACATTTAGTATCCCATAGCACAACAGACTGGGGACTAAACCCTATGAAAGTTCCTGTGCCATGTGAAACTTACAGGAATGTTGTCTGTGTGTTCTTCTCTCACTAACCTCTCTTTTGTTATGGGGCCCCAGTGAAGAGCTAGAAGAATTAATGCAAAGAATCTTTTTTCCTTTTCTACATACAATAAGCTAAACTCATTACTGTTTTTTTAATTGATAGACAAATTTTCTTTGGAAATACAAAGCTAACTGATAGACACACTTGGCATCTTATAAATAATAACCAGTACAAGTTGGTAAGAAGCTTTTCTTCTGTAAGGTTATCATTTAAGCTTAAATAGTTGCAAGGTCTGTAAGAGATATGAGATTTCAAGATACAGATACTGTACTAGAACTAACTCCTATGGGCGTGCACCCCTGCAAGGTCAGGACACTGTACGGAGATGGAGTCAGCTGACCTTATCAATAGCTCACTAACCAAAGCGGGACCACATTGAAGTGTGGAGGCTCAGTGATTCATTGAGTATGACTATTCCACTTGCTTCCAAATAGGATTTGAACAGGAAATAATATAATACAGTTACTATATTTGATCAATTCTGAGGCTCCACATTTTTCTTGCTAATTTCTATGTCTGAAATCAGAGTACATCTTACAACCAACAGATCTTAGTACAGATTCATTGGTGGGTTGTTTTTTACTTAGTGTTCCATAGAATATTTTTTTACAGTCTCATAATTTTAAGCTCATGAGAGTAACTAAATTAGTGTAATTGTAAGTATTTTTAAAAGATCTGCAAAATAAAAACAAAACAAACAACCTGGGCTCTCATTAAAATGGAAATGAAAATTAACACTATACTTTTAAAAAACCTAGGTAGAATACTAAATAAGGGGTCCCTCTGGAATCCAATAAAATAATAAGGTAGAAACAAAATAGTATAAGCATTTTGAAAAACAACAAAGCCTTAAAGAGACTACTTTCATTGTGAGAGGCTTCTATATAGGGTTCTTCATAGGCTTCTTTGTAGGATTGGCAACTGACATGTCAGAGCTGAGGTGACAATGACATAACACATGCCCAAGAACACTATGTCAGTAATAAGACTGCAATTCTGTGAATTCTTTGATGGATGGTAGTTAGGACACAGGCAGAATTCTTTTGGGTGGTCAGTCAAATAGGTTTCAATCCAATATGTCTGAAATTTGCTACCTTATCTTTACTAATATTTACTAAAATTAAAACTTGTCCAAAAGCTTAAGTAGTGTTTTAGTTAAGTCTATAAATACCAGCATAATTATATAGCTTATAATTATACATCTTATTTATATGTCATATTTGTGTGTATTAGCACTTATGCACTAGATGTGTATGAGTACACATCAATGTGTTGTGTGTAGTCCCCCTAGACAGGATGAATTCACATTTCATGTAAAGGTTTATAACCTGTAGGTGGTTTATCCCAGTGTCCCTATGATCGGCACTTTCATAGTTCCTGGTTTAATGAGCTAAGCCTTCTAAACATTGTAATGGCCAAGCAGGAGATGGGGCCTGTTCTGTACAATGTGGGGCATACTGAGCCTTCTGGAAGGGGTCACCCCCAGTGGCACCTTACATTTTCTGGAAAACCATCCCCATCGCCATATCCATTCTTCCCAAGGGTCCTAAGGCATTCTGACAACTTTAATGGATGCTAAAGGCATTTCCACAGTAGTACAGACTCTCTTTTTCCTTCAGCCACAGTGAAGTAAAGAAAGCACATCTGAGTCCATTTCTCTTCAGCGGATCAAAAATTCTCTAAGGAAATTCTGTCAGTTCATCATCTTTTCTTATGCCATGTAGAGAATGTCAGGAACATGATATGGTAGATAAAGAAGTGCAGTGGAACACAATTATTTTAGGTGTTTTTCTAAGTCGCTAATATTGGTTGCTTGGTCTCATGTGTCAAGAAAAAGTTATAGGTAGTTATCTTTCCTAAAAGAAGGTTTCAAGAGGAGTCAGGGTGATTTATGTTTTAGAATTCACAGTGCTGTTAGATCATTCTAAAAAGCCTTCCTGCAAGCGTGGCTAACACCTAGCGAGACCCCTGCTATGCTGACCTGTAATGGGACTTATCATTATGAGGTTATAATTCTTGTCACACTCTATCCCTCTTCATGAAGCCATTGAACACTATAACTTCCTATTCACAATAAATATATTCTTCTCTCGGCTTCCACATCTTTACCTCCCCTTCTCCAGTTTGTAGCTCCTACCTTCACGTAGGCAAACAGTGTTCTGAGGCTCAATTGAAGCATCTGAAAACATTTTAAAGCTTTTAAATATTTTATTTTATATTACTTTTTATTACATCCTATCATGTGTCTCATGCCTTGTAATCCTAGCCACTCAGGAGGCTGAGATCTGACGATCATGGTTCAAAGCCAGCCCAGGCAGGAAAATCAGGGAGACTTCAATTAACTAGCAAAAAAACAAAGTCAAAAGTTGATGTGTGGCTCAAGTAGTAGAGAACTAGCCATGAGTGAAAAAGTTCAAGGTCAGGGCCAGGCACTGAGTTCAAGCCCAGGGCTGATAGGGAAAAAAATACCTATATAATTTTAATTATATATTATAAATACAATATAATACATATACATTTTGTATATTACACTGCAAATCTGGCTTCAGTTTTCCTGTGAACTAGGCCTTGGCAGTGGTAGAATCTACCCTCCTTAGGTATGATGTGGTTGCCAAGCAGCAACCACACCCATCAACCAGGAGGGACCACTATTCAACTTATCCTTTTCACTCTATCATCTAGGTTTTGTTCTGAAAATAATTAGAATCAGTAGATGGAAACATCAGCAGATACAGTCATCTAAGACTCAACTCAGTTATCAAGAGTAATCAGGCTAAGACCACACTAGGATACAAGTAGAATATAACTTAATTTTTTAATATGATTTTAGGGTCCTGGCCACCAATTTTCTGATGCACCTTCATTATCTAAGTGCTTAAAGATACTAAATACTGCTGTTTATTTTTTTTAATTATTTGAGAAACTGAGTGGCCCAAACTATATTACTTTAAAATATTAAAGGCCTTAAAATGTTTGCAGATGCTTAATACCTTATGCTGATCATATTTATTATTTCTTCCCTGTTTTCTAAAGACTGAGATAAATTGGCTAGTAAGCTAACATTGGCTAGTGTTACTGTCATTAACACTGAGTGCTTATTTTGTATTTTATAGGTTATAGGTAAGCTACACAAACACTATTAGAACTCTAGTGAAAAAGTAAAACTGAGTCTGACTCATTCATTACCTGCCATTTAATATTATTTAATATTAATGGTCACTTACCATATTCAGGGGAATATGCTAGCACCTAAGTCAATTGTGAGTTATGACAGAGTTTATAGTGGAGCTAATCTAGAGCTAGAGTTTGCTCCTAAGACTCTTAGAGGTTGAGAGTTCAGTCACATGACTAGTTGACTGCAAGACTCCCAAACTCAAAAGTCAATGATGTCATAATATGTTTAATTGCTAACTACGGATGGTAGATTCTGTGCTATAAATATAATACCTTTCAAAATTCAGTCCTAAATTGAGAAGATGAGATAATCTAGCAGTGCATTTGCAGAGACACTCAGGAGATTAAAGAAATTAAAATAGTCCCTCATCTTTAGTCAAAATACATACCCAGAATGTTTTTGTGCTTAATAAACTCCTTCCAGCTGACTAGTCAGTTCCCTCTGGAGTGCTGATGTGTGCAAATTATTGGCGACTATTTATGAAGACCCAGGAATATAGTCTGTCACAGATGTCAGCTGAAGTACTGTTACTCTTTTTCTTTTCCTAAACATTTCATTATGAAAATTTTCAGATACCAGAAAAGTTGAGAGGACTGTACATTAATCACCTTGTACCTGCCACCTAGATTCTGGGGTTGACAGATGTATACTTTATCACATATGCTTCCATCTATTCACCTATCAGCCCATCTTATTTCTTATATTATTTCAAAGTGAGTGGCCTTCATGCCTAAGCACTTCAACATGCATGTCATCAACTAAAGCTCAATATTTTTTATGGTATTGGGTATGAATCTGAAACATACCGATGGAGTTTTTAAAAATACATACATTCCTAAACTCCTAGAAAGAAATAGAATATTGTCTTCATCTCAGAAAGTTCCTTTGCTCTTTGCACTCTATCCCCACCCCAGTCCAATCACTACCCCAGGCAATCACTTTTCTGGTCTTTTTTCTCCCACAGATTCATTTTACCTGTTCAAAAGTTTATACAACGTAAATATTACTATCTATACAGGCCCTCTTTCTTTCATTTAGCATGTTTCTGAGATCTATTCATGTTGATAATTCCTTTTCTCATTTGATAGTACTCTGGTATATGAATGCATCCAGTTTATTTGCATGTTCTCTTTCCAATGGACATTTAGGCTATTTCCAGTTTGTGACTATTGTGAATAAAGCTATACTTGTACATTCTTGTACAAATCTTTTTGTGATTATGTTCCCCCCCCCACACCAAGATAAGGTAATAGAGTTGTAGGGTCATGAGGTAAATATATGTTTGGTTTTTAGAAGAAACTGCCAGAATATTTTCCAAACTGGTTGAACAGTTTTCCAGAGTGGTTGAACCCAGCAGCAATATATGAAAGATACAGTTGCTCCATGTCTCTTATGAATTTGTGTTCCCATCCTTTTTAATTTTACTTATTTTGAGTAAGTGTAACAATATCTCATTGTGTGGATTTTCTTCAATCTTCAGAGATTGAGTGCTTTTTTCCCACATACTTATTACCCATTTCCATAGGTTTTTTTGGTGGTTGTATTGGGGTTTTAACTCAGGACTTCATGCTTGCTAGTACTTTACTGTTAGGCCATGCCTATAGCCCCTTCTCCAGTTATTTTTGAGATAGGGTCTTGCTTTTCTTTCCAGTGTCAGCCTGGGACTGCAAGCCTCATACTTATGTTTACTGCCATAGCTGGGATAGTAAACGCATACCATCATGCCCAGACTACTCTGTTGAGATAGAAGTCTCATGAATATTTTTACTTGGGCTGAACTGGAACTAATTTCAACTTCCTGAGTAGCTATGACTACAGACTACAGGCATAAGCCAATGTATTTCATAAAGTGTTTGCTTATATTTTTGTCTACTTTCATTTGTCTGTCAAGCTGATTTTAATATACTTTTATTACAAGTTCATTGTCATATAGATGTGAAAATATATCTTTTTTTTTTTTTTTTTTTTTTTTTTTTTGCCAGTCCTGGGCCTTGGACTCAGGGCCTGAGCACTGTCCCTGGCTTCTTCCCGCTCAAGGCTAGCACTCTGCCACTTGAGCCACAGCGCCGCTTCTGGCCGTTTTCTGTATATGTGGTGCTGGGGAATCGAACCTAGGGCCTCATGTATCCGAGGCAGGCACTCTTGCCACTAGGCTATATCCCCAGCCCTGAAAATATATCTTAAATATTTTCTTTCATTGTGTAATTTGATAGCATAAATTTACAATGTTGCTAAAGATTCCTTTCCATTTTTAATTTGTGCTTGTTATTTGCTGTGTCCTAAGAAGTCTTTCTATTACTCAGATTGCACAACCATTCCCCAGGGTCTCCTCTAGTCAGTTATGATTTTGTCTTTTATATTTGGGTTTATGATCTGTTTCAAATCAGTTTTTGCACATACTGAGTTTCACTTTTTCCATATAGATGCCCAATTCTTCTAGTAACATTTGTTGAAAGAGACTGGTAGGATCTGGGGTGATGCCATTTTAAAATACTGCTAAAATAATCTTATCTAAATAAAAGCATGGTAAATCTCTATATCCCTTGTTTCATTCAAGCAGAAAACAGGAAAGAGAGGGGCTGGGAATATGGCCTAGTGGCAAGAGTGCTAGCCTTGTATACATGAAGCCCTGGGTTCGAATCCTCAGAACCACATATATATATATATATATATACGTATATATACATATATATATACGTATATACATATATATACATATATATACATATATATACGTATATATGTATATACGTATATATATATGTATATATATATATGTGTGTGTGTATATATATAAAAGGCCAGAAGTGGTGTTGTGGCTCAAGAGGCAGAGTAGGTAGCCTTGAGCAAAAAGAAGCCAGGGACAGTGCTCAGGCCCTGAGTCCAAGTTCCAGGACTGGCAAAAAAAAAAAAAAAAAGAAAATAGGAAACAGAAATCACCTGCTTCATCTTTATTAGTGATGCTTTGGTGTGATTTTATGTCTTGCCCTAGCAACTAACTAAAATGCCCTTTAAATGTAAACCAAATGCTGAGTCGTTTTTCAGGAAAGGAATTCAGTGTAATCTATCAAATTGGAAGATTAACTAAAATGAAGAAAGTCACAGAGGTCTTAGACTTAGTATAAAATATTGAATAGTTAGAATACATTTCATTAAGAAAATGCCTTTATTACATCCTCCAAGGAAGAGTCAACTCAGAAGCCGTCAAAATAAAAGAAGCACTAGGAAGTGGTCCTTAAGCAGAGAAAGAACTCACTAGTGATAATGGTCCAGACAGTGCCCAGAAACTGGGGGGCATGGCTCAGGGTGATGGAAAGCCTGCTAAGCAAGCTCCAGGCTCCAAGTTGAAACACCAACGTGATGAAAAACAAAACAAAAAGAATAAGCCATAATCAGTGAGCTCAAAAGCCCTGAAGTAAAAAAGAAAAAAGCATTTACACACACACACACACACACACACACCAAAAAAAAAAAAAAAAAACAAAACCAAAAATACCTGAAGTAACAACTGGGTGCTGATGGCAAGGACTGGCACCAGAAAGGAAAAAAGAAATCCTAAGTGAACTGAAAGTGTTGAGTAGACTTACTGACCAAGGTGACACACTCTGAATTTTTTGTTTTTGCAAAGTGTATTTGTATAGATACCTCTTGTACATACAGGAAGGAAGCCAGTCTCTTCCACATCAGTCCCTCTGTAGCACCTGAGCCTCTTGACTCTCTTCCATGATTAGCATATTTTCCTCTTCCTTTGTCCTCTGTCTTTCCTTTTCCTGCCTTCCTTTTCTGTTCTCCACTGTCTGCTCGCAAGCCCATCTACCATGATCCTCTTTTTGTGGTACCTGATGATTCCCAGAGGAATCACTTTGCCTGGAAGCTAGCTTCTGGGGGAGATACCTACAAAAAAAAAAAAAAATCCTTCATCCAATTCTTTGATCCTTTCAAATAATATCATTGATATTTACCAAAAGCTAAGTGCTACTTTTGTCAAGATCTGCACAGAATATGGAAAAATCCTATTAAGTGAAGTAAGCCAGACCCAAGATAGGCTCCATGGTTTCCCTCATTTGTAATAATTAGTATATGCGTAGGATAATCCTAGCAGAGATTCACAATAACCTAATAGCTATGTGTATACGACCATATAAAATGATGCTAATCGGCATGAACTCCAAGATATGGAAACAAGAAGGGAATTGTTTTTTGTGGTTGTTTTTCTTTTCTTTTCTTTTTTTTCTAGTGTACTCTTTCCAATTATTTCTTTTGTCTTTCTTTTTTTTTTTATCTCCCTGGCTTATTCCCAATGATCACTGTTTCTGATTTTAATACTCTTTGTCTTGTATATAAGTTTATCTGATTTGGGGAAGGAAGGAGAATCACAGAAATGGTAGGACAAAGACCCAATGTGACAATGATTCTCCCTTACAGCTTGAGAGGGGAAGGGAGTTGAAGGGATAGAAAGCGGGAGAAAATGAGGGAGGGGTAACACTGTTCAAAAAGAAAGGTACTTATTACCTTACTTATGTAACTGTAACCCCTTTGTATATCACCTTTACAATAACATTTAAAAATTAAAATGGGAGGAAAGAGAAATAACAGATAAAAAAAGATCTGCACAGAAATCTCCAGCATTTCCCATCATCCCTCTCCTGCATTTTTATCCATTACTATTGGTACATGATACAGCTAATGACCAATGTGGAATCAGCCACTAAACTGCCTCTCAATAACTCTTAGCACTCGCTTCTCTCTCTTCTCTCTCTCAATAACTTTATCTTTGTCAGTAACTCTCTTATTCTCTTTCTTCTTCTCCTTATCAGCTCCTTTTGCTCTCCCTCCTCCCTTCTCTCTTTTTTTTGACATTTTTTTATTGTCAAACTGATATACAGAGTGGTTACAGTTTCATATGTTAGGCATTGGATACATTTCCTGTACTGTTTGTTATCTCCTCCCTCATTCCCCCCTCCCCCCTCCCCCTTTCCCTTTCTCCCCATGAGTTGTTCAGTAGATTTATACTAAGCAGTATTGCAAGTATTGCTTTTGTAATCATTTGTCTTTTTTACCCTGTGTCTCTCGATTTTGGTATTCCCTTACAGTTTCCTAGTTCTGAGACCTGTATACACGGTTTCCAAAGTACTCAGATAAGATACAGAGATAGTGAAGGTACAACCACAGGAAGGGCATACAAGAAGATCATCAATAATAGAAGCTATGGTTTCACATCGCATGTTGAAAGTAACTACAACAGTGATATAACAGTTGTTTCCATAACATGGAGTTCATTTCACTTAGCATCATCTTATGCGTTCATAAGGGTATAGCTATTGGGCTCTTGTGATCCTCTGCTGTGACTTGCCTAAACCTGTGCTAATTATTCCCTATGAGGGAGACCATAGAGTCCATGTTTCTTTGGGTCTGGCTCACTTAGTATAATTTTTTCCAAGTCCTTCCATTTCCTTACAAATGGGGCAATGTCATTCTTTCTGATAGAGGCATAAAATTCCATTGTGTGTATGTACCACATTTTCCTGATCCACACTCATCTACTGAGGGGCATCTGGGTTGGTTCCAAATTCTAGCTATGACAAATTGTGCTGCGATGAACATTGTTGTGCTGGTGGCTTTAGTGTGTTCTTGTTTGTGGTCTTTTGGGTAGATGCCCAAAAGTGGGGCTGCTATGGGAGCTCTATGTTTAGCCTTCTGAGGAATCTCCATACCTCTTGCCAGAGTGGCTGAACCAGTTTACATTCCCACCAACAATGAAGTAGGGTTCCCTTTTGGCCACATCCCCTCCAAAATTTATTATTGTTAGTTCTCTTAACATAGGACATTTTTACTGGGGTGAGATGGAATCTCAATGTTGTTTTGATTTGCATTTCTTTTATGACCAGTGATGTAGAGCACTTTTCATGTCTCTTGGCCATTCTCATTTCCTCATCAGAGAAGTCTCTTTTTAGGTCTTTAGCCCACTTGTTGAGGGGGCTGTTGGTTCTTTGTGGTTTTGTTTTGGACCTCCTCCCTTCTCTATTCAACATGGCTCTGTTTCTGACAGACACTGAAGACAACAGAATGAAGCAAGTCTGAGCCTGCCACATTGTTCTATAATTTGTTAGTTGATAACTTTTTCTACCTCTAGTAGTTGTGTTTTCCCAGGTGAAGAACCTTTGGCTGAGCTCTGAAAATATTCATGCCCCACAGAAATGAGAAGTTATTAAACCAAAACTGCAGGGAACTGTAGAGGAATGCTCTATAATTGTAGGTAAACAATTTAGGACATACCTTTGAAAGCTTAACAAAATTGCTTAAAATCCTAGAGGGAAACAACCGGTACTTAAAAAAAAATCTGTTCCCAGAGGATTTTATTATCTTTTCAATCTAGTTGCTGGAAAGTTCTGATAATGCACAAATTCCTTCAGGTGTTAAAGCCTGTGTCTCTCAGTGGCTGACTAAATTAATCAAATCACATTAAAGTTAGTGTGGTTGGCCAGAGGAGTTTAATGATATTCAAAACTTTCATGGTAATAATTACAGACAAGGAGGGTCAGTCAGTTGAGAATTAATGTGAAAATTGAATAGAATGAAAATCTGCGTTAGGATTGCAGAATGTGCATAATCTGTGGAGGAGTGAAACATACATATAAAATATACTTATGTTCATTCAGAAAGGGGGAATAATAGGAAATGCATTGAATTTAACCTTAGGGTAAAGTTGAGGATTGGGCGATTCTAGTGAGAAATAGGAAGAACTAAGGATAGCTGGGATAGCAAGTTGGGCAAGATAGGTATTACTTTCTCTTCTACCTGTGTATTCTATTTAAGGTATCGAAATCAGAAGTTGCAATTTGCCCCATACTTCCATCCACACGTTTCTTCTTCCTTGTGTCATTTGTATGGATACCTTTTTTTCCCTCCATATTTGTAAATGAGAAGATGACAAAGTCTGTAAAAATAAATTTCTTGCTCAAAACATAATTGATTGAGCTGGGAATGGTGGCTCATACTCATACTATTTAGAAATCAGAGATTAAGAGGATTATAGTTGTAGACCAGCCCAGGTAAAAAAGTTTGAAAGACTCCATCTCAACCAATAGAGAGGTGTGTTTGTATACAACCATCATTACAGCTCTGCTTAAGACTGAGATGGAAAGAATCACAATGCGAGGGAAGCCAGGTCAAAACATTTCGGAGACTCTATCTCAACAGGCAAAGCTACACATAGTGGCATATATCTATCATTCAAGTTATGGCCAAAAGTATAACAGGGGATCATGGTGCCAGTGGTTCAAGCCTGTAATCCTGGCTACTCAGGAGGCTGAGATCTAAGGATTGCAATGCAAAGCCAGCCCAGGCAGGAGAGTTTGTGAGACTCTTATCTCCAATTAACCACCAGAAAACTGAAGTGGTGTGGTGGCTCAAGTGGTAGAGTGCAAGCCTTGAGCAAAAAAGCTCAGAGACAGCTCCCAGGCTCAAAAGTTCAAGTCCCATTCTCGTAAGGAGCAGCGCTGACTCCATCTTGATCTGGGAAACATGGTAGGAAATGTTGGGGGGGAGTAGATTAGGTCAACCTGACCCCAAAATTCTGCTTCTGTAAATGGCTTGCTTAACTTGGTTGTTGCTTGCTTCTACCCCCTGCGTCAACCCCCTACATCCGTGCTACGCTTTTACCTTTATAAACCCCAATTTGAGGACTGCTTGGTGTCACGGTGGCAGCTCCTGAGTCTGCCCTATGTCCCTGGCCGGTCAGCCTGCTTAGCCTGCTTTTCACTGTTGGGAGTTCAGCTCCCAAGTTTCCTGTGTCCCTGGCCGGTCAGTTTGCTTTTTGCTTCCCCAGTAAATCCATCTTTTTTTTTTTTTGGCCAGTCCTGGGCCTTGGACTCAGGGCCTGAGCACTGTCCCTGGCTTCCTTTTGCTCAAGGCTAGCACTCTGCCACTTGAGCCACAGCGCCACTTCTGGCCGTTTTCTGTATATGTGGTGCTGGGGAATTGAACCCAGGGCCTCATGTATACGAAGCAAGCTCTCTTGCCACTAGGCCATATCCCCAGCCCCTAAATCCATCTTTTTGATTGAGACTGTCTCTAAGCAGTGGACTCTTGGAGGGATGGGGAATCCTCCTCCCTTAAACCTTGTAACATTTCTAACCCAGTAACACCATGACTGACCAAAATAAACAAATAAATAACTAACCAGAACGGAAAAAGTTAGACATATGCCTCAAATGGTAGAGCACTTACTTGCCTAACATGTACAAAGAAAGCTCTGAGTTCAAACTCCAGTAAAATAGTAATAAGAGTAGTAGTAGATTGTATAGGATATCATAAAATAGAAAATTGAGATGATTTAAAACACATTTTCTGTTATTTTTTCCATGTAGCAGATTCCCCTTCCCATAAAATTAGAATACTGTTGTTGTTTTTAAAAAGAATCTACTTTAATATTCCTTTATAATCTTCCATTTTCATCAATCTTTTATATTCCAAAATTAGTATTGTGCTCTTACTGCATTTTTATAGAAGGGAGCCACAGCAGCTGGTATAGTAATTTTTTAAAAATTGATTGGCCCAATAAACAGATGTGTGTCTCCTGTGTGATATACTGAGTGTTTTGTATCAGGAAAGGAGACAGGAAAAAGGCATCAAACATTCAGCATTGGGTCATTCAGAAAACTTATCTTGGAATTCTGGGATGGCTGAAGGTGCCCTTACTGCTGTATAGGCCACTTCCCCGGGGAAACTCCTGCTGCTTCTCCACCTCCCTGCTCAACAAATGCATTCCTTGATTCAACGAGTGCTCTTATGCCATGTCCTATGATGGGACATAGAAATGCCAAGGTAAAAATAATGCATGGTTCTTGCCCTCAAGGTATTTGCTGAAGCCATCTAAAAATGTTGCTCTGGAGCCAGACGTGACCATGGAAGAGTTATAATTTGATTCTGCTTGGAGCCATGTCCTACCCTTCCCAAAGCCATCTTCATGGTTTGCATTCATTGTCTTCATAAGCCAGTTGCAGGGAGAGGAGGCCTAGTGACAGTAACCAGTTTACCCCTAAGGGTCATCAGGAAACGGAGTATGGGAAGGTTGAAAAGGGGGCCCCCTAGTGGTCTATTAGTGAGTTGGCATGCCACACACCAGTTCAAAAGGTGACTGCTTTTTACAGATTGCTGTATATGAATTTACAAGCAAGGTTGGTTTATTGGTCTATCGCTCCTGTATTCAAAAATTTGGAATGTAATTATACACTATTGGGTTAATATCTTAATTGTTGTCTTGTTAGGGAAACTCTACCCTCAAGCATATCTCTGATAATAGATTGCGTTATATAAGCCACTGCTTGCATATGAAGAAAAATAAGAATTATAAAATGTAACGTGAAGTTGCGAAAGTCATTTAACCCAAAGAAATTTCATTTTATTACATTTTTCTATTGCAAGCCCTATTATATATAGCTTAGCAAGATAATGCAGAAAGTCCCTGGTTTCCTGACAAATATTTTATAATAATTATTTTTGGTGCTTTGAATTAGGGAGAAAAAAGATGTGTTATCTGTGAAGCTGCAATGAGTATAGAATATTTAGCAGAGCCTTGGGCGGCTGTTGGACCTGCACTTCATGGGACTAAATTCTTACGCGGTGGTGCCACTTCTCCTTGGAAACTCTGTTTTTAGAGAACACCTTCAAAAATATCTATCCAATGTCCAGAGGTTGAGTTGTTCTAGTGGCATGATCCCTTAAAAATTGATTCTTGGCAGTGTGAAGCAGTTCTCCAAAGGCTTTCCTGCTGCCCTTCATAATGACAGGCAACTTCTCTCTGAAGATGCCATAGAGGTCACAACAGAGCTTCTGGCAACACGAAACAGTGTAGTGGTAACCTTGATAGCTCTAGGGCAACCTTGGCAGCTTTGGCAGAGGCCCAGGCAGCTCTCGCTGTGGCATCATTAATTGAACAAATGTTTCTGGAAAGCCTACTGTGTGGCAGGCACTGTCCTGTGTGCTGTCTTCTGTGCTGGGACATTCCTGTGAGCACACTCCACCTAATCATTCTTCAGGCCTCTGCTAAACATCGGGGAAGCATGGGTTCCAATGCTCCCACACTCCTCTGTTCTTTGCCCAGAAAACATCCAGAAGAACTAAGATTTCCTAATTGTTTCTTTTATTCGAAAAAAATGAAAGTTCATGTTGTTTACCAGACTATAGGCTTTGTGTTGATCAAAATCATTTCTCTCATCACAGTTCACCAGAACAGAAACTGACTAGGACATAAGCAGAAATAATGAGATATAAGAAAAGGAAATTCAGGAACATTACTTGGAAGGGATATATTGTATTATAATATCCTAAGGAGCGGCAAGGTGTCCTGAGACAATCATTCAGTCACATGAACATACAAAGTTCTGGAATTCCAAGTAATATGAACTTCTGATTAAGGACTTTTTCTAATAACTTGTTCCCTTCCTTCCTCCATTCCTCCCTTCCATGTATGCACATGCTTTCCATGTGCTGTTTGGGCTCTAACCCAAGGTCTTCTACACTAGGTTAACCACTGGGCTGTGTCTCCAGCTCTCTTATAGGTTTTGACTAGAATACATCCTCAAGTACCTCTTCCTCTTGCAGAATCTGCTTCCGCCACTCTTTGTAAGCACATGTGGAGATACCTTGCAACCATGAAAAGCGTTGTTTATCTGATGGCTCCACAGAGGACTAGAGCAATTATTTCCTAGACATCCCTGATGCTGCAGGCAAGAATTTTCCACCCAGCTATCGTGGCCATGTCTGTATCCCATACCACTCCTTTAATTCTTGTCACATAGGATGTAGTCTTTCTGCCTCATACCTTTTCGGGGTTTATCGAGGTATGTGTAAAATCAAGAGGGGTCAAGATCTTCATAATGAACTTTAATTCCAAGGGGAACCCAAGGCTTATCCAAGCAAGTAGAAGTCATTTTTCAAGACAAATCACCAAAGCTCTTTTCATGGGGCAACGACATCTTCATGAAATAGCTTCTTTTGCTTGTGTTTCATCCTCACTATGAGTTATGGATACTTACAAGTTGAAATGAGCTCCTTTTCAGCTCTCTTCATCCAAGGTAAAGTAGAGATGATAATACAATTCCTGAAACTTTTTTAGATGCTATCAGTGCTTAGGAAATTAAAATCAGTCTGTGGAGGTCTATTTATTTGCTTCAAAGCAATTAAGTGCACATGAATAACAAAGCAAAGCTAGTGAACGGAGGCACTCTAATAAACTTCACACCTACACTGGTAGCCATAAGATCACTAATCCAAGGTGGAATGTAATACTCAAAACTGTAACCGGATTTACACTCCAGGTCTTGGAGAAGTAATGACATCTCATGTCCATTGCCAGAAGATGTGTGGCTAGCCCCTGCACTTTTCATTGCAATGACTAATAAGCTCCAAAACCACTATCTTTTACTACCCTATCTTCTCTCAAGTGGCCTGAGATCACTAAGAAAGTGAGTGACCTGCCTTGTTCATCTGTTTTATCTCCAACATCATTTCAAACAACTGACAGATTCCCCAGTGATGATTAAATGTTTGTTTAGCTAAGAAAACTCACACTTTTGTTCATTCCCTACTAAAGGCAGCTGTAATCATCTGCCCTCCAGATAAATTCTTGCTGTATCTATTTCTGTCACATAGATATATGATAAATGGATGTATAAGATATAACAACAGCATTCCACCTGGAAGGTATAACATTTCATTAGTGTGTACATGTAGTATGAAAAGACATTTCTTTTCATTTAAAGTTTATTTTTAATAATTGCTTGTTCTTTTTGTCTTTTCCACTCTACTTAACTGTTGTCAGTAACTCTTTCGTGTGTGTGTTTGTGAATAATCATTTAAAGTAGACTTTAGCTTAAGCTACAAAATAGTTCTTGTTTTCATTATTTACATTTTCAGGTTTCATTCAAATGAATCATTAGATGAATTAGTTAAAGACTAGCAGATCCAACTTCAAATTGATCCCCCTTGGTTAAAGTTAGTTTATAGGCTTCTGGTAATATAGTCATCACAGGAGGATTGAAGTGATTATCGTCCTTATTATATTATTCAACTCTACTTAATTGTATAGACACGTAGAATTGACTTGTATTAAGACTGGAGATAGGGCATTGTTTCTTACATTCATTCAGAGGAAATGTTTTATAAACTAAGGTCTGATATACTTTTTTTTTATCAGTCATAGGGCTGGAACTAAGGACCTGGGCACACTGTCCCTGAGCTCTTTTGCTCAAGGCTAGTTCTCTACCACTTTGAGCCACAGCACCACTTCTGGTTTTCTGGGGGTTACCTGGAGATAAGAGTCTCATGGGGACTTCTCTGCCACCCCTGTCTTTGAACCTCGAATCATCAGAATTTAGCATACTGTATAGCAAGGAGCCACCAGTACCTGGCTAGAAAGTATTTTGAAGGAACTAAAATGGTCTTTGCTAGAATTCTGGCTAGAAGTATTCTGTTTCATCCAGTATATAAAAGTTCTTTGTATAGAGATAGTGCTGGCCTCTGCAAACATTGTGATTATCTCCTTTAACAAGCATAGAAATGTTTTTAAAGAAAAGGATTCTGGCCTTTTCCTAAATAGGAAAATATTCTACCAATTGTGTTCATTTTTTACTTCTACAGATAATGGAAGAATAAGCTTAGGCTGCCTCAGACCTGGATGATAAACAACTGAAAATGGCCTAATAAATGAATTTCTCTTGTTCATAGATTTCTCAGTTTATATAACTTATTTATGTCTCTAGTTCATGTGATTTATAAACATATGTAAGTGGCCAGGCACCCATGGCTCATGCCTGTAATCCTAGCTACTCAGGAGGCTGAGATCTAAGGATCATAGTTCGAAGTCAGCTGTGCAGGAAAAATCTGTGAGACTCTTACCTCTATTTAACTAGCAAAAGGCTGGAGTGAGGCTGTTCAGCTCTTGGCACTGTCACCTGGGATGCAGAGGCATGTTAGGAAATGAGAGAAAAGGAAGATAGCTGCATTCACTGTAGTAGAATTTCTAAGTAGACTTTATCATTGTAACACAGCTTCACTCTTGACTACTTCCTAAGCTATTTTTGGAGAGTTAATTTCTTATGCTTTTCATTCTGTAAACATTTTATTGATATTTTCAACTCTGCTCTATTGGCAAATGAAACCCTTGGGAGCAAGAGGAACTGGAATTCATTCTATAGACCCTTCATATCACTGAGCTAATCTCTACTCTGTGATGGGAAGATTATTGTCATGCAAGTTCACTGCTCAGCTGAGCTGTCACCAGAGCTACTGGGACCATGATTTTGAAGTTGATAATGGTGAGGACAGAGAGCTTCAAGTTTCATAATGTAACATAATCTCATTCTATATTCAGAGTGAAGAGGCTAATGCAGGTAAAATTCTCTTCTTACTGATGAAATTGTAAAGGTACCATAGACTGAGTTAGTCCCTCTGCTCGTGGAAATGCCAGGAACAGAAAGTCTCCTAATTGAATGTTATCCTAGGGCCTGTAAAAGGATTGCTATGTCTTGGTGTTGGTTTTTTTGTTTGTTTTTGTTTTCATTTCAGTATTTTGGGGTTGAACTCAGGGCCTGGACATTATCCTTAGCTTTTGTGCTCAAGGACAGCACTCTACCACTTGAGCCACAGATTCACTTGTACCTTTTTTTTGGGGGGGAGGGGGTAATTAATTAGAGATAAGAGTCCCATGGGTTTTCCTTCCTGGGCTGGCATTGAACTATGCTCCTCAGATCTCTGACTCCTCTGTAGCTAGGATTGTAGGTGTGAGCCACAGGTATCCAGCTGCTGTTGTTCTTGTTTAATTCATTCTTCAATGTCCTACTTTTGAAGTTGAAGTTGGAGTGACCACTCTTTTTACAGAAAAGGAAATTGAAGTACATAGAGGTGACAAGCAGCCACCTGAACCAAGCACTGTGCTAAGTACATTCATATGTAATACCTCATTTAATTGCATAAATCTCTGAGTGAGGTGCCATTATCTGTATCTGAGGGAAGAGCTAGTCAGTTAAGTGCCTAAGGCCTCCCTTACCTGCAGTGGAGCCAGTTGGTAATTTCTTTCTAATGTTCTTTCCATCAAGCTAGAGGTTCTTAACCTTATTCCTGTCTCCAGTCCATTTATAAGAGGAGCACACAGTCACTGGACTATCTCTCCTTACCCCCACAGATATGTTTTATGAAATGTTTATGCCCTTGTCAGAGAGGAAAGGGTAGAAATAGGAAAAAGAGCCTTAAAGAGAAATGTTCTCCCTCGGCATAGAGAAATGCTCTTCCAACCTCATAGTTGTCTTTTTCTCTAAGATTTAACTTTATCTCTGTTTTTCCAGATGAAACAAATTTATCACAAAATGTGTTGAGTATCTGCATGACTTCAATATACTGTAGGTGATGGAGACTGTATACAAACTCTGTGATGGCTCTATATTCCTGAAATATATATTCTACCCAGTGACAAAGTGCTCATCTATGATGAGATGGATGAGTAGCTGCCAGACAAGGTATCTAGGGAAGCCCTCTCTGAGGAGTGCCATTTCATCTACCACCTAGATGGCAAGAGCAGCCAGCTGCATGAGCTGGGAGTCAGGGTTTGGATTGGACATCCACTTGCCCACAGCTGCTTCTACTCCTGCTCTTCCTCTGCCTACAAAGATCTCCACCTCAAACTCATCTGGCCCAGATCCTGGCTCTAATGCTTTGCTTGATACCCAAAGCACCCACGAGGCCTGGTCTTCACCCACCTTTTGTGTATTAAAGTCTGCAGATGGTTGTGGTCTCCATGTCTTGGCATCATAGTCATCCCATGTTCTGGTCCAAAGCTCCCCAGATCTTTAGGTGTTCTCACTCACCTATGCACAGCTGGGGCCTGAGAGAGAGAGAGAGAGAGAGAGAGAGAGAGAGAGAGAGAGAGAGAGAGAGAGAGAGAGAGAGAGAGTGCATCCCCAAGTCACATGATGCTTGACATTCAAAAGGTCAGTTTGCTTCTCAAAATTCCATCAGCATTCTTTTTATATGAACAGTTTATGTCTATTAAGGACCCTGCCTCTTTCATTTCCTTATCCTTTGAAGGCAGAATTTAACATATAAGCAGGGCATAAGGCAGCTAGTAGAGGAAAGGGGAACTAGAACATTCCAGAAAGAAGTTTGGCTCAGGATTCCTTAGCTCACTGGTTTGACCCATTCCCTATAACTTTGCTTATCAGATGACTGGTAACTAGGATTTTATTCAGTATTAGTTACAGACAAAGGATCTACAGTAAAGTTCCCCATACTTAATTCTCGAGGACACAGAATTGGTGATGTCCTGAGTTTTATGTCAATAGTAGTTTTTTCTACAATCTGGTTGCCAAAATAGCTCAGTCCAGGACTTTCAGTGAATAGGAGCCTAGTCTGTGTTTCCACAAGGTGAAAATTAAACTTAAAACCCTATTTAAAAGATCAGTGATAGTGGTAATGAGAGCACATGACCCCTGGAGGCTTATTTTCAAATTAACATAATAACTACTCTAGAGACATGGCCACTTTGACAGCAGTCATTACATTCAGTCTTGCTACTCACAGTCTGTATTGGAGAAGAAAGAAAATTCCGGAACTCAGTTTCTGATTCTATGTCTAGTTTTTCACAAAAAAAACTTAAAAAGAAGCTATCTGACTGGTGGGGGTTGGGACATTCAAGATTATACAGACTTCACTGATGACGTTGAAATTAACACACATTTACCCTTCCAAAATACTTGATATTTTTATAACACCCTGTAAAGATGTTATAAATTTATGTTTTACAATTTGAACTCTGAGGTGAGGCACCAGTAGCTCACAACTCTAATCCTAGCAACTTAGGAGGGTGAGATCGAAGGATCACAGTTCAAAGACAGCCTGGGCAAGAAAGTTTGAAAGACTCTTATCTCCCATTAACCAATAAAATGCCGACCTAGAGGCATGGCTTAAGAGCTAGAGCAACAAGTATGAGGGAAAATGCAAGCCTTTGAGTTCAAGCCTTGGTACCAGCATACACACACACACACACACACACACACACATACACACCGCAATTGGAAGTTTTGTCCCCCTTCTCACTGTGAAGGCAGAGAGTCTTTCACTTTCTTAGCCCTCACAGTGTTGAGGTTATGACAAGATTTGTTCTTGTATAAAAGTTATATACAAATTTGTTCTTATATAAATGTATACAAATCTTCTGCACAAGAGGATTTGTTCATATATAAATTTTGTCATACTCAGAACCATGTACATTTTATAATTTTTGGCATTGATGCATTTTGCCAAAACCTGAATTTCTAAGATAAGCATTTCTAATAGGACTGGCATTCTATGTCCGTTTATTCATTGCTTCAGCAAGTATCCATTAGCATGTAACTATATTGGTCATCTTAAGTCTTGTTGGTTTTTAAAATACAAATCTTTTAATTTTGAGGCTTATATGACTTAAAAATACATGAATAGCTCATTTGAATCTTCCTAAGTTGGCAAAAACTCTAAGTTCTTCCAGGAAAACAGAATGAGCTATCTGTCACTGTGGTGTTGGTTTGGTTTTGTTTTTTTTTCCCTACTTTGGAGGAAAGCAAATAGCAGGAAGATCAAATTCCTTCAATAATGGATTTTTCCACTCAATTATTCAGCCGTCGAAGCTGCTAGGCCATGCAGAAATGGCTTCAGGATGTCTCCACTGGCAAATGAAGTTATCAGGACTGCCAGTCTCCAGGGAGCCTGAAAATTGTTTCAAAGTGGTCACCATGGCCCTTCAGAATTAAATGTACTTTGTTGGAGGAAAACAGTCATTTTCCTACTGGGGTTTACCAGCCATATCCTTCACCCTTCAAAGTCCTGAAGTAATGCTTAACAAACACAATTCTGTTGTTTTCAGCTGCCTATATCAGGTATCTCTAATATGATACTTTAGTAGCCTAGGTTCAAGCAAAATATATGTGCTTATGTATGTGTACATATACACACATATATAGTTTATTTTAAAAATCCACTGGGCACATTGACATCAAACAAGGCTCCTTAAAGCTTTGAATGACACTTCTCAGTCAAAGTAATGGGTTTGACCTTATTTCAATGGACATGCATTTAATCTCCCTGTCCTGTGCAATAATCTGATTTTTAAAAGAGTTGCCTCCTTACTATTGGAATATAATGAAATGAAAAGTGTTCTTTTATTAAATCAATGATGAATCAAGTGTGGTAGTGAATGCCTATAATCCCAGCACTCAGGAAGATAGTGATCAGCATGTGCTACATAACAAAACTCTATTTCAAAATAAAGCAAGCAAATGAGGAATATGGTCAATTCCTGTGCTCTCCAGTGACAAGCAAGCATATTAATTTTCTTAGTGGCTATTTTAGCTGTCTTTGGCAAAGTCCTTCAAAATGACACTTACTTACTTTTACTGCTATAGTAGTCCAAACTAATGCTGGCCACAGAGTAATGAATGAAAATTATTTACTAGTGTGTACTTGCAAAAGCCATATACATGTACAAACGTTCATAAACTCATGTAAAAATTCCAACATACTCTATGATTTGATAAATCCAGCCACAAAATTATAAACTTTAAAATATTAATAATGATTCTATAAAAACATTCTTTATCTTATGAGCCTTGAGTTATATTTTGGGTAATTCAATTTGTAGATAACCTTTTAAAAATTACCTTTATGTTGTATGAAGCAAAATCTGCTACTGTTAATCAAACTGAAAAAAGGAAAACTACTTTCACACTAAGAAGTAGAAAATTCAAGTCTTTTCTTTGTGTGTATTCCAGTCCTGAGGCTTGAACTCAGGGCCTGAGCACGATTCCTGAGCTTTTTTGCTAACTGCTAGTGGTCTACCACTTGAGCCACAGCTCTACTTCTAGCTTTTTGGTGATTAATTGGAAATGAGAATGTTCAAAACTTTCCTGCCTGGGCTGGCTTCAAATCTTGATACTCAGATTTCAGCATCCTGAGTAGCTAGGATTACAAGTATGAGCCAGTAGGGCCTGGCTTCAAGTCCTTTTTGAAACTAGTCAAAACCAAAATGACAGATTCTGGGGGATGGTAGGGGAAAACAACTTAAGAAATATTTGAAAAGCTACCATAGATTCTGACGGGCATTTGTCATGAAGTATAATGGTGCTATTAGAGCCCACATTTACATGGCAGGGTTGGGAGCTGATGGAAACTTGTCTTGTAAACCACTGTTTGTCACTGTTACCCATCTGTAACATAAACAGGAATATCAGAAGCTCCTATTGCGATGGTCATTTTCCTGGAAGTTTGTCTGTTGGCAACGTCTTGGTTGTTTTCAACAACCTACCAGGGGTCTCAGGGCTGACTCTTTTTGAAATATTACATCTTTTTTAAGCTTGGAAATCACTTATCTCTTTGAACTTAGTTTTCTATAAAAATGTAAAGAGTGGAGATAATGATAGCACTGCTCCTGCCAGCCTCAGAGGATTTGGAGGAAGGTCAAGCGAGATCCTTCATGATAAGGGGCTTTGAAAAACCACAAAGCCCTGAACGAATGTAGTCTCATCCCCATGCTCTCAAAAGTTTTCTGCCTGGAAACACATCAAGCAATGCTGAAGCTTTGGTGACATGCAGAACCCTGTGTTCAGATCAGAGTCACTGGTATGCCTGCCAATGGCTTTGCAGAACACCCTCTTTAATAGTCTCTCTACACAACATCACATGGCTGGATCCAGCACGAGTGAAGTTTCAGGACTCATTGGAGAAGATTGGCACCAATGGGATGCCCAGCCTGAGACCAAAGGCTCTTACAGTTAGCAGCACACTTTTGTCTCCTTAAAGTATGAATGAAGAGCAAATGATATCTGTGCTTCGGTTAGACAAGAACAGAGTTTAAAACCTACATTTCACTGGACCCACCTCTATGAATTCAAGTTAGATGACCTTTATGTTTCCATCTTATCCTTTGCAAAAGAAAAAAAACCCACCAAGTATGAGTAATGCACATCCAATGAGGTTGTTAAAAAGATTAAGCAACGACATAAAACACCAAATAATGCTTGCAATGGAATAAGAAGTCAATAAATGTTAGCTGCAATTAGCTAACGTGTTGTTTTTATTCCCCTCATTATCTCTTATCTTAAATGCTTATACTTCTGTTTGCCTATCTAGCAGTATAAATGCAAGCAGCTACTCATTTCCTGGAAAGAGAGATTGGTTTGTTTTTCTTTTCTGTCATGAAATTCTTCTTGAGATGCATACACAGATATGTTTTATTTCACATCAAATATTATTCCAGAGGAACACTCTTTGGTATCGAAGAGATTGGGCACTATAAGAGAAAGAGAAAGGCAAGCTTTGTTGGGAATGAAAATGATACAGAGGATGTGAAATCCCAGGAGAGTAGTAAAGCACATTTAAAATGACAATATGGGTATCACACAGTGCCCATAAAACAGCCACACACGCAGCTCCTGCCAAGCTTGTTTGCCATCACTTCCTAAATTTGGCTGGTAAGCAAAGGAGGCATCTGGAAAAATAGTTAAAACAAAACAGTTTCTAATTAGTTTAAAAATATTTTGGTTAAAAAGTACAGTAATTAAATAATGCAGTTCTGTGGGGATAAAAGGAAGCAAGTATTCTTAGGAGACACAATATTGCATTCTCAGACATCTTCAGTGAAAACATTCAAGGCTTTTAAGAGGAAGCATAATTATTTCTCCCTTAATTTTTAATTATGCAATATTCAAACTAGCAAAAATAATACAAGATACCTTTTTCTCACCACTATACATCAGCATTATACCTTAATCACAATTATTGCTAAAACCAAAATCATTCACTTTTTATATATAGCTCATCCAATCTAGTATTGACTCAAGTTGGCTGTAAAATTATTTCTCTGTGACTAAAGATCCAGTACACTGTTGGGGTTTGGAGAACCCCCTTTCTCCCCCCACGGGGAGAATGGTAACCACAAACTCTATGAAAGAGCACTCAGCCTGGCCCTCCGCCAGCGGAAGGCCAAAGGCGTGCTCACATGGACCTGCGCTAAGTTGAGGAAGGATTGCTGAAGCCTCCCCTCCCCCCAGTCCCCTCACATGTTACCAAGGGCGGAGGCGAAAAGGAAGGCATCAGGGACACGCTGCGGTGGTGGGAAGCGTCTCAAAGACTTTAATATGGAAGGGCACTTATATAGAAGTAATGGCGGGAAAGAAAGGGGGCTGGCCAAAGGGCCAGTCATAGGCTAGGGGTCACGTTCATCAAGTGACATCACGAAACTTCCCTTTGTGGGCGGGACAACCCCATCATGGTGGCACTCACGTGTTCACCTCCCAAGGGGTGGAGGCCAGAAGGTGGGAGGGACTTCCATTGTCCCAAGGCTGGTGGGAGGGCAGCCTTTCCCAGGCCATAATAATCCCCAACAGTACACTAAATTAAAACTTCTGAGTTGTAAATAAAAGTCATCTCTGTACCTTAAATCTTCATTAAATACCTAAATATCTTTTATTGAATTATCAGGTTTTTAAAATTGATCTAAACAAAAACAACTTTGTATGTTAGATGGTATAATTTAAAGCAGTTGAGAAGCTACCATGCTATCAAATGCCTATAATCCCAGCTACTTAGTATATAAACAAAGGAACAAAGATAGCACAAAATGCTGCCTCAAAAAATAAACTTAAGTATTCACTAGATAGGGTCCAAGTTTGTAAACTAGTGCTATTCATAGCTGCCTCCCAGGTTGTTGTGAGGATGAAGTGGCATAAAATAAGTCAGGTATTATCCTTATTCCTCAGAAACTGGAGCTAAGAGATAAGTAAGTAGATGAATGGTAAACAAAACTAAAATACTGTGGAGCACTGATGGCTCATGCTTGTAATCCTAGCTACTCAAGAGGCTGAGATCTGAGGATCACAGTTTGATTTCAGCCCAGATAGGAAAGTCTGTGAGACTCTTATCTCTAATAAACTACTCAGAAAAAGCCAAAAAGTGGCACCGTGGCTTAAATGGTAGAGCGCCTTGATCAAAAGAAGCTCAGGGACAGTGCCCAGGCCCTGAATTCAAGCTCTAGGACTGGCAAACAAATGATAGCAACAACAACAACAACAACAGCACACACACACACACACACACACACACACACACCTAAAATACTGAGTGTCTCAAAAAGGAATAGACAAATTTTAGATGAAGAAAAGTCAGATGAAATTTTAGAGAATATCATTACTCTCTAATAGGTGCTGGTCATATTTCTAGCACAGAAATATATTTCTAGTATAGGCTAGCTATGCTTCTAGTAGTTGAATGACCTGATAGTTTTTTGGCTTCTGAAATGTAACTAGTACTTAAAATCTTACAAAGAACTTTCAGGAAAAGCTCCGAAGGCACATGTGTTGTGACCCATGATCTTCTCAAGTTAATTAAGTATGGAATCATGGGGCAGCACAAGAAGGCAAATGCCTACAAAGGAGGAACATGCTGCCCAGCCTACAGGCACTGACATTTCCTTTTTCTATCTGCCTTGCCACATGACTCTCTGTCTCTCCAAACACAGACAACTATCTTTAAGAATCCATATGTTGTGAATTAACCTGTGGCATTAATCATAGCTTGCTTATTTCATATCAGTCTTTTCCCATGCTACACTCAGCTCTTGTGTTTATGACTGAGAGGTGGAATTGGAGTAATTCATTTGGAAACAAATATGCAAATAATTGTATTTAACAAACATAGCACTTGTAATGAGAGTCCCTCCTGAATGCAAGTAGGAGCTTAATAAGTTAGGAGTTAACTCTTATGTACTGGATATGTTTTTAGTGTCTTCAAAAACATGATCATATATTTTCCCTGGCAGTAAAAATGATCAGCACAGGCATCCACTGCAGAAGCATTCTCTCTGGTGGTGCTTTCAAAGATGACATCTTGGCTACGGAAAAGGAATCAGAAACCAGGTGTTGGTGGCTCACACCTTAGCTACTCAGAAGGCTGCCATCTGAGAATGGCAGTTTGAAGCCAGCCCAAGCAGAAAAGTCCATGAGACTCCGATCTCTGGTTAATCTATAGAAAAGCCAGATGTAGAGCTGTGGCTCAAGTGGTAGAGTGCTAGCCTTGAGCAAAAAAGCAAAAGGAATGCAATTAGGCCTCAAATTCAAGCCCCAGTATTGGCCCACGCATGCCCCCATGCACACACATTTATAAATGATGCCAAGACTCTGGAACTCTTAAAACTCAGTCTCCAGGTGAGAACTGCACAGATCGACCTAGGGCAGCTGTTTAAGAATTTTAAGGACAAGAACTTTATTATTTTGTGTCTTAGAATTCCGTTCCTTTGCAAATGACCCTCCATTGAGGCTTTTCATGGCTACTGACACTTTTATAATGGTTGTTCCAATTGTAATTATTTGTTTGTGAATTTATGAGTTCTTGCTGAGCATGTCAGAAGTATCAATTACTGATTTGTTGAACATGTGTGCATTTGAGCAGAGAAAATGGCCTCATTTTGTTCATCACTATATCATCAGTACAGAGTATATGTAGAGTAGATAGTACATAGAAGGCACTCTTAGTTCTGCAGAGAGAAGAGAAAATTCTGAAGGAATTCATTTTCTTCATAGTCCCCTCCCTCTTTTATATTATATGGTTAAAGATTCATTTGGCTGGGCTGGGAATATGGCCTAGTGGCAAGAGTGCTTGCCTCGTACACATGAAGCCCTAGGTTCAATTCCTCAGCACCACATATATAGAAAATGGCCTGAAGTGGCACTGTGGCTCAAGTGGGAGAGTGCTAGCTTTGAGCAAAAAGAAGCCAGGAACAGTGCTCAGGCCCTGAGTCCAAGGCCCAGGACTGGCAAAAAAAAAAAAAAAAAAAAAATTCATTTGGCTATTACATGAAGGGAAAAAGGTTTTTTTTCACTTATATCACAAGTAAATAAGTTTTTATTATAGTAGCCAGAGCATTACCCTGCCAACTCTTATATCTTTCATCTGGTTTCTCTTTGATAACCCAAATATAAACATAATATACTAAAAGTCTCCACACAAGATGTAGAAAATATCTTCTTTAGATTTGCTTTAATAAATGTGAAAAACCCTTGTACCTGCTCTTCAGATTTACAAAGTTGACTTAGGGAAAATGAATGGCAAGTGTCTCTTTAAAATGTTATTCGGAAACATTTGTGCAAATGTCATTTTTCCCCTCGAAGTGTTTCCCTTGCACAAGAGAAAATTTCAGCAATCACTCCACTGATTGTTCCTTCTCAGAAATAGTCCTCATATTTCTATAAACATTTTAAATCATCACTCAAATCTAGCTTGGATAAGAAAAACAGTACTAGTAAGAGAATTGAAATATTTTCAGAACCTGGAACAGGAGCTCCTAAATAAGGAGGCTTCTCCTAAGTTTCATGACTCGGCCACCTTTTTTACATTAAATAGAAATTATGAATTGAATGTGAAATAGGCCTTATTTACAATCAATATAAAATGTTTAAGCTTTGTTTCTTCTTCCTCATTTTCTGCTTCTTCTACATTATCCTTCCCATTTCTTGACACACACACACACACACACACACACACACACACACACACACACACTCCAAAAAGAAAAAAAACCAAAACCTTACATAGGCTTTGTTATGGGACTCAATAATCCAAAGAAATGTAGTAGCTCTTTACAAAACAGTTTTTGTTTTCAGAGATAGAAGCCCTAGACTAGGATTCTGAAAAGGAAAGGTAAGAAATAAAATCCACTAGATTCATAGAGTGAGTCCCAATGAGGAAACCCTAACATCCAAAAAGATCATGGAACTTGACCAAGGTTCCCACCACCCCTTAAAGGTATAGCCAGGCTTAAGAGTCTTATGTCCTGCCATATATTTTAATCAAGTTCAAAATGATGTATCCTTGTGCATAACAGTCAATCACTGGAAGCAGGACAGCTGAAAAACAAATCCCTTGCTATCTTCTCTGTCCGGCCCTCACCCAGTAATTTTTCCCTCCATGATCTAACAAAACCAGTCATTGTGATTTTATCAGGAGAGTTGCTCAGGTTTCACTCTCTCCCTTTTGATTCTCCCTGAGAAATGTCTGTGCCTTTACTGTGGAGAGTGGGAAGGGGGAAGGCTTTTCAGGGTGGTACAAATAGATTTGCTTAGCTATAAGTGGCATTTAGTTCAGATCATATGCAGCTTCGCATAGTCACAGTTTTGAAGTCACCTTTACTCATCACTAATAATATCTACTTATTTTACTCTGTTTAGGCCACAGTGTAAAGTACCCTGCCATTAATTTCATCACTTTCTTTAACCCTTCACTGTTTTTCACATATTCCTTATACTATGTTATCAAACTTTTAATATAATGTCAACAGTATGTTACATACCTGCTTGAAACTGTCATCCATTTTCTTGTTTCAGAATTCTTGTTACCAGTGTTCATTGTATTTCTGTCTGTGTGTGTATGTCCGTGTGCACACATGCACACTTGTGCCAATACTAGAACTTGAACTCAGGGCCTGAGTGCTGTCTTTTAGCGTTTTCACTTAAAATTAGTGTTCTGTCACTTGGGTCACAGATCCACGTCTGGCTTTCCGCTGGTTTATTAGAAATGAGTCTCACAGACTCTTCTACCTGGACCAGCTTTGAACCATGATCCTCAGAACACAACCTCCTCTCAGTAGCAAGGCTTATAAGCGTGAGCCACCAAACTCCCGGATGTATTTATTTTAAGGAACTCAATTAAAGTTCTTTGTCACAGATAGCTAGGATGAGATATTTTCTGGTTAACAATAATGTATTTATTCTAGCTCATAGAGTACTATGTATTTATTAAGTCAATACACTAACGTGTTAATTTTCAAAACTCAAGTGAGTAAAATATATTTATCACTTAATGTTCATTAGTTTATTCCTTTATCCAAAAATATTATTTATTGGCTAGGTCAGGCAGTGTTCTAGAGGATGATGAAGAAAAATAGCATGCTTTGGGTCTATAAAGAGTTTATGGTACCTTTGGGGAGCTAGATAGGAATTCTGATATGGGAAGGATTATGTGGTCAGAGGAAGAACACACACTTGGAGGATATTCCACAAGCCAGTAAGCCAGGATTAGCATATCAGAGAAGCAGGAAAAGCTTAGTTTGATCTTGGACAATTAAGGAACTACTGGAGCTTTTGATTTGTTATAGAAATAGATGAGGAGGGGGACCAATGGAAGGGGTGACATTGATCAAGTTGCACTGGTACTCATAAATTGACATGTTGAACAAAACGCCTTTGGACAATTAAAGATTTTTTTAAGTTTACAAAAGACTTTAAAGGTTAAAGATGGAATAATGTTAAGAGTTTTAGATGGAATCATTGTGAATAAACCCTTTTGCCTGTGTAGGCCTTACTCCACATTTTTGCTTCTCTCTTACCTCTTCCTTCATTGTCAAATTGTACAACCTTTACTTCCACTTCGACCATTTATCACTGCATGACAGGCTGAAGTGGTAATTTTTTTTCCCTTCAAGTCTATGACTCTTTGAATACCTCCATAAATCAACACCATTTCATTCTAACAGGTACTTATCAGTTTTAACCTGTTTCATGCCTTGTCTAGCTTCCAACTTGGCCCTTTGTTACACACGCCACCTCTAACCGAATAAATTTCTTTTTCATCGTGAGTGTCACACTTTTTTCCTCCAGTGATTTTCTGCTTCTATGTACATAATGGCCCTGAGCTTTCTTCTAACTCATCATTGAAGATCTTGAAATAGCAGTAATTTCAGTGTCATAGGAGCCCAGTTTGGGAGTTTATGAGTACAGAGAAGACAGAATAAAATACCCCAGTCTTTCTTGACAGCTGTATTGACAGCCAAAGTGCTAATGCAACAGTGTCGTGAGACCACCACCAAGGCTGAAGACAGCAGAGCCTGTCTTGTTTTCATCCTCACAGACACGGACCTTGTTGCAGCTCTGTTATAAATCTCTTCCTCCTTTTAGGAAAGCCGCCATCCTCTGTTCACAACAGTTAACTTTGTGCTGGCTTTTGTTGCATACATCTCTACTCAGGCAATCTGTGGGGCAAAATAAGGACTCATGAGTTCTTTCACCTTCTAACTTTTTGAGCCTATTCCCAGGTCTTTCAAATCAAATCTCCAATTCTACCCACAATTTTGAACCTTCTGCTGCCATTTCAAAAAATTTAGTGAGATCTGATCCTAAAAAATTAATTTTGTAGGTCTGGAAGTTTACTTCCATTGATGATTTGGGCTTTATAGGAAACCCTAGTAGCCAAAAACACTAACAGTCTTTGAGAAGTTTCACTGCAAGAGTTGGCTACTTCAGAAACAAGTATGCCTGTGCTGTTTTCAGCATGCACTTTCTGAAAAGTACAGTTATTATATGGGACTTCCCAGAGTTAACACCTTTGCAAACTGAATTATTGCTCACTCCATGATTGATAAGGGAAAAATCAGCTGCTACTGGAATGACAAAGATATTCATTTGTTCGTTTTTCACTGAAGACTGCGCTAGGAAGAAGGGCACTAGAATGTCCACTGGAGCCACTGACATTGACACCTTTCCCTTGAGGGAGTTGACTGGTCACTTCATCTTTTGCCATCAGTGGAGATAATGACTTACTAGGGAATTATTATCTGTTGCACGAGAGAGTTGTATCTGGCTTTTTAGTTGTACCTGGAACTTGGAAAGGAGTTGGCCAAATGTGCACCCCGACTTCAGTCCTTTTATTATATAAATGTTAAAAGGAAGAAGAGCAGTAGGGAATGGCTTCTCCACTGACGAGTAGAAGGATCAAAATCCTAGTGTTATAGCAACTTTGATCTCAAGGTCCCCACAAAAGTTAAAATAAAAATAGACCTTGCATGCCCTATTTTCTGACCTTTTTAGTAACTCATAATGACACAGAAAACATAATCTTTCACTCACAAAAAAATACTCACTAGAACATCCTTGTTTGTAATTTATTAAATTCCATTTATTTCTACTTAGCATAGCACAACCCACAAAATGTTGTTGAGTACTTCTAGTAGATTACATTTCCAGGGATGGCTGTGGCAATAACCCTTTTCTATCTTTGCTTTTTCTTTAAAATAACAGCTTAACTCAGCTATAATTCACATAGTATGAAATATAACCATTTAAAGTACCTAATTTGATGCTCTTGAATATAGATTGTACAACCATAGGTTGTAGAGTCACTACCATAACTGATTTTCATTTGGAATACTTTCATTAGCTCCTTCCCTTTTCAAGAAATCTTCATACAAATTTTCCACCCTCTACTTTCTATGCTACACAGCCCTAGGCAACAACTAGCTATAACACTTTCTGTGTCTAGATTTGTCTATTTTGGATATTTCATATAAATTGGATCATATAATATGTGGTCTTTAGTGACTGGCTGCTTTTACATGGCATGGTTTATTTTCTCTCTCTGATAAGTGAAGTTAATATTTTGATTTATTTTTAAGAGAAAGTGAAGTTAGTATTTTTATTTTTCATTTTGTAGTTTATTGATATGGAAGAATCTTTAAAAATAGTATTTAGTAGGAGTCATTGGATACATAAATGATAGGAAATTATCATTAATATACATAAAATAAATACAAGAGTTACCCATGTTACAGCACCTATCAGTATTTCAGTTACTTTTATTGTCAGATACATTTTCATTACATAGAAATACCATAGTTTACTTATCCATTTATCAGTTGGTGAACATTTAGGTTGCTTCTTCTTTGGAGCTGTAAGCATTTATCCACAAGTTTTTGTGTGGAGGTCTGGTTTTATTTCTCTTGGGTATTTGCCTAGTGTAACTTCCGAGTAATTGCACTTACAGTAACTCACATTTATTTATAACACTTGACATTTCCACAAACAGTGAATGAGGGTTCCAGTTGCTCCATCCTTACCCACATTTGTTATTACCAATCTTTTGATTATATCCTTCCTGGGGAGAATAAAAATAATTTTTTGTAGCTTTCATTTGCATTTTCCTGATGGCTAATGATAGTGATTATCTTTTCATGATTTTAGTGACCATTTGTGAATCTTTGGATATGTGTGTTTCCAATTCCTTTGTCTATTTTTTTTTTCTGCCAGTCCTGTGGCTTGAACTCGGGGTCTGAGCATTGTACCTGGCTTCTTTTTGCTCAAGGCTAGCACTCAGCCACTTGAGCCACAGTGCCACCTCTGGCCATTTTCTATAAAAGTGGTGCTGAGGAATCGAACCCAGGGCTTCATGTATACAAGATGAACACTTTACCACTAGGCCATATTCCCAGCCCCCTCCTTTGTCTATTTTTAATTGTGTCATCTTCTTTTTATTATTGAAGTATGAGTTCTTCATATGTTCTATATACAGATCTATATGTGATTTGTAAATATTGTGAATCAGAGGCTTTCTCTAATTCTTCCTCTACGTATTTTATAAATAAAGAAGCATTGGTTGAGATCTGGGAGCTCCTATAGAATTTCAGTTGTTCTAATGCTCCGTTACTCAGGGACAAGTCACTTCATCCCCTAGGAACTCATTTTCTTCCTGGGCCACAGAGCCTTGCAGGGTAGGTGGAGGTTCCTCAGTTACGACCTAGTGGGGAAGGAGAGATAGAAGCAGAGGACAGGATGGAAGGGTAGGCCTCCGCATCTTTTCAAAGCAGCTGTTTTCTTCTGATTTATATATTAAGTAAAGGAGTTTATTATTGGTATTGTTATTTTGAAGAAGAAAATGATAGGGGGAGGGAGAGAGGGAGAGGGAGAGAGGGAAGCAAAGAGGGAGGGGAATTTTCTTTGAAGAACCACTTAATGCTGTGTTCAACTTTGAAAGCTGAAGGAATATGGACAGTGGCCAGATGAGATTTATGAAGATGCTCTTCATCTTTCCCTCATGGAAACATAGGGTTTAACTTTTGTTTAGTGTATGTAAGAGATATTTGTTTCTGGAGAATTCATTAAAAAGCAATGAGAACAAAGCACAGTGCAGATTTTAAGAAGAACTCTCTGGTCACGTGGGTAATCACTGGGATGGCTTATAGAGAATGGTAAGTATGTTGTTTCCATCTCCTTACATATTGTGAAGCCTAGAGGTTGTATGTAGAGGGTCCTTCCTAGTTCCAATGCACTAAAATGTCTCTGCAAATCATGGACACTTAACTGAACTTTTCACTAACATTGTCCTTACATGAAGTACTTACCTGGATAGTTTTGAGTGTCCTACATTTATTGAAAAGACATTAATTATGTGGAATACTTTGTCTTCAATGTAGAATGTGTAAAATGTAGTTCCTTCATCCTGAATTAATTATGACATTCATTTGAAAACAATGACTGTAATTACATTTGGCATTTGAGGGCCTATCACAGAAAACAGCAGCTTAAACAACAGTTTTGTCTTTTCATTCTGTGAATAAACTGCCATGTGTCTCAGTTCCATGGTATTGGAGACAAAGTTCCTCCCATTTACAGGCCCAAGCCAACAGAAGTTCTTCTTGGAGTTTTCCATCTTCAGAATGCCTTCCAAACTTCCCTTTATTTTTTTAACCTCTAGATATTAACCATAAAGGCAGGATGGGACCATCCATGTTATTCCTTTATTCATCACTCTTCCTTTGAGATAAACATCACCATCATTTGTAATGCCATCTGTGAAGCAATCACTACAAACACCAGCCTCTCTTCTCATTCGCTGTCCTCTGACTTCAAAACACATACCTTGCAATCAATAAAAGATGAACTTGAAACTTTAAGAGTAATTTTGTATAAAGCTTTCATTCACTGAATATGACCTTCCCCACCAAATGCAATCAAGGTTACCACACGAAGATGATGATGCCACATTCCCATGGCACTACCTTGTGAAACTTCTTCACTGTTTCCAAACAGCACATCATCCAGGCAGCTGTCGTTTGCTCTGGTGGCTGTGACATAGCCACCATGGCCTGACAGGTCTTTCTAGGTTTTTCTCTCACACTTGGCATATATTCAGAAAGAATAAGTAGCACTGTGCATGGAGTCACTTCTTCCCTACAAATGAGACAGTAATATTGTGGGGAAAACATCTCTGAGTTTATGTAAGTTTTTTTTTAATCTAATATGTACTCGCTGCAGGACAGACACAAGAGCCTGCTTTCTTTCAAGATTGCTTAGCAGAGAGGTAGATGCCTGTGCCAAAGACACACTTAGTGTTGGACTCTGAGCATCAGCCTTCCTGCCTCTGTTTCCAAGTGCAAATATCAGAAGCCTTTAAAACTTGCTCTGTGCATTTCCAGTTTCTCAAATTAAGATCAACCAGTAAGCTAGATTGCTCTGGTTGGTGTTATCTTTTTAAATTATTTTTGTTGTTCCTTCACTGAAATACTTTAAGATTATAATCCTCCCCCAGTCCTGCTTCCATTCTTCACTTCTGTGATTCTCTTCCCAGAAACGTGGGTCCCCTGTGGCCAAACTGCCAGCCTGTACTTCCCCAAAGTAGAATCCAGAGCATTTTGGCTATATTTTAGGATACTACAGAGAGAAGAGAGAGAGAGAGAGAGAGAGAGAGAGAATGTTAACAAGGATCAGATCCTTCTATATTTATTAACTGTCTTGAGGATATACCAGTGATGACATTGGTGTAAGGTAAATTATCAGAGAAGCCACATTTTGAAGAATTGAATTTTGGAGTCTTTATTAGAATGTTAGCAGTTTGCAAGCAGCCAGTTGTTACAAAATTCTGCAGCCTGAAAATACCCTTAACACTGTTAGGAAACAGGTTAGAGAGGAAAAAAAGAACAAAAACAATACCAACAAACCAATTCAGCTCCAATGGAGAGCTGAAGTGGGATGCTACGGTGACCAGAGATGAGCCAGGAGAGAGGACACAGGATGCAAACACGGAGACATGTGGCATGGCATAAATAATGGCACCTGAACTGGTCTCCACCTAAATAGGGTCAGGTCAGGGGACAGGGTCACAGGAAACTCCCAGTCCCAGATACTGGACTGACATATTTAGTAACCTATACGCCAAGTGCCCACCTCTGTCTCCAGGGATTTAGGTACACCCATCACATGGGAGTAGGACTTCTTTTCCTCTACACACCCATGAAGACAAGATAACAGATCCTGCAATTCACCATGTGGCCAAGATGGAGCCGGCCAGACCTGACCTCCTTACTTCAACATAAGTAATATTTACATTGACCCAGTGTTGTTGAAATGCTAAATGTGGTTAATAAATCTTCCTTTTTAAAATTGTCAGATAAAATTGTCAAGGAATTCATTGTGTGTATCGAATTGCTAGGTTATCTGCAGCAATGTATTACCGGCAGCAATGTATTCTGAGCATTACAAATAAATAACAAGAATGTGTGTGTGTGTGTGTGAGAGAGAGAGAGAGAGAGAGAGAGAGAGAGAGAGAGAGAGAAATTTTACTGAGATTTTCTACTGCAAGACTTGTACTTTTCTGATTCAAATTATATGTACCATATTTATAGCGTTTTTCTGTTTAATTTTTACTGAAGACTACTTGTCTTTTTAAAAAAGTAAACACTGACTCTTGTACTCTCATTGATTAATGATGGAAACTTGGGATATGTAGGCCCTAAATTTTGGAAGCTATGCCTCCAGAGATTTCCTAATGGCAGATTTCAAGCAGGCTTCTCAAATCTAAATGATTTGTGGCTACTCGTTTCAGTGACTATTTCAAACATTAACTTAGAATATGCTGTAAATATTGTTCTAAAACGAATATCTTGCCTTCTCTCAAATATTTTTGTTTGTGTTTTACTCCTTTGGGGTATGTATAATACACCATTTAAATAACCAAGCATGTCTTGTAAATATTTCCAGCTGATGACTCTTACCTTTCTTTATTTCTTCTGACATGTTGTCCTCTCTCACTCACCACTCTTTATATTCAGAGAAGGAAGTACTGGTGTCACTGATGTTCTTGTATTTTAACACTGATAGAGATCAATGAAGGATCTAGAGCTGTCTGTTAAAAACTAGATGACAGCTAATATTAACTAGCACACATGTATTTATTCAGGGCACGAAAGTACCAGGGGCATGTACAAGACAAGAAAATACTGTGATAAGGTCCATCATGAGAGAGATTTTAAAGCTTCCACCGATGGGAGCCCTGGTTATCATACACGAGTTGACACAAGTACTAGCATAGACAATCCAAGGCAGGAAATAGCCACAATGTTTTGTTTTCCAGAGTGTTGTGCTTACTAACTTGATCTTTATAAGATGGAATGAGTTCTTTCTTATGGCCCCTATATATTACTCAAGGTCCAAGATGAAAAGCCACACAGTGACTTCAGCAGGAAAAAGTTTGACGTAAAGACTTATTATTAAAGCACATGGTTGTAATCTCAGAACTCAGGAAGGTGAGGCAGGAAGATGGAGAGTTATAGACCACACTAGGCTATATAGCAATACCCTGTCTCAGAGTACAAAAAAAAGAATTATTATTAGGACTCATGATATAACCCAGTGGTGAAATATTTACCTAGCATGCACAAAGTCCTAGGTTTAATTCCCTAAAAGGGGAAAAAGAATGATCATTTATAAGAGGGATTTGAGGGGGAAAATATTAAAATCTCTACAGAATAGAAGTACCAGAAATAAGAAGCAGCCACTACCCTTAGCTCTCTGAGAATCCAAGGAAAAGCAATTCAGTTTCCTAGGATTCAGATCTAGATAACTGGAGAGAGAAGCACTTTAACTGTGGGACTGGCATATGATGTCATTCTGGTGGGACATGCTAGAAATGTATCATTGGATTTCAGGAAAAATTATTGACAATGAAGCACCTCATTTCCCACAATGTCTCAGCAATAGTCTTTATAGTCAAAGCTGAACTTTAAAGGGAAGATCCTTTAAAAGCCCAGCTAAACTTTTGCAGATAGGCAGTGAAGTGTGAATTTATAGCAGAGGTGATAAATTGATAGCTGGAACTACTTGCCTTCTCATTTCCTAGGGACTTGCCAACGCCCTCTCTCATTTCCAGTATAAAATCATGCTGAATACGTTTCAAGTATGTTCTGCCCACCCAGCTCCACCCTCTCCAGAAATCCTGATTGGCCTTTAAAGGAGTATGACCCATGGCTACAAATTAGTAGTCTAAGCTAATGAGATCACATTCAGTAAGACTGTTGGTTATCTCTATGTGCAAAAGATAGAGAAAGAACAGGTTTATCAGTGCTCATGAAAATGACAAAATGGCAGTTATTGAAAGAAACCCCCCTTATTCTAATGGTTGGCATTAAGTATACTATGTGCTTAATATTTGGTGTGATTCCTTAAAAAGTAAATTGAATCTATTGGTTTGCTCATAACAAGAGACACATTGGCTTCATTTGCAGCTGCAGAGCTTTTGCCATGTCCTAAATATTGCACTCAAGTCTAGGTGCCTCTTTAATAAAAGACAAGGAAGAACCACAGCACTTCCAAAACAGCATCAGGAGGAGGCTGAGAGTGTTGAAAGGACCTGAGGGTGTTAGTCTAAGAAAAAGAAGTCACAGACAAGGCATGATTACAAGTTTTGTTAGTGTTTTACCTTGGAAGATAATTTTAACATGTTCTCTAGTATTCTGGAGGGCAGAAGAAGAGGAATTGTCAGGGAGGCCTTATACAAAAGAAAAATGAGGGGCTGGGAATATGGCCTAGTGGTAGAGTGCTTGCCTCATACGTGGGAAGCCCTGGGTTCGATTCCTCAGCACCACATATATAGAAAAAACCAGAAGTGGTGCTGTGGCTCAAGTGGTAAAGGAAGCCAGGGAGAGTGCTCAGGCCCTGAGTTCAAGCCCCAGGACTGGCAAAAAAAAAAAAAAAAAAGGAAAGGAAAGGAAACAAAAACGATACTCAAAATAAGAAAGTTCTCTACCTCAGCAATGCTGGGAAAATTCAAGAACTACTTTAGGAGGCATGTAGCACTTCTCTTGGACAGGGATAGCACAGATATCTTTGAGTTTCTTCTTTCTCTGTCCATTTAGGAGATTATCTAAGCAGGTCAATGTAGCCCTGTTTATTCAAACACTGCTGCAGAAGGTAGTAAATCTTAAACCTGTTTAGCCCATCCTCTAAATTGTTTATGCCGAGTGATGCCACATTGTCTTGCAGGAATAAAATAATGAAGGAACTTCTAAACTCAGCCATTTTTTTCTGATCCTGTGGCTTGAACTTTGGGCCTGGGCACTGTCCCTGAGCTTTCTTTGCTCAAGAATGGCACTCTGTCACTTGAGACACAGCTCCACTTCCACCTTCCATGATTAATTGGAGATAAGAGGCTCACATACTTTCCTGCCTCTACTGGCTTTGAACTGTAATCATCAAATCTCAGCCTCCTGAGTAGCTAGGATTACAGGTGTGAGCCCTGGCACCTGGCTTAAAATCAGCTTTTTATTTCTAGGCAGCAGCAAGACTTGCAATCACTCCTTTCCTAGAGACCCAAACACTTAAATTCCAGCATATAATTAAATTGCATAGGACCATTACTAATACTACTATGCGAGTAAGCCCTTCAGGATATAGACATTATTATAATAAAATGAAAAAAATAGTGGTTTGTTTAAACAATTTTGTGAATTTTTAGCCTGAAGACTATTACTTTCCTACAATGTGAAGCAATTTCTAATATATAACTATTATAAAATAACCTGATTACATTTTCAAAGATGAACAATGACTATCTTATGTTTCCTAAGACATGTGATTTGCTTCTTCTGTTTTTCCAGATAATGCTTTTTAAACTGAGTCAGCTATATATGATTTGTGGTATCATGTTTGGTGTTAACCAAGAAGAGGATATATATGAAAACTATGAATACTATGCCAATAATTGGTTAACCTCAGTGGTGCTTTGAGTGTTTTAAAGTAAGTGTGGTTTCTTTCAATAAATACAAAGGATGATAATGGTGATGATGATGACCTCAATGAGAATGATGATAAGGAAGTCTAGAGATGTCTGTTAGTATCATAAAAGGCTTTTGAAATCTTTTTACTCTTTGCTTCTGTTTTGGTTGTCTGTATGTTATTCTATTTCTCTATGTCAGATACCCTCTGGAAAACATCAGTCCATCCTTTATGCTAGCTAAACATTTGAAAGCATAATTTAGTGATTTCTCTTCCATTCTGAATTCAACAAGTACAACCTTCTAGTGAAAGAACATTTATTCCCATCCACAACCAGTAATTGAGAAGCTACTTGATGACAGGCATTTTTGTTTGCCTGTTTTTACGCAAGTGGCAGGAAAAATGGCTAGTAAACTGCATACAGCTTATACCTTAGGACTAAGCAAATACACTTGGGTCCTCTCTGTAGGGCAGTGTGGCCCACAATACCTCCATCCTCATCAGTTTGGCTGAATGTTATGTTATGCCAGATTTCCGGTCCCCAAAGACCACCAAGGAGCAGATACCGATGCAAATGCATGAGAGTCTTTATTGCAAGCTCAAGCTTGGACCCCAACCGTCACCGACACAGAGGATCTGTATTGAGAGCCCCGACCCTCAGATAGGCAGGGTTTTTATTGTGATTACAACAGGGGCAGGGTATTTCCAACTTGCCAGATACTTGATTGGATGGCATTTAGCAAGCAAGTCTTGTCCTATTTCCATTGGCTATCTACCCTTTCAGATACCTATTTTGGCTTTGATATTGGGAAGTGGCCTCGATATCAGGAATTGACAACAGGTTGTCACGTAGCACTGATGCAGGGGGGCTAGTGCAGGGGGCAGAGCAAGTCACAAATGGGTAAAGCAAGCTGTTTACAGAAGCAGAATATTGCGTTCAGGCTGAACTAGTACCAACTTTATTTGAACAATTGCAACCATGCTTTCCTATTACCACTAAGCAAGCTTGAGCGGGCTAAAACAATCCAGTACTCAATCGTAAGTAAACCAACCCAACAGTTACCATGGCATTTCTACTACTATGGTTATTTCTACTATTATGGTTATTTCTATAGTCTATGACTATGATCATTTTTTACTGTCCATTACCATGTTTGCTACCCAGGTATAGAGGTGAACAAGTGCTCCCTACATTTTTAAATGTCAAACTACAAGAAACTAGTCTCACAGGTGGGGGTGCAGCCCTCTATCATGGAGTCCTCACCAGAGTTTATAAGCTGTTATAATTTTAACACTAAAACTTATATTTAGTTACTCCAGTTTTCAGGTCAGCCCTAACAGTTACAGCTGTGATGAACCAGGAGTAATTCTCTTTCTATGAGGTCTCTGTGAGCAACCACCTGGGGCTGTCACCTGTCACTACTTGGTTGCAGATGGAAGGCCTACTTGTGTGTTTTATTATGGCAGTGAGGGATCATTTTTGAGACAAGTACAACTGCCTTTAAAGATTCAATGAAGACATCAGTAGAAAGTTGTTAATTTCATTTTAAACTGTCCTAGAAGTTCTCATATGGGAAGAGTTTGCTATCTATATATGTTCACCTTTATTAAAGTAATTACTAATGTTGCAGGCATTAAATTAATTTCTTTTGATGCCGAGTAACTATTTTTCTCTCTACCTTTCTCCCAGCTCATTCCTTATAGAAGCACCACTCTTAGGTCCTCATATAATCTTAATTATTCCCTTTGTTACAGGCTCTATTTTCCAATATAGTCATACTTGGTGTTCAGGCTACATGTGAGTTTAGGATTCAAAGGCATGAGGCACCAAAGAGGAAAGAGTGTTACATTTTAAATGGGGACATTGGCTGGGAATATGGCCTAGTGGCAAGAGTACTTGCCTCTTATACATGAAGTCCTAGGTTCAATTCCCCAGCACCACATATATAGAAAACTGCCAGAAGTGGTGCTGTGGCTCAAGTTGTAGAGTGCTAGCCTTGAGCAAAAAGAAGCCACGGACAGTGCTCAGGCCCTCAGTCCAAGGCCCAGGACTAGCCAAAATAATACTAATAAAAATAAATAAATAAATTGAGGACATTAAGTTAAAATCTGCAGAGTGAACAGAATCTTTTCAAGTCTTTCATTCATCAACTCTAATAAACTAGTATCCAGAAGCCTGGTTCCTAAGAAGACTATAGGATCTTTCTCTAAAGAGCATGAACCACACCATAGAAGGAGTCATGAGGAATGGGGGAAGGTGCACTTATTGGCACTAAGTTACAATTAGATAGGAGTAAGGTGTTTCCTCTTGCGCTAATGGACAATATAATATACATGTGCATTTGCAAAGTTAAATGTGACCTATGGTTAATGAGGATTTACAAAAATAGGACAGAATCTTTAAGCAGTCATACTTTTTATTAGTGAATCCACTATTTTTTCTTCCATTGATAATATTCTCTTCCAATATGATTATATTATTATACTGTGAACTATAAAGCATCCAAAAAACAAAAAGAAAGAAACTGAACCACACTAAAACCTATAAAACTGAAAAATCCCAGGTGCCAGTTGGTCATCTAGTTACACTTCAGTGTAATCCAACTGTAAGTTATCCAGAGAACTTCCAGTCATATTTTCAGTTTCTCATTCTTAAATATAAATGAACAGAAAAGGGTTATATGACATTTAAAGACAGGCTTCAGTATGAAGTACAGAAATGAAAACAAATAGGGGGGGGGGGGAAAAAAGAGCCCAGAGGAAACAAATAGTACCTAAAACAGAATCAAGTGTCAAAGAGATTATAATTTAAATGTTCAGAAAGCTAAGAGAAGAGATTGAAGTAATATGATTTTGCATTAACCCATGCTGAAGGCATGACTCAAGTGGTAGAGCACATTCCTAACACGCAGGAGGTCCTAAGTTCAAACCCCAATCAATGCCACTAAGAAAAAGGTGGTTATGCATATGTGGACATATACATATGCATAATATTTAACTGATGAAAGACTAAGTTTAAAAAACACTTGGGCATTTAAAATTAGATATCTAAGTACTTTTCTCAATAAAAAGACCTCAGAATATAGAAGAAAAAGAAGATAAATGGTTCAGTATAGGGAAGAACACAGAAATGTGGGGGCAGTAACCAACTACTCATTTAAAAATGCCCAATATCTAATAGCTAAGAGTTTCTAAAGAAAGAAGGAAATTTAAAAGACTATATTAAATAAAATTTTAAAGAAATTAACCAAGATTTCTGGGACTGGATGACATTAACTTTCAGTGTGAAAAGACTTCCAAGAACACAGCGCGATGAATTAAAAAAATGTGTATACTCCACATCTCCTCGTAAAGTTTTCAGAACACCAGGGAGGAAGAGAGGAGTCTAAGAGCTTGTGGAGAAAATAGATGGCAAAACATAAAAGAAAAGACTTGGGAAAAAAATGTTAGCCTTTAAAAAAAAAAGTTAGACTTGTCAGTAAAACCACTGGAAACTCAGTTATCTTAAAGGTTAATGCCTTCAAAATACTGACAGAACATGACCTTTAACCCAGAATTCTACACTTGGTTGGACTATCTTGCAGATTAATAAGGCAGAAAATTCCTTTTCTGACATGCATACAGTCAACAAAATTCCCTCTGTGTGCCATTTCCCAGGAAGGGAATAAAAAATGTGTTCTACAAAACCAAAGATAGTGAATCGAAAGAGAGAAAAAACAAGAGAGAAAAGGGGACTGAACCTGGGCACCAGGTAAATGAAAGTTCTATGAGGATAGTGAAGGGAGTCCAAGCAGGAGAATAGCCTTTGCCCCCAGCCAGAGTGCAGCCAGCCAAAGATACAACTGAAAAGACTAGAAGACTCTAGGATGGATATCTCTAAGGGGGAAATGGGCCAATAAACTAATTAACAGATTTGGCCATGTAAAAACATACTGAGCGGTATTCTATAGCGCTTTTGGAAGTTATGGGAAAAACTAAATCAGATGGTCTCCCAAATAGCAGAGTAAATCAGACAGGCAATTAACTGCAAGAACAAGGAAATATAACTCAAGACAGGAAAGAAAATCATACTAACTCTCTAGTTCAGCGGTGAACAACCTTTACATAGCCATTATGCTGAAAACCCTGAATATGTATGGATTTAATGCAAAGTTAGGTCATATATGGAGAAGGAAAAGTATATTCACCTTCAGCAAAGGAAATTAAGAGCATTTTACTATAGACAGTGTTTACAGCAGATGCATTCAGAAGTAGCAGCATGTGTGTACGATACAAGAATGTGAAAACTGATGCCTGAAGCCATTCAAAGAATGAAAGACATTGCTAATCTCTGAGGAAGGAGGGAAGATGAAGCAGGATTCAAGAAATTGCTTTCTTTTTAATCATAAGATTTTTGTGCTATTTGAATTTAAACTATGTGTCCGATAATTTAAAATAATATTTGGTTGCTTACAATAAAAGAAGTTATAGAGTCTTCATTTCATTTTCAGTATTTGAGTAATAGGAATATTTTTAGGAATAAGAATATTTTTAAAGCAAATGCAATCAGGCTCTGTGTTGGTTTTTGGAAGGAAACCAAAAGCCACATACATCAGTGATCAATATTTCCTATGTGTATGCCAGATTTATGCAGGTTGATCATTTGAATCCACTTATGTAAAACCATTGACATTAAATAATTACTCTAAACTCTACATTTGGAAGCATATTTGAATTTTCCATATGTCACAACTCTCCTTAATTATTCCATGACTGTTTTGTAGCTTTAAAATGCTGGGAAGATATTTTAAATTATAATCAGACTGATGCACAATGAGGTTCCTTTAGAGTACCCAGGACTATCATTTGTCGCATAGATTTTCCCTTCTTTCTTCTCTAGCATAGCTGGAGCTCTGCCATTCATAAATAACACCAGGTTATCAGTGAACCAGAGTCTTGTGAATTGTTCATTTCAGGAGTCTACATGAATTCCAGAGAAAAGTTTGGCCTTGTTCCCTAAATAATTAGTTTGAGCAATTATCTTGGGCACTTGAAAATTAACTCTTAATTAACACTGCTAAAGAGAGAAACTATAGAAAGTAAGGGTACTGCAGTGTTTGATGTATATCATAAGAAACTAGAAAAATGGTGGTGGGGTAGAAGGAAAGATGGAAATGGGGTGCTACTAATCAAGATACATTGCACTTATACACTGGCATGTTGAATGGTAACCTCTTTGTATAAGTATTTAAATAAAAAGAAAAGAAAGGAACTGTATCGACCATCTAAAACATTGAACATATTAATAATTTGAGAAGAGTGTCTGCCCCCTCATAGTTTATCATATTAGAGACAGGTTTTGTCTTCTCAGTGAACATAACTGACTGGTGAGAGAGAGAACCAAGACTAAGGCAACTGGATTGAAAATACAACACCAAATAAGAGAGAGTGTGTGTGTGTGTGTGTGTGTGTGTATGTGTGTGTGTACATGTGTGTGTTTGGGTACCGTGTACTTTCTGGTCTTCCTATCTTCTTTCCAAGTAGGATGCCAAACATATTTTTTTTTAATTCAGGAAACTAAAAGTTTGAATGTCCAAATACCCAAGGCAATCTTTGCATCATAAGCAACACACTTGTTAAAGGAAGCTAGTAAGATCAGGTCATCAACCAATGAGTCAAATTATAATCCTGGGAATCTTCTCACTTGAACAGGACTAAGTTCTTACCTCTCTCCACTTAGTGCTCCTTAAAGAACACAACATGTCTAGTACTTTATGTACATAGGACACAAGAACAAGTTGGTTTTGTTATTTAAAAACACTTAACTAATTGCTTATTAGTAACAATTATATAATAACAAATTTCTCACTAAATAGCCTTTGCATTTTCCATTTTTATTGGAGGTAAACTTTCAAATCAGAACTGGTTTCTTCTGGAAAAAGGATAACATCCATGTAGATACTTTTTCTTTCTTGGAAATTTACTAATTGAAAGGGCTCTCTCTCTCTCTCTCTCTCTCTCTCTCTCTCTCTCTCTCTCTCTGTGTGTGTGTGTGTGTGTGTGTGTGTGTGTGTGTGTGTGTGTTACTAGGGATTGAATCAGGGCAAATTATCAACTACTTGAGCCATACTCACAGTGGTGAACCACTGTTTGATGATGTGCTTCAGCCTGTAGTTTAGTAACATTCCCTCTTAAAGTAAGTGAAGAGTGCTTGGTCGAAAAAAGAGAAATAAATCATAAAGATCAAGAAGTTCCATTTTAAAATGTTTATAAGACTTCCCACTCACATCCTCAGAAGATTAAGTTTTATCAGAACTTGGATTTTTGCAGACACAGATTAAAAAGACTTTCTCATGAGTTCAGTCCGTAACCATCCTCCAACCCCTCGCTATATGAGCTAATGTTGTGAAGAATATATAAATGATTGAAAGTAATCCAAGTTTAGTATCCAGACATAACAAAACAGATGGTAAAAATAAAATTTTGTTGGTTGCTCCTAACAAATTCCTCAGAACAGTATTTAAATTATTGTGCCTTCGATTTTTCTACTGACCTATAACTTCCAAATTTCACAAACTGCCTCATTTCTTCTCTAGACAAATCTCATTTTCCTGAAGTAAATATGGTAGAAAACAAATATAAGCAAGAATATAGCCAACCCAAACTTTTTGTTTGATCCCCATTTCCATTTCCAGAGTCCATTATGGCTCAAGTGTACAAGATGAAACCTCTTGTGAGTTTTCTCTTTTCTTTGTCCTCCTTGCTAATGACAGATAGAAGGCTTTTTGTCTCTCCCTGTGGAAATAAAAATTTACTTCTCCCTGTCCCCTCCCATCTCTTCCAATTCTCTGGGCCTCCACACTCACACAGAGTGAGGCAGGAGAAGATTGGAGAGCGTCATGCTTCCACCTGCTGCAGATCTGATTGCAAGACAGCTGGGGGCATTGTCCACTGCTGAAGGACTCCCCTCTGCCAGCTGGCATTCTGAATGTCAAAATATAATCCAACTATAACCCAGCACCTGCTTTTGAGCTGGTGTTGCTTTTCATCTCATAAAACATCATGGTTTTTCTCAGTTCCCTCAGTTTTATGAAGTTAAATATCTACTCCCTTTTCGGTCTTAACTTCAACAGTATTTAATCAAAGGTTTATTTACCTGCTTATTCTTTCGCTCAAGATGTCTTTTCCAAATAGACAGTTTCGTCTCTGTTCTGTAGAGGAGGCGTGAAAACCTATAAAAATCTGAGGATAAGATTTTCTCTTGGGGTGACATCGAACTACCAAATCTCTCCTGTTGGTAAATCTTTTATTTGTTAATCTAGCTCTCTCTGCAAGAGGGCAGCTCTTCTGGTTTTGTTTCTTCTCAACCCCTCATCTGATACAGGGATTTAGAAATGAACATAGTAAATAGAGAGTGCTTTGAGTTTTCTGGTAAATTTCTGTAGCCTGCCTGAAATTCAGTTTTCTAATATTTTAAGTTGTGTTTTGGTTTTGGGTCTGTTTTTTGTTTTTGTTTTTTTTTTAAGGGAGGATCTTACTATGTAGTTCAAGCTGGCCTAGAAAGAAGTTATGATCCTCTTGTGATCAGCTTTCCAAGTGCTAGGATTACAGCTGTTTGCAATCACACTTAGCCTCTCATTTTTGAAATAGAGGTAGTAATTGTACATGCCTTATATGATTTTCTTAAGATGAATGATACAATCCATTATATTAGTACTGCTGTTCTTGATACTTTGAACTAACAAGGTTTCTTCTGTTAAGTTCTGATTGCTCAGTCCTCCAGAGAATAGGGGGAGGCCCTAATGAAGGGTCAGTTTATGCTGCCTTTCTGCATACAGAAGGAATTGTTTGGAGGCTGGGGGACGTGAGTAGTGTCTCCAGCCCACTGCACTTGCGTGTCAATCACTAAGAAAAACAATGTGTCTTGGGCTGGGAATATGGCCTAGTGGTAAAGTGCTTGCCTCGTATACATGAAGCCCTGGGTTTGATTCCTCAGCACCACATATATAGAAAAAGCCGGAAATGGTGCTGGGGCTCAAGTGGCAAGTGCTAGCCTTGAGCAAAAAGAAGCCAGGGACAGTGCTCAGGCCCTGAGTCACAAGCCCCAGGACTGGCAAAAAACAAAACAAACAAACAAACAAAACAATGTGCTTGGAATCCCCTATCTAGGATCACATTTCAGATATTTTTGGAATTCATTGAAAATTAAAATCCTAATAGACATTGATGAAGCTATTATTATCTATGTCATGTACCTTGGATGGGATGCTAAATAGCTACTGCTACTTTAGAGTCTAGGCTTACAGGGTGGTTTTTCATATAAATTTCTTTAAAATTTTCTTGAAATACTAGCTTGGTTTTTCAATCTCTGGAGCAAAACAACAGCAAATAAATTGAGTGTCCCACACATGGAGGGTACATCTTAACCCTGCTCGCACCTTGGAATCACCTGGGGAGCTTTGTAAATTATTGATGCCTGGAATCCACTCCCAGAGATATTAATATTTGATCTGGAATGTACCCTAGGCCTTTGAAAAAGTTCCTTCGATAATTCTAGTTGGCAAGTACGACTGAAAAGTGTTATTTCTATTTAAATTTAGATGTTCTCCATAAGCACAAAACATGAACATCTGAAAATAGTAGTGCCTAACCAGTTCACAAAGGAATCCCTCATCCTTTGTGGAAAGAATATCTGAGTGGAAAGGATATTTGAATATGACCTTATCAATGAGAAAACTGTTAGTGATCTGGTAAGCTGGTATAGTTCAGGTCTAAACATCATGGACTAGTGGAAGTCATCTACTAGTTCTTTGCTGAGTTATCCATACCAAGAGACTGATAAAACATTTCCCATTTCTGAATTGACAGTAGTCAAAATAACTTGTCATTGATTTTTACACATTAGTCAAAATACTAATTATCGAATTTCTCCTTTGCCACCAAACAAATCTTTCACTGCTATAGTTATAAAGTAGAATCACAGTTTCAGAGTTTTTCTAACAGGTTCTGAGACCTTTATCTATAAGATGATCTTGTGGCTGTAGGTACAAACCTTCCTGCCCTCCACATTCCCACACCCAGGTGTTTCATTCAAACACTAGGCCAGGCACACCTTGCCTATGCAGCAAACGTTCTTTACAGCCCTCCTCAACCCAACAGTCCCCAAGAAAACCTCCTTCTCACACACTGCCGGTAACACTGTGTCATCATGGAATGACTATAAGGAAGCAGACACTAAAGAAGCAAGAATACATTGACATCACACAGCTCTGTGCTTGGGAAATCAACATGTAGAATCTGTACTTAAGTAACAGGTAACACTAGATAAGTAACATTTCCTTTGTGTGCCAACCTGAGCATTTCATGTTAACAAAGATTGAATTTTTTGGTAGAAAGACTTCTTGACATCCAGCAATGTGCGACATCCAGCAAGAGGTATTGCTTTATCATAAGCTGCTGGACCCCTGCTAAGAGCTGTGAGGGAAGCCTGGGAACATAAATAGACCCTGTAACATAAATTCTACATTTAATTGTAATTTAAAATCATCTTTCCTTTTCTGTGGGTCCTTCTTTTAAAATTTCAACCAGTTCTGAATGGTTTTCCAGTGCAATGTTGTCCTCAGTATCCCCGTTTTTAATGGTATTGGAACAATTGAGTAAAATTGAAAAATAAAAATTAAATTTGAATCATGTTGTACTGTATATAACAGTATCTTAGAAAATAACCAAAGAATAGTCATGAAATTTGAGAAGAAAATACAGCAAAAATTCTTTATCTGTGTTAGTATTTCCCCCACCTCATGTCCTCAGTCCCTCCTACCAACCCCCAGCTCTACCCATACCTGAACTCCCTGCCCTAGAGCTATAATTGGTCATTTCCACTCACCACTCCGATCTACCTACTTCCCCTTTATAAACTACCACTTGGATTAAGGTGCAGACGCCATATTGCACTCTCTCCTGTGGTAGATATGGCCCCACTAATAAACTTCCTTATAAACCTTCTCCTGCCCATGATTATTTCCGCAAGGTCCCCTGGGATGGCTGGGACAGATTCTTCCAATCAGTAAAAACAAAAACTACCCTTTCAGTTGAAAGATGAAAACAATGAGCAAAAAAATCAAATATTGATAGCTTCAAATATATAAAACTCAAAAAACTCCTAACTGAAAATAAATCACCCTCAGTCAAATCACAAATACCAAATTTCACATGACTCTATTCAGTAATAAATTAAATTGTGTACTATCAAGCCTTATCACATGATATATAATCACTTAGTGAAAAGGTTTTTTTCATTCCTTGATGAATATGTGTCCCCAAGGAATATTTTACAATAATTATGTCTCTGATAAAGAGAATGTAAGTTCTTTCTAAGAAAGGAAACATTTATAAATACAGCAAATTGTTCCTAAGGGCCCATGTCTAAATCCTGGTAGGACATGAGGGAACTCTGCTGAGACTTCTACCCTATGGGGTAGGTTTTCTCAAGGTAGAATACACTCATAGTGATCTCTTTGATTTTAATAGTAATCTCTTAAAATTTTAATCCTAATGGAGAGATTTCCCCACAGCTCTATAAGCAATGACTTAGTGGGAGGAGCATGAGACTTGTTTCTCAGACAACCCTGGGTTTGACTATAGGCACAGCCTCTTACTAAGCAAGAATGGGATATTTTGTCTCTTTGATCCTTGTTTCCCTGGTAACATAAGAGTAATAATGTTGAGGTGATACCTATGTAAGTTATGCACAACAATCCCAAGACCAAATGTATTGTTAGTTGGTCGATAAAACAGCTATTCACTTTCTTATAGTTCACCCAATGTGCCACTAATGTCCTTTAAATTATCATTGACATCATTATAAGTAGAGAAAATAGCCCTGTAGGTAGATACACTGAGGAATTACAATTCAGAGTTTTATTTCCATGAAATAAAATATAAGACTTGGTGAATGGAGGGAAAAGTGATTTGAAACCTTTCTGGCTATGTTATCTGGTTTCCTTTGGGGAAAATAGATGATAAACTCAGAAAAAAAATTATTTTAACTGGGAACACTCTCCAAGTGAACTTTTAATGTGCACTGTACTAAAACAAATTAAACGGGCAGGCACGAATTATAGTTTTCCTAATCAAACATAAACATAATTATAGGGGACTGTGCTATTGAGTGTTTATATAACCTAAATCATTATTCACTAAGTTGATTTTCCACAAGCATAATATACTTAGAGCACAGCAGTGAAACTTGAATTACCAACTCACTGTTAATAGAAACTGTTTCTTTTATTCAGTATTCAGCAAAATTCCATTGAACAAACAGATTGCCTGTTTGAGTTCTGGAATACAAGGATGAATAAGCTCAGTGCCAACCCCCACCTCTCCCACCTCTCCTAGCCACTTGTGGAACCTTGAACATGAGTATCTCAATTTAGCCTGTGGAGTACTGTAATCATTATAAACAGGATGGGTCCCATCCTGTACCCACTGAAAAGTGTGAGAAATACCTTGGATACCTCAGGACAGCCTATAAATTCTCAGGAACCATCTAAGTGCTTTTCATTTAACCTAATGAATGTACCCATCTTCCTGGTCTTGTTATTGGGAATATACTAGCTGAAGCATGTGGGCTGTTGACCCGAGTTGTCAAAAAGGAAAAATTCTGTAAGGGCTAACTCCAGAAAGCCTCTTTCTTAGTTCTGAAAGCTCATGGCCTCCAGCATACCAACTGAAATGATCTAAAATAAGGGAGGTTCCTGAATTTTCAACTCTTTACCTCTGAATGTGTGGTAACTGAAGTTAGCTTGAACTAGTGATTTCTGCCATAGAAAAATATTCATCGGGCTCCATGGAGATACAATGAATAGGGCTGGAATGGAGCAGCTAGGAAGAGTTTTGAATAATTTGTCTTGAATAATCTTCCTTTTAGTGCTCTAGACTCAGCACACTTTTATAGTGTTTTACAACTCATACTCATCTTTGTGCCATATTGTATTAATTAGGAATGTGTTCATCTACAAGTAGCAGCATAATCAACTAAAGTTGCTTTAAAAAAAAAGAGAGAGAAGTCTTTTTCCACATAAAATTCCTAGGATTTGTCTCAATAATTTCCAAAATCAGTGCACAAATCTCCTACATTCTCTTCTTTTTCTTAAAGTCATTTAATGACTACTAATGTTCCTGCCATCTTTTTTGTGTGTGTTTGTGTTCCATTAGGAAGAAGGAGAAACAGAAATGGGCAGCATTTGAAACAAGAAAGCAAGTTTCCTACAAAGCCTACAGCAAACTCTGTTGACAACCCATTGATCAGACTAATATGGTCTAGTGGCTCTTCTTTCTTTTCCCATTAAAGAATAACCAAGGCAGGAAAGTGTTTAAGGTAGACAGAATAAGTTTATATGAAGGAAAAAAGAAAACCATAAAGAAAGTCAAAGAATTAACAGACTCCCCAAGTGGGAACGGGATCTCATTGTCACCCGATGAGAAAATTCCAAAGTTTGCTTGATCTTGCTAGATAGTTGGTCCCCAGAACCCTCCCTCTTAAGAGACATATCTATGATTTGATTTGTTAGGTGGTGGTCACTCACTGTCAAAGGCCTTTCCAATTGGATGTAAGTTTCTGTCTAGTTGTACCTTTCCCATCCTGGGCAAAAGTGGTAAAGCTGCCTTCTGCTTTTGCATCTGGTCTAAGCATATGTGCCAGCATTTGAAACCTGTCACCTCAGCAGGAACTGGAAAGGTGATTTATGTACTTTCTTCCTTTCCCACCAAGTGGGCCTTTGTCCCAGTTACCTTCTATCCCTAACTACCTAACTGGGATCAAACACCTGTCCCTCAAAAGCAGGTAAGAGAACCTTATCACAAGACCTGGTGTAAATCCCATCACACCATGTGTCCCAAGAAAAGACATACATCATTTAGGAAAGATAGAAAATGAGAATACAGGTGTGCAGTTGCCCAAATAAGTGGAGAAAGGGGGCCTAATGGGCTGTGACTGGATGCTCCCTGCTCTGGAGCAATGAACTGTAAGTGTGGTGTGTAATGAGGGGCTGCCATTAATCACCATGAAGTGAGTTGATGGCTTCCCTGGGGACAGAGAGCACAGTGCACAGGGATGGCTGCACACAGCCCCTGCAGCCTCAGAAGATGCTAGAGAGCCAATGACTGAAGCAAGGAGGAGACACTTTGATAAACAACTCCCACAGAAACCTTTGTTCCTTATTTCCCTCTCTTCCTTAATGGACAGTGCCTATTAGCAAGGGTCAACTCATTCAGTGGCTTCAAGGCTTCACAGATAGGGAATATTTGAGAAAGAGTTCATAAAAGGCCAACAATGACTATACAGAAGCCAAATTAAATTAGTCTACTTTGACCAATAATTTCTTTGTTGAAAGCATTGTTTTCAATACATCTGGAAGGTGTTTTTCAGCTGGAAGAAATGAGTGTGCTAGTGTCTGCTCAAGGCTTTTATCAAGGACATAATTTCATGGCCAGGCACAATCCACTGTGTGAAAAGCATGCATGTTGTTCTAGGCACTGTAAGGTGGGGCAAAAGAAGTCCATGTCAGGAGAAGAGGATAAGGTTGTTAAAAAAAAAAAGTGGAAAAAAGTCACAATGAGACTTGCAAAATGAGTGATTCATGTTGTCAGAGAGTTGCTTCAATATGAATCTGCCTTCATCTCAAAGGATGTCTAACAGTCTATGTTCGTGTGACAGTAGGGTCACTTCTGAGTGTGGCAGTGGGGTGACGGACCAGCCGCAGCAAGAATAAGTCAGACTGTGTAACACCACAGGGGGTATAGAATGAGTGAACTTGAGCCAAGCCACCCAGGGAAGTTTATCAGATCTTTGAACAAGTAGGAACCAGGCTGCAGTTCAATGGAACACTCGGAGGAGCAGATTCCCTGGTGATGCCATTTGTCTTCCATGAGTTAAAAAAAAAAAATCCAAACTACCTTAAGCTCAAAAACTGGTAGAAATTTGAACTATAGCTTGGCTGGACTGCTTATTGCTAGTATTCTCAAATTTAAAAAAAAATTTAAGTATAGGATAGCTAGGCAGAATGCACTGTGAGCTGTGTGAACCTAACATGCTGAAAGGATTAACAGTCCTCAAGAAAACATGTTTGGGCAGCCCTATGCCCCAGGGTCTTGGCACCTGCTCAGAGGTGTCTCTGCAGCTGGCAGTGGATCAAATGCTTACCCTGGCATATGCCCTCAGACCTGCAGAGTACGAAGAGAAGGGAAGTGGGGGAGCCTCCTTTGTTTTTCAGGCAAGTGGGACTGAGTTCATACCAGAGATCCAGCATCATGATTATTTCATAGACATGTACAAAAGAGGTAAAAGTGACTCAAATCAAGAAGTCTTAAGACGGCTCCAAGCCAAGGGTTGTAGTGAGGCATCTCTACTTTCTACTGTCAGCACCTCTAGCATACACACTGCTTTGATCTTTCCAAGGAAGGAAGCACTTTGGAGCAAGACCCTGGATTCAGCCTCTGCCTCTCATTAGAAAGTGAGACTTTGGGGAAGTTAGTAGCTTCTTTGTGACTCAATTTACTGATTGATAAAGTGATCATAATTCCAGACCCACCATTGTTGTCAGGATTAAGCAGCATCCATTAAACTGGAGGATAGGAGGTGAGGGTCTAGCATGGTTTTTTGATCCACAGGAAGTACTCTTACCTGTGTCTCTCAGTGGACCAAGATATTATGATGATACAGCATGGGAGAGGCGGAAAAGAGTTTGAGTGTGTGTCTGAGTGTTCTCAGTGTTTGAGTGCTCTTGGCTACTAGGTTAATGGAGAAGAGATTTGGGGTGATACAGGCTGTTTGAGATGATGGGATATCCAGAGACACTTGAAAGGTTGAATTGGTAACCTGGAGCTGTAGGAGATGTTGCAGGAGTCATAAGTGATGGTGTGGAGAGTGGAGGAAAGAACAAGGAATAGCCCCCAGCAGCAGCAACATAGAAGGGTTAGTTGGAGGAAAAAAGTGAGGTAATCAGAGGAGTAAACCAGCTGACAGCAAACCAGCTGGATACTTGGACACCACCTTCAGCTGGTTTACTCTACTCTAAAGTTTAGAAAAGAAGGTGTGAGCATAGAGTCGAATGGGCAGACATACTGCATAGAAACCACTAGGGGTGAGAAGGGTTTTCTAGACATGGCACTCTAGAGATTTTTCTGGGGATTGAGGGATGGATGCAAAGTAAGAGCATGGAAGTGATGAATAAGAACTACTCTAAGGATCTACAGTTGCAAGAATTGTGTCAAAGAGAAACAAAGCCAGACCCTAGTTAATGGAGGATTTAACTTAGTCACAGTAGTTACTATGTAGTAGCATAGGGAATGAAGTTCAGTAGAAAAGTAAGCTTGGTTTCATGGGACATTGTAAAAGGAAGAAGGTCTAGGGGGTCGGGAGGAGCAGAGACCTGAGCCAAAGCAATGCAAGTAAACTACAACAATCACAGAAAGAGGTCAATGAGATTAGCCATCTAACTGTTAAGCACCTATATTCCCACAGAAGCAGGACTCACATCATGAGGTTTGGGCTAGACAAGTAAATTTGTTTGACAGACTGAAGCTTTCCCAGATTGTGATCTTGAAAGGCTACAAGAACAAAGCTTCGAATTGTTAGGAAAGGTGTTAAGAATTCAAGAGTTAGTGCAGAGGGGAATGGATGGAGCTGTTTGTGCTCAGGGTCTGTAGTCCTTAGGGGCCAAGACTAAGGCCTAGAGAAGAAGAGGCCTCAGACAAACCTGAGTTTGGACAAGGAAAGAGTTTGTCAGAAGAGGCAGGGTCATAGAAATGTAAAGATATTTTTAAGCTGAATGAAGGCTCAAGAAGAGTAGAAAGATTAAAGATTAAGCTCAGAGTAAAGTACCAATGATCAGATACTCAGGGTAGAACGGTGGGTACAGAGGGCCTCATTGAAGTAATTTCTGAAACTGGCAATAAGCAACATTTCTTTGTAAAAGGCCAGGTAGCAAATATTCTAGGCTTTGTAAGCTACATAAAGGCTCTGATGCATCTTTTTATTCTTAATGTAAATCATAGCTGAGCATCAGTGTCTCACACATATAATCCTAGCTACTCAGGCAGCTAAGATCTGAGGATCACAGTTCAAAGCCATTCCAGGCAAAAAAGTCTATGAGACTCTTATATCCAATTAAATCACAGAAAAAGCAATAGTGGCACTGTTGTTCAATTGTAGAGTGCTAGCTTTGAGCACAAGTAGCACAAACACAGTGCCCAAGCCCAGAGTTCAAGCTTCAGGACCAGGAAAATTTAAAAAGTGAATAAATAAATCATTCTCAGTGTGTAGGCCATACCAAAACAGACTACAAAATGGAGTAAGCCACCAGTTGCAAATCCCTGCTTTCAATTGACCTGTATGTGTGGGGTTTACCCTTCTCACCCCTCTAGTTTGCACTGAACGCTTAGAGATTCCACCTGCCTGTGAGGATTCCTCCAAATGTTCACCTGTGAAAGTTCACCCCCTCCTCCTCTCAGCCAAGAAAAAGAAATTACAGCCTCATCTACTAGATGCAGAACTAATTTGTTACTTGGCACTCGCCCAAGTCCACGGGCTCAATTCATTCTGCCAAGCAGCGTGCCAGCAGCCTCCATTCAGAGCCAGGTGATGTGCTTCTCAGGAGACAGCACTTTTTTTTTTTTTTTGCCCACTACTTAAGCTTAATTGGGAGCAACTTCCTGCATGACAATGCCCACATTAAAAATATCTTAGGATGGCACCTAAGGTCTGCCCATTCAGCCGGTGCCAAGTAATTCCTGACTAGCTTCCAAACAGAAATCACAAGTAGGCAGCTCCAGGTCCCTTGGGTTGCATCTCCACATGCAATGTAATTAATGGGTTTCTTAGTCAGTTGCATTATCTAAGAACAGAAGCAGGGAAGCAGGCATGATATCTGCCCGTAGCATCATGCTGGCTCTGCTTCCTGTATCATTAGCAGACACTCAAGGGTTGGTGAGAGGCATTTGCTCCTTTCAGATGATCATAATGTCTGAAACTTTGGTTGGTTTGTTTTTAAATGTTGTGACATGTTTTCAGGGCCAGAGGGAGGTGGGTAGGCTGCCATAAGTAATGACATTTTGAATCCAGTACCCTTTGAAGTATGTCCCTAAGAAAAGAAGTGTCTCCTAGTGGGAATGTTCTAATTTGAGAATCGGAGTTAGATCTGGATCCCAGATACATATCTGTGTGACCTTAAGCAAGTTACCTAACTTTTCTGAACCTCAGTTGTTGGATGAGGAAAATTGAATCTAATTTGTGGGGTGTAAATATTAGACATAAGATTTGTAACCTTTTGAAAGAGGTATCTGGCATCTAAAAAGCTCCCAGCAAATGGTTGTATGTACAACTCATTGGCGGGGGGGGGGGGGGGGGGGGAGGTAGGGAGGGGGAGGGGAGAAATGAGGGAGGAGGTAACAAGTTGGATAAGAATACTCACTGCCTTAAATATGAAACTGTAACCCCTCTGTACATCACTTTAACAATAAAGAAATGGAAAAATATTTGTAAGGTCCATAAAGCATCATTTCAGAAAATATAAAAAGTAATGATATATGCCTGGTGGTTTGGACAGCCATCTGCCAGAAAATGGAAAGTGGAATGGTATATTTTTTCTATGATCTCTTTCAGATCTAACCCTACAAGCTCCAGACTCCTATTCATGCACCTCTTTACAGAACCCCTGCCCATAGCTCTGGTTATACCTCACGCATGAGCTAAACACACCTTCTTATACACATGCACACACCCCATGCATACATGCACACTCATTCCCTTACTCTAAGAACAAATTGTTCATTCCTACATCAAGCACTCACATCCAACATTCTGAGGACACTCTTGTGTCTCTTTCCATTTTTGTCTTCTTCCCACCTCCTTCAGCTGGCTTGGAAGGATGCCCCCAAGGGATGGTAACCTTACTCCACTCATCTATCTACTCCACAAGCAGTTCTGGGTATCTAGTTGTGGCAAAGCACAATTTCTATGTTTTCTCTTCTATTTTTCCCCTCAGTTGAATATCTTACAGTTTCATATGTAAGACAGTGAGTACATTTCCTTTTTGTTGTTTTGGGTTTTGTTGTTGTTGTTGTTGTTGTTGTTTTTGCCAGTCCTGGGGCTTGAACTCAGGACCTGAGCACTGTCCCTGGCTTCTTTTTGCTCACGGCTAGCACTCTACCACTTGAGCCACAGAGCCCCTTCTGGATTTTTCTATATATGTGATGCTGAGGAATTGAACCCCGGGCTTCAGGTATTCGAGGCAAGCACTATAACACTATGCCATATTCCCAGCCCTGATGAATACATTTCTTATCAAACTTATTGCCTCCTCCCTCATTTTTCTCCCACCTTCCCTTCTCCCCAACTCCCCCCCATCCCGAGTTGTACAGTTGGTTTACAGCATATTGTCTGTAAGTATTGTTGCTGCATTGGTTCACCTTTTATCCTTTGTCTCTCCATTTTGGTGTTCTCTTTCCCTTCCCTAGTTCTGATAAACATATATACAATACCAGAGTACCAAAATCAAGTACAGTGACATCAAGGGTAAAACCATAGGGAAGAACAACAACAAAAGAAAAAGGCATAATTTCCCATAGTACGTTGAAAATAACAACAATGATAAACCATGTATTTCCATAACTTGGAGTTCATTTTGTTTAGCATCATCTTATATATTTATATGTACATAGCTATTGAGCCATTGTGATCTGCTGCTAGGACTCTCCTAGACATTTAATAATTATTACCGATGATCTGTTTCTTTGGGTCTGGCTCTCTTCACTTAGTATGATTTTTTCCCAGTCTTTCCATTTCATTACAAATGGGGCAGTGTCATAGTTAAATATCTTTTATTGCTTGCATTCCATATGTTTTCTCTGTTTCTTAGGTTCTCTATGTCTTGGCCCAAACTTTTATATAACATCGCCTCTATCTTTTCACTGTATCTTTTCACTCTGTGTATGCTTTCGATTGATGACTAAAAATGGAGGAAGCCATGTAGGCAGATATCTGGGTTTACATCATGAATCATGCTATTAACAATGCTATATTCCAAGAATGATAACTTGGTTATCACAAAGCAAATAAATATTTTTGCAGGAAATTGCATTTGGTATGCACATCAGAAACAACCATCCTTTAGGGCAAAAATGGGGGTCCCTAAAGGGGCCACAGACAAAATGAAATAGCAAGTCGGCTTTATTATAAAAAAGAATAATGGACCAAGGTTAAACATAGGTATTGGTTGTATTGAATTGTTTGTAGCAGAGAATGTTCTTGTAAGAAATTAGGGGGGAAAATGCAAACAGTAATGGTATTTACAGAGTACTTCATCAAGTTGCAGCTTTTCTTGCAGTGGGATTTTAACCAATGCTGCCTTCTCTTCCTCCTGCTTCTTCTTGTCTTGCTCTGAATGAGTTCCAGTGACTCGCAACCATTCACGGTTAGTTTCCTTGGTTACCAATGACTTTCAGGTTTTCATTTATAGGTTTCTGGTGTTAAACAAAATATCTCTCTGCTTTTGTGTTGCATTGATAAAGGTTAGAACTAGTGATTGTGCTTTTGTCTCCAACAAAAGCATTGCATTTTTTTTCAATCAAATCACTAGAGTAAGAAAAGAATAGAAAAAGACTCACAGAGGTTTGCTTTACTGGAGAGGTTTATTTCTCTTGTGTATTTCAGAATTTTGACATTTGATTTAAAATTCTATATAATCAATTGTGTTGTACAAAAAAAGTCTGTTTTTCTGCCTAAATAAACAAGATTACTGCTGCCATTTAAAAAAAAAAGTGGTTTTTGTTTTGTTTTGTTTTGTTTTTTACTTCATCCAACATGAATGGGCTAAATGCACTTTATGTAACTCCAGAGAAAATAGGTGCAATGGGAACAGGAGGTGCAGGTGAAAAGCCTGTTCCATGGAGGCACTTTTTTTGCACATGTTATTCTATGCCATGACAGGTCTAAATGAGCCTAAACCAAGTGAATTCATTATGGGCCAGAGAGGGGGGAAAAAGGAAGTGGAATTGCTCTTGCTGGGAAATAAAGGGCAGGGAAAGGGGAGGGGTCACAGGATGTATCATGTCCTTTTGGATCCCAAGTTTCTTACATTTTCTACACTTCTGACTGTCCACAAGTCCACATCTGGAAATGACAACAGCAAAATAATAATAATAATAAATGCCTGGTTTTAAAGGAAGGAATGTGGCTTAGTGGTAGAATGCTTGCCTAGCATGCATGAAGCCCTGAGTTCCATTCCTCATTATCACATAAACAGGAAAAGCCAGAAGTGGGCGCTGTGTCTCAAGTGGTAGAGTGCTAGCTCTTAGGGTCCATGATCAAAGCAACGAGACTGACCCAATGTGAAAGTATAACAAAATTTATTTCGTGTCAAGCATCGAGCTCACTAGCTGATCAGCCAGCGCCTCTCCTTAGAGAGTGATGCTTCCCTGATCTCACAGGCTACTTTTAAAGCAAAAAACTGCAAAGCTGCCATTGCCAACAGCTACCCTTTAACACCATTGGCTCACACAAGGAAAATTCCAGCATGGGTTTTCCTGATTGGCTATCTACCCTTTCATTTACCTATTTTGGCTTTGATATTGGGAACTGGCCTTGGTATCAGGAACTGACAGCAGGTGGTCACATAGCACTAATGCAGAGGGTTAGTGCAAGTCACAAATGGGTTAAACAAGCCGTTTACAGAAGCAGAATTCTGCAGTCAGGCTGACCTAGTACCAACTTTATTTTAACAATTGTTACCATGTTTTCCCATTACCACTAAGCAAGCTTGAGCGGGCTAAAACAATCCAGTACTCAATCATAACTAAACCAACCCAACAGTTACCACGGCATTTCTACTACTACTATGGTTATTTCTATAGTCTATGACTATGATCATTACCATGGTTGCTACCTAGGTGCAGAGTGGAACAAAGGCTCCCTATATTTTTAAATGTCAAACTACAAGAAACTAGTCTTACAGTGGGGGTGCAGCCCTCTAGCATGGAGTCATCACCAGGGTTTAGAAACTGTTATAATCTTAACACTAAAACTTACTATGTTTAGTCACTCAGGTCCTCAGGTTAGTCCTTACACTAGCCCTGAGCAAAAAGAAGCCAGGAGCAGTGCTCAGGCCCTGAGTTCAAGCCCCAGGACTGGGAAAAAAAAATAAAGGAAGGAAGGAAGGAAGAAAGAAGGAAGGAAGGAAGGAAGGAAGGAAGGAAGGAAGGAAGGAAGGAAGGAAGGAAGGAAGGGAAGTTTGAGCTCTCTTCTGCCTTTCATTTTGTACCAGATTTGCTTAGAAAACTCAGGCATATGTCCATCTAATGACTATTTGAAAAACTCTTCCATGAAACAGCTGTGTCCCTACTCTTCTTCCTGAGTCTCATTCAGAAGTTCTCTCTATTCAAATATCACAAAGCTTCCTCTCCTGCCCAGAGTTAGCTGACATTGGATGTAGAGCACGGTCCTCTGGGCTGTCAAGTCAGCCCAAGATTTCTGACACCAGTCACAAGTTCATTTCAGACTCACCTGCTACAAATTTAAACTCATCGTGGACTCTTCAGATTTGATCATCCACTGGAACCGTTCACAGAACTCAATAAAGCTCTGTAATTATAATGATAGCTGTATTATCACAAAAGAATACAAATCATAAGGTGCTGAATAAAAGATATCTGCCTTGCTTAAGAGATTCTAAGTGAAAAGCTTCTCTTCCCTCAGATATGGATTAACCTCAAGGCATCAATTGTGGCTTATTTGCCTTTTTAAAGGGCATTATTAGAAACCTGGCTGGGGGAGGAGGGTTGTTGTGGCTTTGGTTTTAGGGTTTTTTTGAGAAATTTTTTCATTTTTTAGTCCAGAGTGGTCTTTCAATCTTGCTTCCTCTGCCTCCAGAGTGCTGGGATTACAGGCATATACCACCACGCCTAGCCTGGCTGATTTTGATTGCATAGTTTCCCCACATATCCTTTTTAGTTTATTTTCATTCATGCCCAATCTAACAGAACATAATACATGCTGAACACTCATACATGCATACTAATTGATATTACTAATACCTCCAAGTGATAGAAATGTTCTGTCACCAACATGCTTTCCAATCTTGTTTGTTTTAAAACCAGTAGTGGAGGGAGGGTACAACTTGTCTTTGATGAATTCAGAATAAAATGAAGTGCTGCCCAAAGAACTTTGCTCTAAAAAAAACAAAAACCTCTCTCTGATATGCCTGATCATCAACAAGATCAACTGTTCTAAGCTGTATGTAGCCAGTGGCATTGAGAAAGCAGAGTTCAAGTTTGATTCTTTAGGTAGCAAGTCATTGGCTGAAATTCATTGCAAAGAATTAAAATAATATCTAGGTTTGAAAGGTTTTGTTGGCTATAAAGAATTTATTTTTAATAGCTTTCCTATATTGTCCAGTGTGTATAGATTATACAAATTGAATCATAGCAGTCCTGTGAAGCATGGAATATTCCCATTTCACTTAAAAAAGTGAGGGTTATGTAGCTTATTATTTTTTCAAAACACGTGAAAATCCTTGGATGTGAATACTACTTTGCTTCTAAATCTCAACATTTTTACAGTATAACTGGCTTGTTCTCTCTTTCTCCCTTTCTCTGTCTCTTTCTCTTCCTCCTTTTCCCTTTGCCTCCTCTCTCCTTTCCACTTCTACCAACCTCCTGCTCCTGCTCTTCTTTTGCATTTCATTCTCACCTATCTCTATCCCTACATTTTCCTTCTCTAGAGCTTCCTTCCCAACCAACTACACATTTCCCCTTTTCCAGCTCAGAGGGAACAGCATTAAATGCTCTCTTCCCACTGTATTGAAGACTTCCACCATCACATTCAATTTGAACTGTTGTAATAGTAAATCCTCTGATCCAACAATTGAATAATATCTCATTTTACTTAGCTACTAACTTGCCAGTAGGAAGCAATTATGATAAAATGTGGGCTCACTTAATAAAAGATTTTTTTCCCAGAGATACTAGTACAATTATCTTCAATGCTAAGACTTTGGCAGAAAAAAATGAGGCTATAACATTAAATCATAAAGTGCACATTGGATGAAAATAATACTTGATTCCAAGTAAAATTATGGAGAGCTTTCAAATTTCTTGCTGCTTTGCTCTTCGAATTGCTGAGTATTTAATGCTGACTTAGACAAATAATATTCATATAACACTTTATGCACCATTAAATTTATATGCATATATGTATTTTTTGCAAGATCTCAGTTCCGACTTCTTTTAAATATAAAGTACATTTTTAGATCAACCAAAAAGAAAGACTCAGGGGAAATACCTTTCCACAATATTATACACATACATCTTTCTGGGTTTTTTACACCAGTCCAACAATGAAAATATGCTGACCTGGTCCTTTAGCTTCCCGGTGAGTCTGTGAGATCAATTTAGTTCATCTTGAATTGCTCAGACTCTCTATGGATGGCATCAGTGGCTCTCCATCTGCAGTCCCTGGTGTACTTATTAAAAAGTTGTCTTCTTGGGTTGTACCTCCAGACTCAAGTTCAATATGTCTCTGTTGCACCAAGAAATCTGGAGTTTTTATAAGTACCCCCAGATAATTCTCACAAGGTGGTCTCTAGTCAGATTCTGTAAAGTTGAATGATATGAAAGAGTACCCACAACAAACATGTCCTTATTGGAGCCTAAAGGCCAATAAGGTAGAAATAAGTAAGGTAAAAATTTGCTGAGACTTGGTGAAGCCCCACCTCCTGTACCACCAGGTTTCCTGATCACAGCATGCAGTTACAGATTTCTGTATCTTTCCTTATGACCTTCCCATGTCTGAATTCCCTTTCTCTGTTTATCGTGGAATTTGCATTAGCCAAAGCCAGCTTGGGTAAGCAGTGTGCACCATCCTCCCCTTGCTCAAAGTACCCTTGACTTATTCTGACAGTTGGCATGTGTCCTGTCAAAGATGGCTGGTTCTATACCTGTCTGTAGGGAACTGCTGGCTTTTCCACAACAAGCTTCATCTCCAATATCCAGTGTTTCCTCCAGTACCTGAAACTTTGAAAGTGCTTCCCAAATATAGCACCCATGTGGTAGAGCCAGGATTGGAGCCACCCTTACCTTTCAGCCATTCAATCCGGGGCTGCCATAGCAGGGTAGAGTGTTAGATGCCTTCCAGTATCATGGCACTAAATAAAGTATAGTCACCTGCATTTCATGGATGCTTTCTAAAGTGACTTAAAAGCACAATGACGAGGGAATTCTTAGAAAAAGTTATGGGAATGATTTGGGGCTCCCAAAGTGAGAGGTTAATTTTCTATATAAAAAATTTTCCACCTAGTAGACATTAAGCTGGACATCCTACCACAGTGCTTTAAATAAGCAATAGTTCTGGGAGCTAGAGGGCATTTACTGCTTGTCAAAACTGCAGACAGTAAAATCAGGGAGATAGCTTCCATCCTTTGGTCTGGCTTAGTCACAGACCATATTTCTGAGCCAGGTAACATTGACAGAGTTTCCTTTGACTTCATCTTAATCCTCACTGCAGCATGGGTCCAAATACCTCCCAGGCGAAAGTTCAGAGGGCAGAGTTCAAAAGAGCTCCTTTGTGTGTCTGCTGGCCCTTGCCTTTGAGAAGAACTCAAGGCCATTTTTTTTCCTAGTTGTTTTGAGATGTTTCAGGTTGATTCCCTTCTAGTCCTCTTGTTTCCCACCCATTTGTTTAATTGTCACTGATATACAGCAAGTAATCAGTTCACCATCTGCTTTATCAGCACAACCCACCTAGTTTTACCCATCTCCAACCCCTTGATGAGATCTCTTTCCAGTCAATCTTGGCTTGGACAAGTAATAGATTCTTTTCCTTCACCAGTGTGGGCGAGAATATTAGTCATGCTGTGCTGCCTGTTTGTACTAAGCCAAGCTGTCTATTTCTATCAACTTGATGCAAATTTAGCAGAATGTACATGATCTGTGTGTCAAAGTAGGTTAGAAAGTTGCTACATAAACAACCCAGTGTGCACTTTCTATTCACTTTCTGTTGTATGTGAAGGCATGAGGAAATAGGTTATTCTCTAGTCAATGTCAATTAGAACATCCTTGAAGACTTTTATCTTTGACTTGAAGGTTATGTTGCATGGTATTTTTTTCCAAAACCTTGCACGTTTGGCTTCACAACATAGCCCTTCAGGCCTCCATATTTATCTCATTTCACAGGATGCACAGAAGTAAAATGAGTTTCCCAACATCCCATACCCTGTTGTACACTATTTTGTTTGGTCTTCTTTTTATTACACTAGGTATTTTTCCAGAAGTAGATGCCACACATTTTCATAGACTACCTAAGAATGTAGGTACAACCAGGCATAGTGGCTCAAACCTATGATCCTAGCTACTTTGGAGGCAGAAATCAGGGGACCTGGGTTTGAGGCCAGCTCAAGCATAAGAGTTCACAAGACTCCATCGCAACCAATGGTTGCAATAACAAATGCCTCTCATCCCCCGCAACACAAGGAATACCAGCAGAAGGGTTGTAGCCTAGGCCAGACCAGTCATAAAGCAGGACTGTGACCCCAAAATAACCAACACAAGGAGTGCTGGAAGCTCACATCTATAATGCTAGCTACTCAGGGCTGAGATCTGATGATTAAAGTTCAAAGCCAGCCCAAGCAGGAATGTTTATGAGACTCTTATTTCCAATTAACTACCAAAAAGCCAGAAGTGGAGCTGTGGCTCAAGTGGTAGAGTGCCTCCCTTGTGTAAAAATGCTAAGGAATAGTGTCCAAGCCCTGAGTTCAAGCCCCAGTACTGCAGAAGAAGAAGAGGAAGAGAAAGTAGAGATGGTGGCTGCAGCTGCAGGCATAGCTAAATTGGTAGAATGCCTGTCTAGCAAGCAAAAGGCCCTGAGTTCAAATACAGTAAGGACATCCCTCTTCCCCAAAAACATAGAATGTAAGCTTAGGTCATCTGAATGTTAAAACCAGTGCCGCAGCTTGCTGGTAAAGTAATCCTGGGTATATCATATGTCTGTGGGTAGCACAGCTAACTTTCTTTTTTTGTTGTTGTTGTTGCTTAATTATGAAAGAAGATCTTTTATTATTAATTTATTGTCAAAGTGATGTACAAAGGGGTTACAGTTTCATATGTAAGGCAATGAGTACATTTGTTAAACTTGTTACCTCTTCCTGCATTTTTCCCCATCTTCCCCCCTTCTAAGCTCCCTTCCCCCCATTGTACAGTTGGTTTACAGCATAGTGTCTTGTAAATATTGCTGTTGCATTGGTTCCCCTTTTACCCTTTGTCTCTCCGTTTTGATGATCCGGTTCCCTTCCCAGGGTACCAAAATCAGTTACAGTGACATCAGGGGTACAACCCGGGGTGCCGGGCTAGATTTACCTCCCCTGGTGCGGGGATGCTAAGCTTACTCCCTTATCAGTGCTCCTCTTTTCACCCTCTCCCCTGGGCACCTGACCAGCAGGTGGCCAAGGTGGAGCGAGGGACACGGGCTAGCCTAAGGTGCACGTGGCCGAACGAGATCCCCTTTTCCTCCCTCCTTACCCACCAAGGAAGCCAGGCGCAGACGGATCTCGGAGACGCTTCAGAGAGCAGTCCGGTTTATTCAGGAGGAGCTCACAGTAATATAGTAGTGATGACGAGGATTGAGCATGAGCTGGCGATAGGCTGGCGAACTTGTCGGTCCAAGAGCAGCTCCCAAGGACCTCCCTCATGGGCTAATGTCACTTCCCATAGTACCGCCCTGTATGCTCGCTGGCGCAAGGTGGGGGATGGTCTCAAACAGCTAACTTTCTTAATGGGATGGACGTCCCAATATTGATTGCATGAGTTCTGATGTCAGGGAAGCTCAGGGATATACTGCAATAATCACCCATGAGGTTTCTGGACCTGTGCCTCAGTGAGAATTATGATGAGGTCAAAGGAAACTCACACTCCTGTGAGGTGGTGATGGCAGCTGGCATTGTGGATGTCAGCCACACAGAGAAACCTCATTGGTCTCCAGAAATGTCATTCCCCTCACTCAGGAGTGGGGAAGTGACTGCTCTACATGTTCCACCTTTCTCAAACTTTTCTCAAAGTCTTTTTGTTTTTCTCGGAGTCATTTTCCCAATAGTTACAACATCCACAGTCTTGTTGCCAATGAACTGACCATTATTTTAACCCACCACTTGAGAGAGGCCACCAAATTATCCCCACCCGTGCTGTTTCTCCAACCTACAGACAGACAATTCAGGAAGCAAAACTGCCTACATTCTAATGCTGCTGTCCCCAAGTCTTGGTTGAGGAGAGAGGAAAAGACATGTCTATGTTATCTTAAGGCAAGGACAAAGAAATGTAACTGGTAAATCCAAGGTGTGTTTCATTCATAACAGATTCGTGACTTCAGAAGCAGGACACAGCCTTTGCTTGTATTTTATAGTTTTGTTCCAATGGTACACTCAAAATGATAATAATTGTAGCAGAATTTCATTAGTACTCACAATATACCTTTCACTAATCCAGACTTTTTTTTTTCAGAGACTACCTCATTTAATCCTGCTGGGGACCCATTGACATAGGAGCCACTATTCATTCCCCTATTTCACATGAAGGCTCTGAGCACAATGCCCCTTGATAACCCAAAGTTACACAGCTAACAAGTAGAAATGTCTAGAGTTAAATTCAGGAAGTGTAGCTTCAGAGATAACTATGAGAACCATGATGTATAAAAGGCAATACTCAACTCCCAGAGCAACATCCAGGCTTTATAGGTACTTGATAGAATGTTTGTTGGGTAGATAATACACTTGAAGAATGAACAAACAAATGAATGGAATTTGATCCAGCTTGCAAAGAGAGAACATGAGTGATTGACATACTTATTGATGATGGATCTATCATTGCTCCCAGAGGTATTTTCATTCACCCCTCCTGAATTTGCAAAAGGCTTCTCCCTAAATGTTGGTTTAAAATAATTAAAGACCAAAAAATCTCTGTGTGGTTGTTAACTTTTTAAGTATGAATAAAAAGTATCATTTTCCACAAACACTTTAGTAAACATTTGGAAATTATATTGTCACAGTTATCTCAAATGTCACAACCATGTGTGTTTAAAAACACTTCCCTCTTTGCCATGGTTTAGTTAAGACCCAATTATTCATGCCACATCTTCACTGAAGTGCAATAATGATTGGCACTGTTTTTAAATAGTGTGTGTTTGAATGCTTATTCGGCCAATGTCGGCTTCAGTAAATAAAATAATAGCCTTAAATACAAGAAGTTGAACATTTTCTGGTTCATCATTTTTGATGAACATGCTTAGGGTATATGTGAACTGGAATCTGAAATGCTTTGTAGGTTTTTTGGTTTTCATTAAGTAACTGCTTTAACCGCATGCTATATACAAGACCCCATCATACATACAAAGAGAAAACAAGGACACCAGAAGTAATAGCCAACACAGTAAAGAAATTCTATGGGGATTCATCTTTTTTCTTGACATCTTTGGGAAACTGAAATTAGCATTTCAACCTGGGAATAAGTAAATGTTCATCTGAAGGAATTTGACTGAAGGTCAGGCCCCAGAACTGGTTGGAATGGCCCAGCTCAGGAGGAACCATGGTTCTCCTTCACTGAGAACCGACCTAGACTGCTGATTGCAAATGGAACATGGCCACTCCATCTGACTGAAGACCTCATATACAATAAATATGAAGAGATGTCGTGCAATGACCTCGTGCAATGACCATTCTAGAAGACCCTCTGGGCAAGGTGGTAGAGTGAGGAGTCTTCATCCCAATCTCTCAGATTAGCCAAGTCCAGGGATCCTTGTGGTAAATCAGAAGTCACCCAGTGTGTGGGATCATGAGAGTCAAAAACCCCCACCTGGAGCAAATAAACAAAATACAAACTACAAAATACATTTTTATGGGGCTGGGGATATGGCCTAGTGGCAAGAGTGCCTGCCTCATATACATGAGGCCCTGGGTTCGATTCCCCATCACCACATATACAGAAAATGGCCAGAAGTGGCGCTGTGGCTCAAGTGGCAGAGTGCTAGCCTTGAGCAAAAAGAAGCCAGGGACAGTGCTCAAGCCCCAGGACTGGCCAAAAAAAAAACAAAAACATTTTTATGTGTGTATATATGCATACATGTGTACACACATATATATGTATATACAGAGATGTAAAAGAGCCTTATGCCCTGCTAGTAGCCTTTATTAGCATTGGTAAGCCAAAGAGAGTTAATGTACATACTAAAATTTCCCAAAGAACCACATGGAGATCAAATTTAGGAAACAACATATCTTTGTGCATGAGTGTATATATAGGTGTTGTTTCATATTTTATTTAAATTAGATTTATTTTTAACTAATGCATAAAAAGTCCTCAGTACAGTATTGTGTGATGTTTCACATGTATAAATTGTGTAATGTTTGAACGCATTAAACATATCTACCTCTTCAAACATTTATCATTGCTTTATAGTAAAAACCTCTAAAACTCGTCATTTTTAAAATTTGATTTTACTTCATTGTAAATGTGATGTACAGAGGGGTACAGTTACGTAGGTCAAATAATGAGTACATTTGTTGTCGAACAGGGTTACCCCTTCCCTTGTTTTCTCCCACTTTTTCTCCCCCCGACTCCATTCCCCTCCAAGTTGTAAAGTTCATTTTGAACATAGTGTCTGTGAGTATCACTGTTGTATTGGTTCACCCTTTGTCCTTTGTCTCACCATTTTGTTATTCCCCTTCCCTTCCCCAAATCAGATAAACATATATACAGGACATACGATACCAAATCAAAACTCATTCTTCTAGCTATATATGAACAAAGGAATGAGTGGAATTTAAGTCATATTTTATTCATGAAGAAAAAATCTGAAAACTTAAAGATCATGGATCTTGCAGCAGCAAATACAAATTGCTTACTGTCACAGAATTTCATCATTCTAGAACTGGGCTCATGTAAACTAGAGGTCTTTGGAGTTGAATCTTGTGTTCAGTCACTCACACGAACTAACCTGTATATTCCATTTACCTTACCCATAAGCCCATCCAAACTTCAATTTATATAAAATATTTTACTTCATGTGTTTTCAGTGTTTTGGTGACATGCTAGCTGGGAGATCTTCTTGGAAATTATCGAATTGTCTAGGTGTATAGTCCTTTGTTTCATTTGCCATTTATAGTGGATTAGCAGACAGATACTGCCATCTAGAAAACTAATGGCTATAAAAATGACTCAGTGACATCAGAGGTAAAACCATGAGGAAGAAAGACAAAAGAAAAAGGCATAATTTTACATGATATGTTGAAAATAACAAAAGCAATGATAAACCACTTATTTCCATAACTTGGAGTTCATTTCACCTAGCATCATCTTATGTGTTCATATGTACATAAGCTATTGAGCTATTGTGATCTTCTGCTAGGACTATCCTCGACATGTACTAATTATTACCAATGAGGGAAACCATAGAGTCTATGTTTCTTTGGGTCTGGCTCACTTTACTCAGTATGATTTTTTTTTCCAAGTCTTTCTATTTCCTTACAAATGGGGCAATGTCATTCTCTCTGATAGAAGCATAGAATTCCATTGTGTATATGTGCTGATTTTGGTGCCCTGGATATTGTATATATGTTTATTGGAACTAGGGAAGGAAAGGGGAACATCAAAATGGAGAGACAAAGGGTAAAAGGTGAACCAATGCAACAGCAATACTTACAAGATAATAGACAGTATGCTGTTAACCAACTATACACCTGGGGGGAAGGGAGCTGGGAAGGGGAAAGGTGGGAGAAGAATGAGGGAGGAGGTAACAAGTTAGATAACAAATGTACTCACCACCTTACATATGAAACTGTAACCCCTCTGGGGCTGGGAATGTGGCTTAGCGGTAGAGTGCTTGCCTAGCATGCATGTAGCCTTGGGTTCGATTCCTCAGCACCACATAAACAAAAAAAAGCCAGAAGTGGCACTGCGGCTCAAGAGGCAGAGTGCTAGCCTTGAGCAAAAACAAGCCATGGACAGTTTCAAGCCCTGAGTCCAAGCCCCAGGACTGGCAAAAAAAGAAAAAGAAAAAAGAAACTGTAACTCCTCTGTACATCACTTTGACAATATATAAATTAATTTTTTAAAATGACTCTTACCTGATAAAATTATAGTAGAAATAGCTTCTGTCTCTTTGTGCCATAGAATAAGACAACCAAATGCCCTAGAGCTTTACTCAGTTTTGTACTAGCAGTAATTCTATAAAAACTTTGATACTCCAATCCTTTATGAACCTATGCTAAAGCAAAGCAAAAACAAAACCATTAAATACAGCAGGGGTCTCTCTCTCTCTCTCTCTCTCTCTCTCTCTCTCTCTCTCTCTCTCTCTCTCTCTCTTTCTCTCCTTCACTCTCTTTCCCCCTCTCTCCCTGCTTTCATCTCCCTCTTCTCTTCTTTCCTCCTCCCCAACTATATATTTTGCTTAGGCACCTTTTATCATCATAAAGATTATGTCTTTATATCCCATATGGGAGGAGTTGGCAAATTTTTTCTTTAAAGGTTTAGTTCCCTTGCAACTTCTCAACTCTGTAGTTGACTCTTTTTAAAAAATACCACAGAGGGGCTGGGGATATAGCCTAGTGGCAAGAGTGCCTGCCTCGGATACACGAGGCCCTAGGTTCAATTCCCCAGCACCACATATACAGAAAACGGCCAGAAGCGGCGCTGTGGCTCAAGTGGCAGAGTGCTATCCTTGAGCGGGAAGAAGCCAGGGACAGTGCTCAGGCCCTGAGTCCAAGGCCCAGGACTGGCCAAAAAAAAAAAAAAATACCACAGAAATACCGAGCAGAACTGTGTTCCAATAAAACTTTGTTTAAAAAACAAGTAGCAGGATAGATTCAGTCCACATATAGTTTTCTTACCCCTTCCTATTTCTGAATTTTACCTGTAACACAAAGAAGAGAGAAGAGAGAACACACACTCCTTACCAAATCATCTTTCTCTGAAAGTGTCACATACCATTTCATTGGGGGCTTCACCTAGATACATTGGTCCCTGGGAAATGCCATCTCTGGCTGAAAAACCTCTTCCCAGAACCAACTGTACATCATGGGAGAGAAACACAGATAGACATTTAGCCATCTCAGTCATTGGCATATCACATACACGGCAACTCTCCTACTGTTCCTGAAAACAAAATGCACATTGAATTTTAGATTTCTTAAAAACAGCACCATCCTGTTAGCACGTAATTGCTAGTCTGATCATTATCAATTTCTTGGTCCAGCTGTATAACTGCTACTATGGAACTAGCTTTCAAAAGAGATAACTTATTCCATGTTGGAAATAATGTCATGTTTTCATTGAAAGACTGCTGTTATCTACAAATGTAGCATCTAATAAAAAGCAGTTATTTGTCTGTCTACAATTATTTGTGGACTTTTCTCTCCAGTTTTTACCAGAATGTTTGATAGGTGGGTGCTTCCATGACCTGTTTCTCTGATTAAAGTTCTTTCTTCCCAAGAAGGAAATAGGACTCAGTGATTGAAACTCAGATTCTTATAACAATAGACCATTAAATATTAAAAATGCAAACACATTAAGTATTCTTAGTCAACTGGGTGCTGGTGGCTCATACATATAATCCTAGCTACTTAGGATGTTGAGATGTGAGAATCAAAGTTCAAAGTCAGCTCAGGCAGAAAAGTCTGTGAGACTTTTATTTCCATTTAGCCAGCAAAAAGCCAGGAGTAGAGGTGTAGTTCAAGTGATAGAGTGCCAGACATGAGCAAAAAAGCCAAATGAGGACAAAAGACCGTAAATTTAAGCCTCAGTACTGGCAATGGGGAGAGGGGTATTTTTAAAAATCAAGAAATTTGTTAAGATATAGCCTCCACATGATTCTTATTATGACTCCACTATGACTCTTCTGTGTGTGTAAGTCTTACTTTCCATAGCTACAAAGCAATTGCACCAAGGTCCAAAATGTGCCCAGAGCTGCAAGAACTATGATTATTGACACCTCAGTTCACTTATAATCCTTGTACATGGCTTAGAGAAAAGAAAATGTGATTTTTCAATGAGAATTTACACATGTTTTATTTCTACTCAAAAGTGAGTTATTTCACATGCATGAGGAAAGAGTGCCTTCCTTCTAAGGGACTCGTGAGCTAAGTGGGAAAATGACATGCATTATTTCTGTCTTTTGCCAGTGCCTAGATTGCAAGTGTCTTCATAATCTCTGAACTATCAGAGAAGTCTGCCTGACTCAGATAGAGTGAGATGGTAATTTCTCCTGCTGCTCACCTCTTCTGTCTCCTGTTTAGAGTTTACCCTCAGGCATTAAAAACCCAGACTCCAAACTCATTGCAGATGTACCTTGCTTTACCTTTACAAATCTGATTAAAAGCTTTGAGTCAACCTTTGATGAAACTTTTTTAAAGGTACAGATTCCTAGCCATATATCCCCTCCTGTAATTATCCATTTCATGGAGGGAAAACCCTTAATTGGCTTGCACAGCGCCTGTTACATTCGAGTGCACAAAGGTGTTTTATGGTGCTTGTGCCCACATTCTTGTCATCACAAATCACTTTCACGCTCCCTGCCTGTATTAAGCATCACATGCTATGGGCCATTGCTGCCACTTTATAGATTTGACTTTTCAAGGCTCACATCCCAGAGGCTGCTTCCATCCTCCTGGGTGTTTATGCTTGTAATTTAGATTATCTGCCTCAGCAGGATCAATGTCGTCTGAGTGATAAACTTGGGGCCAGATTAGTCAATCTTCCTGTAAAGCCTCCATAATTGGATCAACTGTTGGAATAACTAATATTTGTTATCCAGTTTGTGTGCATCATTGAACCATCAAAACAGTCAAGGGTAAATAGTAACTAAGGTTAACATGCCATTATATTTGCAATTTATAACTTAAATACAAGGAATCAGGTGCAAGTGACTCACACCTCTCATCCTAGCTACACAGGAGGCTGAGATCAAGAAGGTTGTATTTTAAAGCTAAGAATAGGCAGAAACGTCTGCATCCACAATTAACTTGCAAAAAGCCAGTGTGGGGGTATGACTCAAGTGGCAGAGCACAAGCCAGGCAATATAGAAGTCCTGAGTTCCAGCCCTGATAACAGAAAAAGAAAAAAAAAAACATTAAGAAAAGAAACAGAAGGGCAAATTGTGTACTTTCCCACTATCACATAATGATTTCAAGATCTTACTCCCACACTAGATACTGCAAACTTGAACAAACTCCAACCTCTTCAACTTTGATTTTTCTCATCTGTAAAAAAAGAAAGACATAGTCCCTTTTTATTCAGAACCTTTGACAAAGTATTGAAATACCTGCTTTCTTACTAATTAACTTATTTCAAACAATCCAGTAAGATAGTATTATACTTATTTTATAATTTGGTTAGAAAAATGTGTTTGAATTTCTTTTTTTCTCTCTGCTAGTCTGTGTATCCTATTTCTTATTTCAAATTGTCCTCTACTTCCATTACCTTTAGAGTTTATCATGGGAGCACTAAGCTGATGGGGAAAGCAAGTAGAAGAATGGTTTTTCTGAATCTGTTCTTTTTACCTTCTTTGTATTTCCAGGTAAGGGGACGTAATAGTTACTTAATCAAATTTTCTCTATATTGTGACACATGTAGAGATGACATTTACCTAGGGAATAGGCACAGGAAGAGCCATGCTGGTGAGTGAATAGTTTGGGTTTTCTTTCCTTTTCTTTTTTTTTAACAGCTGCATTCTTTCTGACTCACCAGTACCATGCAGACTGAGATATCAGGTATTTTTTTTATTTCATCCCAGGATAAATGATTTGGCTCATCACTCTTCTCTCTGAAATATACTAGCCAGTTTGTTTTCTAATCTGGTTGCTGGATAGTTTATAGATGGACTGAGAAGTTCTTAAGGCAAGAGAGGTCATATCCTAGTGCATTTGTGTGCTCAGCTCCTAGGACAGAGGTCTTTAATAAATTCTTGAATGAAGCATAAATGGCTAAAGAGTGAGTAACATGAAACCTAGACTCAGAGACATGGATCATCCCTTGGAGGGCAATGCTAGCTCAAACTCTTTTCCACCATCTTGTACAGGGCATGAGATCTGCCTAGCATTCATAAGGCCTTGGGTTCAATCACCATTACTGGAAAAAAAATTGATTATGGATATACTTACTATGTAGTGGGAACTCAAATGTTTTCTTCTCCTCTACTCAAGTATACCTATGCATCCTAATCTTGAACCTCTGTTTTTGGATCATAACTTCATCTATCCTTGCTACTTGTAGATGCCTTGGTAGTTCATCATGATCCTTCAAAGAGTTCCCGCCATTTTCCTTGGCTCATCCTTCATGGTTTTGTTGACAGCTTCACATGTACATATGAAGTAATGGCTTCCTATATCTGCCTTACTCCAGGGAGCATTCCAGCACTGAACATTGCCTGTCTTTTCTCTACCCAATCAGTAACAGATAACATATGACCATTTTTCACATGACTCTCTCAAGACTAATGTTTATTTCTAATCTGAATGAAATATCATCTCCATCTTTCACTTAACCTTTGATACTTACCCTTTGTAGCTATAGCTCACTTGCTGATTAATGTACATTTATGCATGAATCTTATTAGGACATCCCAGAGTCCCTTGCAGGTTCATAGCCTGCCCTCCACATAAGCTTTCTAGTCTAAAGAGCTAAGAATACCTTGAAATCCAAAGTAAATTGTTATTTTTTAACACTTGAGAAAAATAGGAAAAATGCTTATACATAAGTCCAGAGTAAATTAGCCAAACGTAGTATGAAGGTCTTGGGAAACATGAAATTGGCATCATTTTGTTGGTTTGACTCAAGAAACTCCCCAAATGGAAAATTAAATACAAAATAATTTGCTTTTATCTCTGCTATGTGTTTTCACCTAACACTTTCTGGCGGGCCATTGATTTTTATGTAATCTTCTGATTAAAGTGGTTGGTACATGTTCACAGAGCTTTCTAATCAAAGGCAACATGCAGGGAGCCCTTCTGGAAGTTTCTGGCTGGTAGTTACTAACCATCTTTGCACCTTTGCCATGTGCACCGCAGGAAATCGGAGCCCAAAAGGAGCCAGATCTTATGCATTCTGGTGTCCTCCAAAAGCAGAGAATGTTACATTGGGTGGGAGGAGTTTTGAGTTTTGTTTAAGGAAACAATGTGCATGTGTGGAACAATGAGATTCTAGGCCAAAAGAGTTGACTACCTATTGCCTTCTAAAGATGGAATGTCACATGGGTCTAGAAAACATTGCGGATAAAACACAATGGGTCTTATGGATTGAAGTCAAAGCAATTGTCTGTTAGTGGAAAGAGCTCTGAACTGAAGGAAAACCATAAAGACAAAGTAAGACTTTTAATTGGACCTGGGAGTGAAATAAAAGCATAGGGACTTTAGCCACTTAGTTTGAAACTGTATCTGTGCAGTTCTTGTTCTGTGTGGTCCATCAGAGGATGCTGCCCAGCCCATCCAAGCAAGGAAGAAACTGGGTTGCTGAGGAGGAACTCGCAGGATTATTCAGATTCCTGCTGAGAAACAACCAACTGTATTCTTAGTTCTTCTGCAAGGCCTTCTTGCCACACCAAGGCTTTTCCAGAATGAGCTTAGACACAGAAAACCTGGCAGCCTAGACTGGGGCACCAGTCATATGTTCTGGAAGCTCCTGCCTTCCCTTTCTGCTGTGACTAGTCCTCACACCACACAGCAAAAGAGGTCCCAAACTAATTAAGAAGTGCAGAATTTTAAGCACATCTCTTAGGCAAATATATGGAATTGACAAAGGGTGAACTAATGCGACAGCAATATTCACAAGACAATATGTTGTAAATTGGCTGTACAACTTGGAGTGGGGCAGTTGGGGAGGAAGGAAGGTGGGAGAAAAATGAGGGGGGTAACAAGTTTGACAAGAAATCTACTCATTACCTTACTATGTAACTGTAACCCCTCTTTACATCACCTTGACAATAATTTTTTTCCTTTATTGTCAAAGTGAAGTACAGAGGGATTATAGTTTCATATGTAAGGCAGTGAGTAAATTTCTCATTCAACTTGTTACCTCGTCCCTCATTTTTCTCCCATCTCTACCCTCCCCCTTTTCCTCTCCCCTCCACCCATGAGTTGTTCAGGTGGTTTACACCAAATGATTTGGTAAGTATTGCTTTTGGTATCATTTGTCTTTTTATCCTTTGTCTCTAGATTTTGATATTCCCTTTCCCTTCCCTAGTTCTAATACCAGTATATACAGTGTCCAGGGTACTCAGATGAGATACAGTGATAGTGGGGGTACAACCACAGGACGAAAATACAAGAGAAAGAAAAAGCTACAGTTTCACATGGCATGTTGAAAATAATTACAACAATGATATAACACTTGTTTCCATAACATGGAGTTCACTTTACTTGGCATCATCTTATGTGTTCATAAGGGCATAGCTATTGGGCTATTGTGATTTTCTGCTATGACTAGCCGAAACACGTACTAAGTATTTCCTAGGAGGAAAACCATAGAGTTCATATTTCTTTGGGTCTAGCTCACTTCACTTAGTATAATTTTTTCCAAGTCTTTCCATTTCCTTATGAATGAGGCAATGTCATCCTTTCTGATAGAGGCATAGAATTCCATTGTGTATATGTACCACATTTTCCTGATCCACTCATCCACTGAAGGGCATCTGGGTTGGTTCCATATTTTATCATTGACAAATTGTGCTGTGATGAACATTGGTGTGCTGGTGGCTTTAGTGTGTTCTTGCTTGTAGTCTTTTGGGTAGATGACCCAAAGTGGGGCTTCTGGGTCATAGGGGAGCTCTATGTTTAGCCTTCTGAGGAACCTCCATACTGCTTTCTAGAGTGGTTGAACAAGTTTACACTCCCATCAACAATGTAGTAGGGTTCCCTTTTGGCCACATCCCCTCCAGCATTTGTTATTGTTAGTTTTCCTGATAATGGACATTCTTGCTGGGGTGAGGTGGAATCTCAATGTTATTTTGATTTGCATTTCTTTTATGGCCAGTGATGTGGAGCACTGCTTCATGTGTCTCTTGGCCATTCTCATTTCCTCTTCAGAGAAGTCTCTTTTTAGGTCTTTAGCCCACTTTTTGAGGGGGTCATTGGTTCTTTGAGGATTTGTTTTGGAGGAAGTTAATTTTTTTGAGTTCTGTGTATATTTTAGATATGAGGCCTTTGTCTGTTGTATGGCTGGTAAAGATCTCCCAATCTGTGGGCTTTCTATTTATCTTGTAAGCTATGTCCTTTGCCCTGCAGAATCGCTGCAGTTTGATGTAGTTCCATTTGTCCAACCTTTCTTTGATTTGTTGCGTTTCTGGGCCTTTATTAAGAATGTCTCATCCTGTGCCAAGGAGCCCAAGTGTTTCTCCTATTGCTTCTTGTAATGTTTTCAGGGTATCTGATTTTACTTCAGGTCTTTGATCCATTTGGAATTGATTTTGGTAAAGTGTGATATATAAGGATCTAGTTTTAATTTGTTACAGGTGTTGAACCAGTTTTGTCAGCACCATTTGTTGAAGAGGCTAACCTTGAAAATAAAATAAAATTTTAAAAAATATATGGAATTGGTTAAGTCTCAAAAGGACAATGGACTTGGTAAGCCATAAACATCATAGGAATAAAACCATAGGGGGAAAATAAATAGACCCAATTGGCAACATAAAACTTCAGTATTTGAATGTTTCCAGAAACTATCATAAAATCTGAATGCAAACCAAAATTATGAAAATAAATTAAAAAGTTTCTCTGCAATAGTTTTCTATCAGTATACCAACTGCTTAAGATAATTAAATGATAAAGAGAAAAATCTTTATTTTAACTCACCATGTGGCAGGTTCTAGCCCACCCTCAGCCGGTCCTTGTTGCTTTGGAGACAGTATATCATTGTAGAAGTGTGTGGCAGAGCAAACCTGAGCTGGGAAGCAAAGAGAGAGAGAGAGAGAAGGTAAGGAAGAGGAGGAGGAGCTAGCAACCAAAAGAGCAGCAGGGGAAAGTTCTGTGCAGTCACCTACATCTAATTTGGGCTTCATGACATGCCCCATGGCTGTTAGGCTTCCAGGTTGTTTGTTTGTTTTTTTTTAATTGACAAACTGATGTACAGAGAGGTTACAGTTTCATACGTTAGGCATTGGATACATTTCTTGTAATGTTTGTTACCTCCTCCCACCTTCCCTCCTCCCTCCCAGGTTGTTTATGCTTTTAGTGTTCTCCTCTTTTAAGGGCACTACAACTAGTTTATATCCAATATGTAAAATCATAGACATAGGTAATTTAGGTATAGATTATCAACATGATAAGCCACATAGAATTCTTAATCCACAGTATGGATATGTCTTCCCAAAGTATTTATTTGGTTGTTGTCATAAAATTTACAATTAAAGAACTCTTACAAGTAAGAGAGAGAATTCTGGAGACAGCACATGTATTTTTTTTAATATGACAGGAAAAATTTTGATGCATTAAGTACATGACTAGTACCCTTTTCAAATGTTTGTTTTTAAGGGTGTGGTAGCACGTGTCTGTCATGCCAGCTTTAGCAGGAAGCACAAATAGGAGGATTACAATCCAGGCTTGCCGAGGCAAAAAAGAAAAAAAAAAAAAGAATGAGACTCTTTTTGAAAAATAAAGCAAAAAAAAAAAATGGTGGGTCAAGTGGTAAGGTGCCTTTCTAGCAAGTGCAAGGCACTGAGTTCAAACTCCATCACAGCTCCCCCTCTCCTAAAACATTGCTTTTTCAGTAGTTTCATCTGGGTCTGCATGAGCAGAATATTAGAACTACATGTGAAGAATAATAGGGACCATTGGAAAGAAAAAGAAACATCCCTCCTTTCTCTTGGTACCCTGTTGGGTATATAAAGCTTTAAAAGCAGAGGGTTGTGCTGGCAAGGAGTAAAGAGGTTGAATACTGTCAAAGTAGCTTATTTGCAGCTATGAAAACAGGAAATCCTATTGAGGATGCTATTTTTTATGTCATGGGGAAAGACTGTAATAGAGGGGACAAAATTGATTGAGATATTGTGTAAATATATATGGAGATGCAACAGTGGAATCCTTCCCCATATAATTGATGCAAAGACATTTTTTAAAGCTGCTTTCTGCAGGTCAGACTTAAAGTGTTTAAAAGCTTCAAACAACCTACTATCTTTCTTTCACTAGAAGAAAAAAAGCACAATTCTTAGTTCTTCTTAACCAGGATTATTAAATTTTACAGCACTTAAGGTAATGTAACTATTATACTCTAATGGGAGAATAATGTATTAAAATAATGAAATTATGGCAGAAGCATTTAGATATAATTATATAGCCATAATAAAATTTTCAATTAGGCTTTCATTACATTGCAATTAACTCTGCATTTGAACACTAACATTTAGTGTGTCCATAGGTTTTACTTGTTTCTTGCTTTTTAAAAAGAGCAGAATTTTTTTTCTTCTTGTTCACATTAGTCTGAGAAGGTACTTAGAAAATTAAATTAAAAACTGAAAATATACTTCAAATTGTTATCTCCTAATTGTACTTAGTAGTTTTCTGTTGCTGTGTGCCAAACCAATTCAGAACTTCATTGTTTAAAGCATGTATCAGTCACATAGTTTCTGAAGGTTGTGAATCCTCCAGCAGCTTAGTTGAGGGGTTCAGACTCAAGGTCACTCATGAGACCACAGACTATAGCTGAATGCACTGACAGCTGACACTGAACCTATAAGTACACTTCCATTTCCATTTTGACTGTAGGCACAGAGACTCGATTCTCCAGTGGGTATGGATGAAAACTGGAGAGCTCAGTCCATAGGCTGAATGCAAGTCTGAGGGCTCACTAACATGGCAGTTGACTTCCCCTGGAGAATCTGGAATGTCCATTCTTTCTGTGACTCAACTTTGCTATAAAACATCCACACTTCTGCTTTGGGAATCACCACTTCAACACACATTATAATGGCAAAGAGTGATCTTACATGTTGAAGACTATATCCAGGACGATGTATCAATACATGAAAGAGGTAAGATCAATCAAGATCCATGTACTCATAACTTGACATGTTGAGTTGCAACTCATTTGTACAGCTACTTAAAGATAATAAATTTATAATAAAAATAGATGCAAGAGATGCTTTAGGTTGTTTATTATTTTGATGGACTAATGTTTATTTTCTTATATCCAGACAAGGGAAAAGAAAAGCTATGCTTAGAATCCACATAAAACTTCCATTAGGAGCCATATTTCAGATTTGACACTTACCCTTTTCCACATTCTTTTGGAGTTTTGTGAGACCATAATTGTAGTGTTGTCTGACTCTATTTTTCTAACTTTCTGTACTTTTGTGAGATCAAAAGTCACTATACTGGGCTGGGAATATGGCTTAGTGGTAGAGTGCTTGCCTTGCATGCATGATGCCCTGGGTTTGATTTCTCAGCACCACATAAATAGAAAAGGCCAGAAGTGGCACTGTGGCTCAAGAGGTAGAGCACTAGCTTTGAGCACAAAGGAAGCTAGGGACAGTGCTCAGGCCCTGAGTCCAAGCCCCAGAACTGGAAAAAAATAAAATTAAAATTAAATTAAATTAAAAAGTCACTGTACTGTATGATTTCTGGAAGACTTTTTGTAGATGAGCCTGAGAAAACTCAATAATCTCTCCACTCTGAAGCAAAGGTAGAGAACAGTACAATAACAGATACTCTATATTTTGCAGACTGTATGTACTTATTCAACAAAAAAAATCTCCTAAATCTTATAAAGACAATGGTATGGCTACACAGAGGCCAGAGCCTTGATGTGGGGTCTTGGTTTAAGATTCTCATAGCACTTGTGAGATGCCTTGAATTAAATTTGTATTATGCCATCAGCATATTGTGATAGATTTGGAGACACTGTAGACAATTAACTGGACCATAGTGCAAAGATAGTAATCATTACCTCTCTTCAAGAGAAATCTATGAGTTAGCAAATTAGGAGTTACCAAAGAAGCCTGGAAAGTATAATGAGCCCCATAATTGCCAAGCATTGTTATTAGCAGTTATAAGAAACACTGTGTGCATAGGCATTCTGAGGGAACTAATGTTTTTTCACATTTCTCTCTTCCAAAGTCATTTTGCTTTATTTAACAACTGTCATAAATGTAGATAGCAATACCCACACCTGTTTTTTTTTTTTAACAATCTGTATGCATATGGGCAAGAGACCCTCTGTAAGCCTTTGTTTCTCAGAGTATCATCTGTGGAACAGCAGTTCAAGCCTCACCTGGAGCTTGTTAGAAATGCAGATCCTCCTAAGCAGTCACAGAGACCCCAGGATGTTGGAGGTAGCCAGAAGGTGCAATACCTACTAAGGAAAACTAGATAATGAATGGAGCCAGCCTGAGAGAGAGGCCATGTGGGTTGCAACTGGCAAGACTATAGTGGCAGGGCTTCCCAAGCCACCGGATCTCACATTACAAGACAACAAGCCCCAGATGCCAGGCATGCAGCTTCAGGGTTTAGTGTTTTAGTGTTCAGTGCTTCTCTGCTTTAGTCTTGCATTTGTCTGACCTTTTGTGCTATCCCCCCATCCTCCCTTCTGGGATGGAAGTGCTTACACTGTGACATCTATCGTACGTGTAGTTAGCTTGATTTTGATTACTTACAGGGCCCACAACTAAGAGTTCGAACTTGAACTCTGGAACAATGTTGGAATTATTACAACTTTGTGGACTCTTGGAGATGAACTACATTTATTTTGCATTTAAATGGCCATAGCCTTTAGGGGCCGGGGCAGAATGATAACACAGTATCAACAGGAAATGTCAACCACAGGCTCATGCTTTGATAGCTTGGCCTCTAACTGGTGGCTCTATCCTGTTGAGTGGTACAAAGTTTAGGAGTTAAAGGAATAGGTCATTGAGGGCATGCATGCCTTTCAAGATTATGCCCTCCCTACTCTCTCCATTCCTGTCTGCCATGCAGCTCCACTCCACCACATACCCTCCTGCCACCATGATATGCTGCCCACAAACTGAGCCAAGTAACCATGGACTGGCCCCTCCAAAACTGTGAGCTAAAGCAAATCTTCCCTCTGCAAGAAAGACAAAGAAAAAAGAAAGGAAGATAGAAAGAAAGAAGAGATGGGGAGAGGGAAGGAGGGAGGGAGGGAGGGAGGAAAGAAGGAAGGAAGGAAGGAAGGAAGGAAGGAAGGAAGGAAGGAAGGAAGGAAGGAAGGAAGGAGAAGAGCAAAGAAAGAAAAGATCTGAGTGCTGGTGGCATGCACCTGTCTCCATAGCTGCTTGGAAGACTGAGGTTGGGAGGGTAGCAGTTCCAAACCAGTCCAGGTTAAAAACAAAAAAAGTGAGACACCATCTGAACAGAAAAGGCTGGGTGTGGTAGCATACCCATGTTATCCCAAGTAAGGCAGAAATGATAGGAGGAACAAAACCCAGGCCTGCCTGTAGCAAAAAGTGAGATCCTATCTCAAAAAATAACCAGAACAAAAATAACTGGGGCATGAGTCAAGTGGCCTAGCCAGTACAAAACTATGAGTTCAAACCTTGCCAAATAGAGAGAAAGAGGAGACAGACAGACACGTGTGCGCGTTCGCACAGAGAGAGAGAGAGAGAGAGAGAGAGAGAGAGAGAGAGAGAGAGAGAGGGGGAGGGAGAGAGAGAGAGGGAGGGAGAGAGAGAGAGAGAGAGGGAGGGAGAGAGAGAGAGAGAGAGAACCTCCCAGTCCACACAAGCAGGCTGAACTTTGGGAAGTGTGGCTCCATGCCCTAGTTACCCTTTCTGTTAGATAAGATAGCAAAAGTGCTTGACATACCAACTGGCAGAGCTCAACAGAATGTGCTCCTTCCACCTTCAGCCACCTATACAATCACAGTAACCTTGAAACTTCTGGGGAAGAGCTACAGGGCCAAATGAGTACCTGGCCTCCCAGGGCTCTAGAATGGGGCTGTACTAACTGAAAAAAAAAATCTCTAGGAATAAATGTGTCCCCATCCCCTCCTCTGCTGTGTATTTGCAATTTTATTTTTATCCTTTCAACTGCTGAGCCATTGTTAGAATTCGATTGTGCCAAGTGTTTTGACATTGATTTTCATATCCAACTGTTTGAATTTAAGTCTGTATTTGGCTCAGATGGAATTATTTTTTCTTTTTATGTTGCTTATTTATATCCAACTATAAAGGTAATATGTGCCTATTATAGACAAGTTAGGACACACAAACCACGTCTGCTAACATTGGTGTGTTCCTTGGTAGACTTATTTGAGCGAAAGTGAAATTGTACTGGTGGTTTTTGGAACCTGACTTTTTCTTGTCTGAACACTTCCCAACGTTATATCATTTGAAAGTAATTAGATAGATTTCTATTATCTGCTTTGTGACTCCATCAAAACTTAACCACCCATAATTTTGTTCGCTATGTAACTATTTAAATGCCATAGTGATGAATACTGTGTGTGTGTGTGTGTGTGTGTGTGCGTGTGTGTGTGTGACAGGGGATTGCAGTTAGGGCATCCCACTTGCCATGCTCCCCCATTTGAGCAGACCTGTTTCTTTAGCTTGTCTTTCTGATATGGTCTAATGTGTATGCTGGACCAGCTTTGGACTATGATCTGCCTCCCAAGTAGCTGGGATTACAGACATGCTCCATTGTATGCAAGCTTTCTTTTTTATACATTTCTGTCTATGGTTGATGATTTCTTTGTATTTCCTCAAAATTAAAAAAAAATAGAGACTACCATGTTAAAGGGTATTTAATGCTATTTCTCTCATGTATAATGTGAGCTTCTAGAAGGACTCACATTTACCCATTGGTTATAAAGGATGTACACAGAATATAAATGAATGGACAGCTGAAAGAGATCACAGGGCAAGATGTAGAGAGGGATAGAGAGCTTTATGCCCTCTCTAGATTCACTTTCAGACACTTCCACATATTCAGATACCAGAAATGTTTCTGAACCATGTCCTGCTATATTCTTGGGCAAAGTCTCTTTACTTGTGCATGATTCATTAAATCATTGGCCACTGGGGATTAACTTAACCTTCATTGGAGGTCTCAACTCTGAGTCATGCCTTTGTATTTCTGGTGACCATCCCCATCCCAAAACTATTTAGTCATCGCATTAGCATTCAAGTGACATTCTTGTCACTCAGAGGATCCCAAGGGTTTTAAGATCTGTAAGCCAGGAAACTGATGAAAATCAAATATTTATTTGACTCTCCCAGGTTGAGTTGAAGTAAAGTGGAACAGCATGCTATGGGGACTAGTAGCTGGAAGTCAAGACATCTCAACAAACATTAACATTGATAGGAATCTCAGAGGACCAGAGGGTCTGTAAGCCTGTCTGGAGTTGAAGTAAACCTTCAGAGAAAAGGAGACAAAGAACCTTTAATTGCCTGATGTTAAATCTACAATCCAGCAGAATAAGAGATAGAAATAAAGTTCTATTGTAGAAAAAAAATAGACAATTGAGTGGCATGCTTATCTAAATTCTGACTTGGATTTCCTGATAACTGCCCAGGTAATTAGGAATTACTTTGTGTTATGTGTAAATTAGGACATGGCTTGGTCTATTGACAGGGTCCGAAGTGGAAGGAGATGTGATGAATGCTTGCCTCTTTTTTCCTATTCAGACACAGCAAAGACCAGGAGTATCCTAGAATTCTTCAAACTATCATCATAGTAGCAAATAATTACCTTGATGGCCTTTGCATGTATTCTCAATGGGGCCATATTAGTTCACTGTGGTTTGCAACCCCTTGTTAAAGGGCTTACAGTTACATAAACATGCAGTTTATTTTAGTATTAAAATTTCCTGGAAAAAGGAGAAATAAGAAAATATGCTGAAAATGCACCTAGAGGGAACTAACAAAATGACAAAGGTTGGGAAGCAAGAGTTTATTGCAATAAAGAAGATTTGGAAACAAGTTGAATAGTCTTAACCTGAACGTGCCCAGAAGGCAATGGGGCTATCACAGTGAATTAGCAATTAATTTACTTGAAAAACGAAAAGCCTTTGGTTTTCTTTTTTAAAATCTATTTTTAAAAAAGCTTTTGTATCTAGTGTCAAAGTAGAGGGGAAATTCAGAGTTATAGGATGGCTAACACCATCCCTGCTCCCCTCAAAAGAAAATGGAAATAAGTCATTCGGTTTTTAATCAAACAAATGAATTCATATATTGTCAATTTGATATAAAGCCATCACTATTAAACTAGAGCTAAGAGAAATGTAATAAGATGCAAAACAACAAAGTAAGGTAGATGAGACCCTTATCACGAGGAGAAAACTTCATGTGTTATATCTCCTAGTTCTTTGGATCCCTGATGTTCTTCTGGTAAGAATAGTTGGTTTAAAAAATGCCAGTGAATAGGAACAGGGCTGGGAATATGGCCTAGTGGCAAGAGTGCTTGCCTCCTACACATGAAGCTCTCAGTTCGATTCCCCAGCACCACATATATGGAAAACGGCCAGAAGGGGCGCTGTGCTTCAGGTGGCAGAGTAAGAAGCCAGGGATGGTGCTCAGGCCCTGAGTCCAAGGCCCAGGACTGGCCAAAAACAAAACAAAACAAAACAAAATGCCAGTGAATAGGAACAAACATCCTGATCTGTAAACAAGGCCATGAGGCTGCTGAGACCAGCAAATGAACGACTTTCCCTCTTAAGTTCTTCTGATTGGAGATTTATAACCATTTCTGCTGGATGGGTTCCACGCTCCTCGCTGCTGCAATAAGGTGACAGGAAGAATGGAAAGAGTCCAGAGGAAAATCACCACCCACTCAAGGAACCTACAGGCAGTAGCAATACATTTACTATATATAGTCTGTACCCAGCTTATATAAACAAGCCATAGCAAAAGATCTAGAAATCACTGAATACCAAGTACATAAGCAAATAGCTGTAGCAGAAAGAGAAAGCAGAGTTAAGCTTGTAGCCTGTATCCCTCCCACTTTCTAAATAGGCATGCCTTTTTCCAGGTGACTTGAATTCTGAGTTTGCAATCTCTCATTTGTAATCACTACTTGTAAGATTGTTTGGAGGATTAAGAATGAATATGCAATCTGCCATTCTTATTTCCTCTCAAGAAAAGTCTCTTTTTAATTCTTTAGCCTATTTATTGATGAGGTGGTTGTCTCTTTGAGGATTTGGGGGGGGGTAATTTGGGGGGATGTGGGGGATAAATTTCTTAGCTCTATTTTTTATATGAGGCCTTTGTCTGTTGTACAGCTAGTGAAGATTTTCTCCCAATCTGTGGGCTTTCTATTTATCTTGCTAGCTATGTCCTTTGCCATGCAGAAGCTTAGCAGTTTAATGCAATCCCATTTATCCACCCTTTCTTTGATTTGTTGTGAAATAAAAATGGCTAATAGACACATGAAGAATTGTTCAACATCTCTGGCCATAAAAGAAATGCAAATCAAAACTAGATTCTAGATTCTAGATTCTATGTCACCCCAGTTATAATGACCATCATCAAAAAAAAAAAATAGGGCTGGGAATGTGACTTATTGGTAGAGTGCTTGCCTAGCAGGCATGAAGCCCTGGGTTCGATTCCTCAGAACAGAAAAAGCCAGAAGTGGTGCAGTAGCTCAAGCACTTAGAGTGCTAGCCTTGAGCAAAAGAAGCTCAAGCCCTGAGTTCAAGTCCCAAGACTGGCAATAATAATAATAATAATAATAATAATAATAATAATAAGGGGGGCTGGGGATATAGCCTAGTGGCAAGAGTGCCTGCCTCGGATACACGAGGCCCTAGGTTCGATTCCCCAGCACCACATATACAGAAAAAACGGCCAGAAGCAGTGCTGTGGCTCAAGTGGCAGAGTGCTAGCCTTGAGCGGGAAGAAGCCAGGGACAGTGCTCAGGCCCTGAGTCCAAGGCCCAGGACTGGCCAAAAAAAAAACACAAACAATAATAATAATAACAACAACAACAGATGCTGGCAAGGGTGTGGCCAAAAGGGAATGCTACTACACTGTTGGTGGGAATGTAAACTTTCAACCAGTCTGGAAAGCAGTATGGAGGGTCCTCAAAAGACTAAATATGGAGTTCCCCTATGGCCCAGCAATTCCACTCCTGGAAATTTACCCAAATGATCACAAACAAGACCACACTAAAGCTACCAGCACAACTATGTTTATTGCAGCATTATTTACAATATGGAATCAACACAGATACCTCTCAATAGATGAATGGATCAAGAAAATGCGATATATATGCACAATGGAATTTTATATTTCCATCAAAAAGAATGGCACCACCCCATTCTTAAGGAAATGGAAAGACTTGGAAAAAATCATATTAAATGAGATAAACCAGACCCAAAGAAACACAGACTCCATAGTTTCTCTTGTTTGTAATAATCGGTATATGCCTAGGATAGTCATAGCAGAGGTGCACAATAGCCCAATAGCTATGTACATATGACCACATAAAATGATGCTAATTGAAATGATTTCCATGAAGTAGAAACAGGAGGCTTGGTTTTCTGGTTGTTTGATTTTCTTTCTTTTTTTTATTTGTTTGTTTTTAGTGTACGTTTTGCAGTTATCTCTTCTTTCTTTCTTTTTTTTCTCCTCTGGCTTATTCCCCATTGTCACTGTTTCTGATTTTTGGTACCATTTGTCTTGTATATAAGTTTATCTGATATGGGGAAGGGAAGAGGAATCACAGAAATGGTAGGACAAATGGTGAATCAATGCAGCAGCCATACTCACTAGACACTATGTTGGAAATGAACTTTACAACTTAGGGTGGAGGGGAGTGGGGGTGGGGGGAGAGAGAGCAGGAGAAGACACTGTAACCCCTCTGTACATCACCTCTACAATAAAATAGAAATCAAATGTATTCAAAGACAAAAAAATATGCACTCTGCAAAGAACCTGTGTCTACTGTGTGTTATGTCTGTTTGGCAAATATAGGTTTAAAGAAACACATGGGTGAAACTTAAAAGGATGAAACAGAAGAGAAAATGTCACTAAGTATGCATGTATGTGTTGTGTACATTTATTACAGTTAAATGGTACTGAAAATATGAGTGAACTTAGCAAAAAGTCCCTGGGCAGAAACAGTGTTAGATACAAAGGAAAATATTAAGACCCTGCCTGAGCATAAATAAAGAGGACTCATCTCAGCAATTCCAAAAACATCCAAAGCCATGCTAAAAATAGATAAATAAAAAGAACTGACACTGCTAAGGAGACTTTTTAGCACCTAATAAAATAGATGACCCTATGCAGCTTCAAAGCAGGAACTTGTTTTGGGAGTTGACATTTGAACTTCTTTATTAAATAAATAAATAAATAAATAAATAAATAAATAAATAAATAAATAAATAAATAAATAAATAAATAGATAGATAGATAGATAGATAGATAAATAAATAAATACATACATAAATAAATACATAAACAAACATACATACAAATAAGTAAATGGTACTGAATATTGTCTTAGTCTTTTGGGCTGCTAAAGACAAAGTACCAAAAACTGTGTGGCTTATAAGTAACAATAATTTATTTCTCATAGTTCTACACACTGAGAAGTTCAAGCTCAAAGTAACAGTATATTTAATGTCTGGGAAGGGTCCCTTTTTTGTTATTCTGTGAACCATCTATGATGGCTGTTTTCTAATTAATGAAGAAAGGGCAATAGAGTTCTCTGGAGACTTTACCTTTTTTCTTTTTTTCTTTTCTTTTTCCTTTTTTGTTTTTGCCAGTCCTGGGGCTTGAATTCCAGGCCCAGGCTTTGTCCCTGAGCTTCTTTTTGCTCAAGGCTAGCACTCTACCACTTGAGCTACAGCACCACTTCTGGCTTTTTCTGAGTAGTTTATTGGAGATAAGAGTTTCACTGACTTTCCTGCCTGATCTGGCTTTGAACTTCCATCCTCAGATCTCAGCCTCCTGAGTAGCTAGGATTGCAGACATGAGCCACCAGCACCCAGCTGAGACTTTTTTTTTTTTTTTGGTAAGGTTGGTAAAAACGTTCCTGAGGACTCTGTCCTCGTGACTTAATCACCTACTAAAGACTGGAGCCCTATCATATGGAGGGTTAGAATTTCAATGTGTGAATTTGTGGGATACAAATATTCTGTCTTCAGCAAATAGTCCCTCTCCAAACCTAAAGCCAAGCATCATAACTAATGAGAGGTAATTTCTGAACAAAGACTCATTACACAATGTGAGTGCTATAAGGATTTATGTGAGAGCCTGCAATCTAGTTTAAAGTGACAAATAGATAAGTACTATCCCATAATTTATGTGTCTCAGCATCCAGACATAAGGATTAAGCACCATGCTGCCTGAGTGTATTAATTGCACATGATTTAAAAATGCATAAGATACAGTGATGTTACCTGCCAAAAGGACTATTATAGCCTTCCTAGAAACACCAATAGCACACCGATTTGTTATATATTAAGCCAAAAAAAAGTAGTATGTTTTGGAGATTGAAAGAGATGTTCCATAATCAATTGCAGAAGTATAACAAAACCACATAGCAAAGTTTTTATTTGAAGCTTTTCTCCTAACTTGTCTTTGTGATTTTTACCGTAGTTCTGATGCAATATTTATGTCCTTAGATATGAGAGGGGAAGAGCCAGTTTGTCAGTGCTTCACTTAGCTCTCCTGGACCATAAGCTCTGAGAACACCCAGTTAATGAGTCTGCATCCAAAAGATTTAGTGGGAAGGCAACATTGATTCCTTCTGAAACTCTGTTTTAGTCTTTTAGGACTTTCAATTTAAATTTTCATCTTTACCATGGTTGTACTATGGGTTTCTTATTCCCAGTGTGATGGTCTTCATGATCTCTTGAAGGAAAACCAAACGAACCTAAATAAGTCCCAAATCCTCATCCAATATCACTCAGCCTTTATGTATAACTCTCTGATATATCAGAGCAGGGGCCCACTGCAGGCTTTTAAGATGGAACTGTGTCCTGCCAGTGTTTCCCTGGGATTTCATTACATATTGCTTCTGAATTTTCCACCATCCTTTCACTCAAGAGCCAAAAAAAAAAAGTATTCACTAAAATTTATGTATGCAAGGACAATGAAATGGTTGTACAAAAAAGGTTTCAATTCAACCTGTCCACTTATGTGTACAAAACATCTCAATCATTGTCCCATATCTTACATTAGGCCTCCTGGTTAGGAAAAAGCAAAATCAAGTCATTAATTTACCAATAAAAGTTCACCATTTCTCTTCCTGCTTATTAACCTTAGAAGCTGTCTTAATCTCTTTTGGGTCTCAATTAATTCGAAGTTTAAAACCTTATGAATGTCTATAAACATCATTGAATTATTTATTTTATTTTATCGTAAAGGTGTTATACAGGGGGCTTACAGTTACACAAGTTAGGTGATGAGTACATTTATTTTTTAACAATGTCACTCCTTCCCTCATTTTTCCCCAGTTTTTCCCCTCCCGACCCCCCCTCTAAGTTATGTAGTTCATTTGCATAGTGTCTAGTGAGTATCACTGCTGAATTCATTTACCCAGTGTACTATATTTAGATAAAAATATTCTCACAGGATGTACAGAAAGTAGGGCTCTTGTGTATTGCTGGTGAAAGTTAAATGGTGGAATCACTATAAAAATGGCATAGAAGTTCCTTAAGAAATTAAATATAAAGTTGTTACATGATCTAGCAGTCTCACTTTTGGCTGTATCTTCAATAGAAGGGAAAACAGAGACCTGAACAATGGTGTTCATAGTAGTATTATCCACAGTGGCCAAAAAGTGAAAGCACCTCAGTGTCCATCAAAGAATGAATGGATGAGCAAAATGCAGTATTTGCATACAATGGAATATTGTTCAACCTGAGAAAATATGCTACAACGTGGATGAACCATAACTTTGAAGGTTTTAGGCTAAGAGAAGTAAAGTAAGCCAGATATCAAACAGCAAATACCATATGACCCCTGGAGTGGTCAGATTCAGATGATGGTTACCAAGGATTTGGAACATGAGTTAGTGTTTAAAGAGAAGAAATAGTTAAGTAAACAAATGGTAGAGAGTTTCAGTTGGAGAAATAAAGTTCTAGATGCAGATGGCAATGATGACTACACAACAATGTGAATGTGCTTAATGTCATAGAACTATATACATTAAAAGGGCCTAAGAGGTAAACTTTATTCCTTTTACCACATAAACCACTCTGGAAGAGCTTTTTCCCCCCACTTTCCAGGCTTCTCCTGCTAGTTCCTCTTTCCCAGAAGCTCTTGCAGGAGAGAACTTGAATGTATTCATAACCACTGCTGCCAGCCTTTGCACTGACCTCAGCTGGAAGATCTTGGCTTCAGGAAGCTCTGTCCTTATGCAATGCCTCCAGCATTGTGCTACCTGTAGTCCTTTCTCTCGGGGATTGCTCCCAGGGAGCTCACCATCTTCCTCAGGATATCTTTACATACCCTGGGTCAGCTAATAATCCTCCACTCATTTACTAGTTCAGGAGTCAACCTGTTGTCAATTTTCACTCATCTTGTTCACATCCAGTGAATTTTTTCACCCAGAAATTCCTTTCCCCTTTTGGAAATTCTATAGTTCTGGGAAGTGTGTGTGTGTGTGTGTGTGTGTGTGTGTGTGTGTGTGTGTGTGTGTGTACTGATTCTTTTTATGGTGCCTTTGATTGTAGGATATTAATCAGAATTCTCTCTGTGTATCAGAGAACAGGTAGGATTTCTTTTGTTTCCTGATTCTTTTCTGTTCCTTTTAATATTTCTGGTTCTTTTGATGTCATTTTTTTTGTTTGTTTTTCTTGTTCATCTTGGTGTTACAAGCTTTTCTCAAATATCTACTAATAATTCATTTTACCTTCACAATTCAGAAGGAGGCAAAAATAAGCTCCCGGTGTACCTGTATGACTGAATAGGGCTTCTGAACTAGGGAGGGTGGGGGGGGCGTCACTGGAGTATGAGAAAGCAGCACACTGAACCTTAGGCTAAGAAACAAAAGCATCAGTACAGGGAGATCTTTGCTCCTAAAGGCTTATTCTCTTGTTGCTTGCTTAGTTCTTCCTGAAAAGTTCACTCTTCCTTTCTTTTTCTCTTTGTGTGTGTGTGTGTGTGCACGCCTGCGTGTGTATGCATGCCTGCATGTGTGTGTGCACGCGTGTGCGCGTGTGCCTGTGTGTGTGTGCGCCTGCCAGTCCTAGGGCTTGAAATCAGGGACTGGGTACTGTCTCTGATGTTCTTTTGCTCAAGGCCAGTGTTCTACCACTTGAGCCACAGCTTCACTTCCAGCTTTTTTGTAACTCACAGACTTTCCTGCCTGGGCTGGCTTCATACCATGATCCTCAGATCTCAACCTCCTGAGTAAACTAGGAGTATAGGCTTGTCCCACCAATACCTGGCTAGAATTCAATTTCTTAAGACAAAACTCTAATTACTTGGCATAAGACATAAACATCTGACCAATTAGTATTATGTACCTGGGAGGTAATGGAGCAGTCAACTGTCTTATAAAGTCAGCATTAGTTAAGCTCTATTTTCTCCTTCTGATCTCACCTTCAATTTAACCTACCTTCCATGGCAATCTGGTTTCTTCTCTCCCTGGATTCATTTTCTGTTTGTTCTTGCCTACATTGCTTCAACATTTGTCATTACCTTGTCTGCTTCTCCTATACTTTGAGAAAATTATGAAAGTTCTTAGCTTCTAGTAACATCCTCCATTCCTGTGAACTGCCCTGTTTGTTGTGAGATAGTATTTTTTCTTTCATGTTGTCCATGTAATTAGTATCTCAAAAGAACAATAAAATAAACATTTCCATTTCTGTTTCATTTTAACTTCAAGTATCTATTTAATTTCCAAGTTGCTTTTTAGTCATCTTTTATTGTCAGTTTCTGGTCTTTTCAAATCAAGATGTAGATTTCAAAATTCCCAACTGTGATGAATTTGTTGAGGCTCTTTATCACCAAATTGATGTTTGTAAGTGTTCTACACACTCCAATCATCTATTCTGTGTGTAAGATACAAATTCTATAAATGCAATTGACTTGACCTTGTTGATTGTATTATTCAAAATCCTTCAGCATGCTTATTTTTAGACTATCTGACAAATTCTGGAAGAAGTCTATTAAAATTTTCCACTGTGATTGTAACAATTTCTCCTCAAACTTTTCAGCAAATTTATCCTATACCTTTGTCTGCTGAGTTTGTACATAATCTGGTGCTTAAAGTGTCTGGGTTCTTTTTTGTAATACTGAAAGAGCTTCCTTCTGGCATTGCTTTTAACTTTGAATTCCATTACTCTGGCTTCATTTGTTTGAATTTATTAGATTTATCTTTGTCAATTTACTTTGTCACTGTATTAATTCTGACTCTTATTTAATAATAGAGTTTATTTAACTGAATATGATATATATGTATGTATATCTATGTCTACATATTTATGTACACATATATACATATATACTATTTATATATTTTGTGTGTGTATATATACATATAGTGTACTTGGGGTTGAACTCAGGGTCTCATACTTGCTTGAAAGACACACTTAAACTTGAGCCATGCCCACATGCCTTTTTTGCTTCTATTTTTTAAATGGATTCTTGCATTAATTTCTGGGCCAACCTGGATCAAGATCTACCCATTGACACTTTCTGCTATCACCATGATAACAGGCACAGCTGTTAGTTGAGATGGGGTTTCGTGAGCTTTACTCATTAGAGAGCCTCCCAGTCTCTACCTCCTGAGTAGTTAAGATTACAGCTGTGAGCTACCATATCCAGTTGAATATGACAAATATTCTTATAAAGAAATTCAGGCTTTTATCATGACAATTAAATTTTTGTCTTATTGTTTTCAACATTTTTAAGTTGACTGTTTAGCATACTTGTTTTTTGCTTTTTATCTCTCTGTACTTCCATAAAGAGAGATTGTATTTGACTATTAATTTGGAGGTCATTGCAATCAACTATTAATTTGAAAATTCTACTTAATTGCTTTCAATTCTTTCCAGGTTCATCTCCTTGCCCCATAGTGGTAATTACCTGTGTTTCTCTAGTAGTGTATAAAAGTTAACAGTGTCTGGCTGGGAATATGGCCGAGTGGCAAGAGTGCTTGCCTTGTATACATGAAGCCCTGGGTTTAATTCCCCAGCACCACATATATAGAAAATGGCCAGAAGTGGCACTGTGGATCAAGTGGCAGAGTGCCAGCTTTGAGCAAAAAGAAACCAGGGACAGTGCTCAGGCCCTGAGTCCAAGGCCCAGGACTGGCAAAAAAAAAAGTTAACAGTGTCCTCCCACTTGGGTGTTTTAATTGTCTACTCATCCACCTTCCACCTACATAAAAGATTTAAGCTGTTATAACTTCTTCTCTCTATATTTTCACTCTCCACATTGATATGCTAATGCTAGTTGATATTTTTATCCCTGTGAACTTTGTGTTCAGTTACTTTGATAGCTTGAAACTGACCATGATGGAAATGTTTACACAGTGATGATTGTCATACAGGACAAAGTAGGCCTTTTTAAAGTTATTTTTTCCATACAACCAGTTCTTAGTCATTACCAGCACACCACTGGCTTTCTGTTTCCTCTAAAATTTCTAAGTTTCTCTTAGACCACTTAACATTTTTAGTTCAGCAGTATTCTACTCATTTTTCACATATACTTTGCTTCAATTATGTGCATCAACTGACCTGGTCCTTCAGAATTAACCATAAATTGTAAATGATTTATTATTTGAGACTGATAATTTATACTTTTGGTTTTCTAGCTTTTAAGATCCCTTCTCCATTCATTTTTGTTAAGATGAGAACTTTGTTGAATTTTCCTCACAAATGAAACAAGCGGGAAACTTGCAAGTATTGTCCTTGCACTGTAAATGATACCTTAGGCAGAATTCTTAAGATCTCCTCTGAGTGTCTTAAGATAATGTTCTGTTTCTTCCCCTCACTAGCATCACACGTACTAAGATTCCTTTTTTTTTGGGGGGGGGGGGGGTGCAGGGTTGTGCCAATCTTGTTTGGGAGTTGTGTTTTGTGTGATTGAACTCAGGCCCTGGGTACTGTTCCTGTGCCTTTTTTCCCCCTCAAGATTAGTGTTCTACCACTGAAGACACAGATCTACTTCCTGGTTTTTGTTGTTGTTGTTGTTGTTGTTGCTAAATTGGAGATAAGAGTCTCACAACTTTCCTGACTCATGCTAGCTTTGCACCATGGTCCTTAGATCTCAGCTTCCTGGGTCTCTAGATTACAGGCGTGAGCCATCAGTGCCTGGCTAAAAGACTAGGGTTGGTTTTTTTTTTAATCACATTTCTTCTCCTTCAGTGTATTTTATTATTGCTATTGTTGTCATCATTTTCTATGTTGGAATTTAGAATAACTCTATATCCAAAGAATTTATAAACTTCAATGTAGACAGATGTGTGATTTTTTTTTATTAATGCCATTTGGGTCATGGAAACCATTATCAATATAAAAACTTAAGTCTCTCTCCAAAGAAATTTTATTTAAGCATTTACTTCTCATGTTTTCTCTCATGTGTGGATGTTAGACCTAAAATATAAACATATGGCTAAACACAGTGCCAGTCAAACTGACAAAAGTATGGTACATGCATCAAGTGAGATTCCATGGTGTAACGCCTTTGAATAACTAATGAACATTTTAAAAAATGAACATCAGGAAGCTCAAATACATATTAACTGGGGGCAGGGAAGTGACTAGACGGAGGACAAGGGCCAATGGGGAGAGGAAAGGTAGAAGACTACAGTCCTAATACAATTTACATATGTGAAAATAGAACTAGAAAACTTGCTGAGACTTTTGAGGAAAGACATGGATGGAGTGGGGAATGATGGAAGGAGTGGCTTTGATCAAGATGAATTGCATAGGTAAATGAACATGTTCAATCAATCATGAAACCTCTTGTATAATTATCTGAAGATAATTTTAAAAAGGAATTCTAAATCCCAAACAAAAATGACTTCTCCTATTCCTTTTTCTCTTCCCAGAGCCTTTAATAGTTACTTAAGTCACTAACCTCTAAATTTCTTGACTTTTCCCTCACATTCTTGGGATTTTGTTCATTTGTCCATTTGTTCTACCCAGTCTTTCTAACATCTGTTTCTCAGAGCCGTCATCTTCATATTTAGGGTTGTTGTTTTTGTAACTGAAGATAATGCTAAGCCTTAAGAAGTCCTGGGCATTTTAACTGTGTTTCTTTCAGGTACCCAAATGCTTTGTTAAATTCTCAGTTCTAGCAGCATCAAGAGGCCCCAGGAGTCCAGCTCCACTTGGGATTCTTCCCTTGGTCCTGATGCCTACAATTATCTTATGGAATTGTTATTCTAGGCCACTTTGTGGTCTACTTCCCTTCAGTCAGGACTTCGGTTCTCCAGATCATGATGTACTGCATGAAAACGTCCACATATATTAATGTATAAGCAATTTCCATGGCAGCCCTTACACTGAGAAGAAAGGGGAGCAAGTAGTAATGGGGGACAAGTAATAATGTTCTCCCCTCTTCAGGAGCTGGAAGCAATTCAGTCTACCATGGTATCTCTCCTCCAGACCAGTGAGGTCTGGCAGTTCCTCCCAGGAGCAGGTTACCCACACATAGGTTTCTGCTTGTCCTCTCTAGGAATGGGGAATTTGGACCCGTTGGCCCTAATTCTTTCCACAATTCTCCAAAACACAGGGAGCCAAGACCTGGACTCACAGGTAGGCTCCAGTAGCGGCTATAACCTTGTTGGCTGTCCTTCCAGAGGAGGAAATTGAAGGAATGAGTCAGGGGCATGTACTAAGACCTCCACCTTCAAATCCAAGTTTTGGTGGCAAAGCAATTTACTATGTTTGGGGCCCACAGTCTGGTGCTGTTTTGTGATTACTGTAACTCTTCAGCATCATCAGACCAAAACAATGACAGATGTGGTACTTGTCACCTCAAAAATTGTATGGCATTTCCTGCTGCCAGCCAGAAATACCACTGGCAGGAAAACCAGATGGGAAAATCATTCAGAAACAGGCCACTAAACAGTACTGGTCATCCTCTTACCCAGCACTCTCAAGCAAGCAAGTGCTAGACAAATGAGTAAAATGAGCATAACTGTCAATTTCCTGGCCATAGAGTCTCATGTACGAGACAGTCATCACTCATGATGTAGATTTTTACCTTAGGTTGAAGCAGAGCTAACATTCAAATTCTTTCATAACATTCAAATTGCATCCCAGAATCACATTTTTAAAAACTATACATCCACTTCCCCTTCTCTAGAATAGCAAAATTTAGTAAGGTTACAAGATGGTTTGTTGTTTTTGTTTGGGAGTTTTTGGTCTGTTTGTTTGTTGTTTGTTTTGCTGGTCCTGGGGCTTGAGCTCTGGGCTTGGGTGCTGTCCCTGAGCCTCTCTGTGCTCAAAGCTAGTGCTCTACCACTTGAGCCACAGCACCACTTCTGGCTTTTTCTGATTAGTTTATTGGGGTTAAGAGTCTCACAGGGCTGGGGATATGGCCTAGTGGCAAGAGTGCTTGCCTCGTATACAGGAGGCCCTGGGTTCAATTCCCCAGCACCACATATACAGAAAATGACCAGAAGTGGCGCTGTGGCTCAAGTGGCAGAGTGCTAGCCTTGAGCAAAAAAGAAGCCAGGGACAGTGCTCAGGCCCTGAGTCCAAACCCAGGACTGGCAAAAAAAAAAAAAAAAAAAAAAAGAGTCTCACAGACGTTCCTTCCTGGGCTGGCTTCAAACCACAATCCTTAGATCTCAGCTTCCTGAGTAGCTAGGATTACAGGCATGAGCCACCAGTGCCTGGCTGTTCGGGCTTTTTTTTTTTTTTTTAATGCAGGTATTAACTATCTACTAGAAGCTTTCCCATTAAGGTTGCATATTTCACAAAGCATCCAACAGCTTCATTTTTGACCAGCCTTTAGATGGGAAAAAAATATATTCATTGGCCAATGGTTTTGGCAATATTTGTTTCTGTGATCACACTTCACTGGTCAGCACTGATGTTAAAATCATTCCAGAACAGGCAGCCCAGCTACATTTCAGTCTTGCAACATCTCTTTACAAAACAAAACAAAAACTCTAGAGCTGGGTGCCAATGGCTCATAGCTCATGCCTGTAATCCTAGCTACTCAAGAAGTTGAGATCTGAGGATCCTGGTTTGAAGCTAGCCCAGGCAGGAAAGTCTGTGAAACCCTTATCTCCAATAAACTACCAAAAGCCAGAAGTGGAGATGTGGGTCAATAGGGACAGTGCACAAACCTTCAGTCCTAGACTCAGGATCACACACACACACACACACACACACACACACACACACACACACACACACACACACACACACACACACCTCTAGTAAACATATGTAGCTGTAACTGTGACCATGCAGAAGAGAAAAAGAATGACATCCACAAACTCTGCTGTCTAGCTAGACCAGTGCTGACCAATATCCAGAAGAGCAGATGCATCATCAGTCACTCTGAAGCACCACCTCAAGTCAAAGCCAATCTATGAATATGCCTGGCAGCTGATAAATGGAGACCTAAGTTCATGCTCCATTAAACTTCATTCACTCCAGAGCTCACCATTTCCCCTGGTATATAGTGTTCAGTCAGGTAAGAACCAGAGCTTAAGTTTCAGCCAGTTCACTAAAAAATATATTTTGTCAAATGTAAGACTGCCAGTCAAAAATGAATTACATAAACCCCTCTGTGCCTAACCACATTTGGAAATTCCCTGGTCAAGTTGACTGCAAAATTGGAGCCTACAAGGAGCTACCAGGCTACACTGGCCACTCATCAAATAAGAATAATCAGTAATAGTACAGCAATTTGTAACCTAAGAAAACCAGTCTATGATAGCCATATTTCCACTATAACCCAGGGAGCCTCAGTTATCATAAGGAGACCCAATTATCTTAATATAACCCAAGTGATCTCATAGAGACACTTGTGAGACTCAAAGGAAGGTGTTCCTCCTCCTCCTCCTCCTCCTCCTCCTCCTCCTCCTCCTCCTCCTCCTCCTCCTCTTTCTCCTCCTCCTCCCTCTTTCTCTCTCTCTCTCTCACACCCACACACCCACACACACACACACACGAAACCTTTGTAAAGTTATGTCTTTTCTGTTTCCTGTAGTAGTTTTTCAAGTTTTTCTTCATACTAGCTTCATTCTGGTTATAAAGGCCATCCTCCATTCTTCACTAATTGTATCTGAGTGACTACACTTTCCTGCAGAATGCAGAATTAATGCTATTGTCTACTCAGTGTTAGAAGGGGATTCATAAGAAGAAAAGTCATATTTGGAGAACTGAAGTAAATATTCAACCATGATACCTCTATGCTAAGTGAAGCCTAACCAAGGCTAAGAAGCAAAAGAAAGAAATCATATAATGGTGCTTAATTATAATGCTGAGAGAAATGCAGAGGTTATGTCAGAGAGGCCAAGGACTAGAACACAACAGAGAGAAGAGGTGGAGGAGGGAGGAGCAGGAGTACCTCCAGGCTGTTTCTCTTGGTCTCAAGGGCAAGCTTCCAGGGCTAATAGAAACAACCAAACACTCATTGCCACACAGAAAGGCCCACCTGCATGATTCTTACCAGCTTTTTCAATCCATAGATCACTGCAGGTTCCTAGGTAACCTTGTAGGATCTGACACTGGAATATCTGATGTACTCTCATCCAAAATAAGAAAATATTAAATCAGTTTTCTTGTTATCTAGAAGACTCAATATAGACAACATATCCTTCACTCTGGCTGTAAACATCCGGTCCTGGTGTTTGCTATAGTTCCAGTAAAAGATATATTAAATATTTTTGATGCTGCAGATAACCTGAGTTTGAATCTTCCTGTAATGTAAGAAACATTCTTGGCCTTCTTCAGCTTGAGACTATAAACCCAGCTCACATTTCTTTTGGAAGCATTGTTAGCTTCAAAATCATCCCTTTTGTTCTCCCTGACAACTGCAAATTCTTCTGCACATTTGGGTTGATGCTAGCGATCTTCCTACTTGTAACAGTTACAGCCGCGACTATATTTGAATATTTCCATACTATGATGAAGTTATCCTGCCCCCCAACACACACACTCTTTTACTTTCCTTTCACAATGGTCTGTCCCTGTACTGCCACAGCCCTCTTCCCACCCTTGGTTCAATCTGATTGAAAGAACATTTTCCCTTTCAGTAGATTTTGAGATTCCAAAGCATGGGTTAGATATTTAAGATAATATGTTCCATCAATAGCCTTTATCTCCTCTTTTAGCTCACATACTTATTAACATTTAAACTTGGTACCGTTTTAGTCTCTTAAGTCCCTTGAGAGATGGAATTAGATGTGTCTTAATCACCAGTATCCCTAGAATATAAATAACTGTTGCCTCACTAAAGAGGCTATTTGCCAAGGATATGTAAAATCACTTTGGCAATTCAGAAACATGGCACCTCTTAAGATTCTCTTCAGTCACTGACAAGAATTCCCTTACCTAGAAACATATTACTTTGAAGTTCAACAACAACAACAACAAAAATCAATGATGTTTCTATATTTTAGTTCACTGGGATTTTGCTGCCAGTTAAGTTTAGGAATGTCATTTTGACGACTCAGAATGTCAGTACTTTGAAATAAGTTGGTCTTAGACTTTATAGGATGCAAGCATTATTCCACCATGAGACCATTTCTCAGAAATGTGCCCCTTGCCATGTACTGCAATACAAATATTTATCGCTAAGTTGAATTTTTCCACTTTTTCTACCCTGCTTTAATCATAATCACTGAGTGTAATTAGTAAAGTCAAAGACCAGTCTCACCAGTTCTTAGATGAATCCCCTCTTTGCTTGGTACTTCAATTCTACTGTCAGGGGAAAGATCTGTATTCGTGAAAATTAAATTCTATAGTTGCATAATATTCAAAAGATAAAACAGCAGCCAGACTAGCCACATTATCAGTCATGGCACTTTCCCCATAAACAGTAGCATTGTAAAAGTCATTGAAGCGCTCTGTTTTTGCTTTGTTTATAAAATGGGGTAATGATAATGACCACCTTGTAGGATGACTCATGGACAACACTTTAAAGAGTACCTGATACATAATACATTCTCAGTAAATATTAGTGCTTAATTTTGCATTTACAAAATACTTTAGGAGAAACTGTAGCTTTTGGTAGAATAAGTACTTCCTTAGTTTATATGAAGACTGAGTTTGATTCCTAGTACTATTTTTTAAAAAGGGAAGGCAACAAAACAGATCCTACTAGCTCTAGCAATTTCTTTTGCAGTATTTTCTCTTTTCAACACTTGCTCAAAGTACTAATGTCAATGATAATGTCATTTGCGTCCAGAGATAGAAAAAATCAAAGAAAGAAAACTGTACCCAAGAGCTTCTAGAAAGGGGCTACTCCGATTAAGCCCCTGAGACACACATGAGGAATCTGATCTACTGAACAATATGATAATAATTATATGTTATTGTAAGCCACTGAATGTGTGATGATATGTTACAGCAGAAACAGAAAAAGTAATATGCATTACAGTTGAGGAAATGTTTATTATAGATTGTGTCTGATCCTACAATCAACAAAACCACAGTTCATCTCAAATGCTATTTCTTCTATATATACAAATACATAGATATATACAAATATATTTATATAGACAACATGATTAAAACCGTGGGACTGTTTAGGGAAAGGGGATAGAGATGAAGAGAAGAATGGAGGATGAATAACATCAAAATACATCACAACTATGTATGAAGATGGCTTAAGGAAAATGAATGACCACTGTCAAGATATTTTTTGTAGGTTGGGGGGATAGGTGAAGAGAGATCAATAGAGGGGACTCATCTAGTGAAAATATAATACAGGCACATGCGAAAAACCATGTTGAAACCTCTTTATACAATTAGTATACATTAAAAAGTAAATAACAGGAAAGTAACATTATCTCTGCTGAGGGGTGAGCTCTATAGTGGAGGGATATGGTCAAAGTATTTTATATGCACAGATGAAAGTTGAAAAATGGAAGAAGGGGAAAGGGAAGAAGCTTTAAGAAGTGAAGGAGGAAAGGGAGAGTGATGGAGGGGGTAAGGTTGAACATAACTATGGAACTGTCACAATGAACTCCCCCTCCTACAACTTAATATGTGCTAACAAAAGTATTTTTTGAAAAATATAAGCAATTCATTGAAAAGGGGTATTGAAGTGTAGAGGGTAGAGAATGCATGTTTATCTTGTTTTTATTCCTAGATTGTGGCCAAGTAAAGTGAGAGACTGGGGCTAACAATTACCCTCTAAATGTTCTCAAATTTTCATTCAAAAATTCTAAGCTCTGCTCCTGGTCCTATGCTGATTTCCAACAATAATTAATATCTCTAAGTTTGCCAGTTGCTGATAAGAACAGCATCCCAGAATTTGAAATGTTTTAGGTCATCAGTGTATAGTTCTCTGTGCATAGCCCTTGCTTAGTTAGAAGAGTGATGAACAGATGAATAACAATAGATTTTCAAATGCCAAGGAGGAACCTAGAGCCCATAGTTAAAGGATAGAAACAGAGACCCCCTAGTGGAAGAGAGATCACCAAGGGCAGAAAGCAAATCTCAAGTGCCCCACTCAGTTTTGAAAACTTCTGTCAGCCCAGCCTGGTGCCACTTTGGAGCCCATGTTCAAAGCACAGTCACCTTCTGGACATTTAACTGGCATCCTCAGACTGAGTCAAATCCCATTTGAGTCAAAGGGAATGTATTGTTCTGATTTAGGCATTGTTCTTCAAATGTCATACTGGTCTAGGTTCTATCTATAAACTTTGACTACTGCTGTTAGAGCCAAGTTGAAAGACATGTGAAAATCTTTTGACAGAATGTTTAGCATGCTGACTTCCTTTGCCCTCCTCTGGTGTGACCCTTTATTTGATACTATGGCCTTTTTCCAATTCACTTTCTCCAGGGACCATTTCCTATTCTAAAGCAGCAGCATTCTCAGTAAGTATGTAAGCTATCAGATCTTACTGTAGATTGGTCATAGAATAACCTATCTGAAATTATTCATTTTAATGTCTCCATAAATTGTTTCAAAAAATGGCAAAACTGTGGATGCCATAAAAGTTTTAAGGCACATCTAAAGAGGAAGATAAATGATAGATGGATAGATAGATAGATAGTGAAAACTCAAACAATTTGCCACAATTATCTTCTCTTTAATAGTTCATTGCAATAATTCAGATTCTCAGAGTCCCTATGACCTTGATCTTAAACATTGAAGGGAAGAGAGAATTGGGGGGAGACAATGACATTGAAGACAATGACAGCTTAATAATCAGCTTCACGATTTTGTTATTCAGAACACACTGTGGGGCTGCGATGTAGCTCAGTGGCAAAGCGCTTGCCTACCAAGTGCAACGTCCTGGGTTCGATTCCTCAGTACCAAAAAAGAAAAGACAAAAAAAAATACAGTTGAAAAAAAAAACCAACCCCCCTCCCAAAAAAAACCCACCATACTGTGGGTTTATCACTTTAAATATGGTTAAAAAAAGTAGTTCAGTGTCTGGACAGGATTATGTGTGGATTATGTACAGACTTGTCATACACAGTTTCTGCAAGAAGATTGCTAACAAATGCACAGAGATGTATAAGTGCATGTGCGAGAAAAAGAGATGACATCCTGTGAAAAAGTATATTGTGGGTACCTGTTGTGAATGTGGATATAGCATCTTTCTTTATGAAGAAGAAGTTGGATATGGCATCTTTCTTTATGAAGAAGAAGCTCTTGTACTGCTAATGTCCTTAGTATACAATACTAACATCATTAACAGCCCTGTGTGTTTTCTTTAAACAATATTTGGCCTTCCAAGTTTTAAGAGCACTGAACTATTACTTCCAAGTACTATGTCAAATTGTAATTGCAGGAATGAAAATTCTTGCCTTGTTCCTGATCTTCAAAGGAAAGCTTTTAGCTTTTCAACATTAAGTGTAATGTTGGTAAATGGACATGTTAAATTGACAAAAATAAAGTCATGTTGGCTGTGAGCTTTTCATGTGGAACATTTATTATATTTAGGTAATTTCCTTCTATTTCTAATTTGTTGAGGGTTTTTGCCACTTTGTCAAATGCATTTTCTACATATATTGAGATGATCATGTGATTTTGTTCATCATTGTGTTTACTTGTGGAATATCATATTAATTTGTATTTATATATTGAGTCATCCTTTCATCCCAGAGGTAAATACTGTGTTTTGTAGCCCTTTCAATGACTCTTGGACTCAGTTTGACAGTTTTGTGTTGAGGATTTTTGCATCTATAATAATCATGAATATTACTCTCTATTTTTCATATCTTGTGATGTTTTGGGCTTCCTTTGATAACAGAAAACTGCTGACCTTATAAAATGAGCTTAAAAATGATCTTCCATACTTGTTTTGGGGGAGGAAGTTTTGGAGACTAGTTTGAGAATAGTTAGGCATTAATTCTTCTCTAAATGTTTGGTAGAATTCACCAGTGTACTGGGAATCTTAGCCAGAGGAAATAAACAAGAAGAAAAAGAAGAGGATGAAAAGGAGAAATAGAAGGAAGACAAAAAAGAATAAGAGGAAAAGGATGAGAAAAGAAAACCACCCAGCTAAGAAAGGAAGAAATACTTTTTAAGATGATGTGATCATATTTTTAAAATATTTTAAATTTAATAATTTCAGTAAAGTTTTAGCATCAAAATCAAGGTATAAGAATCACGTGTGTTTCTACACACTAACAATGAACTATCTGAAAAGAAAATTAAGAAATCAAGCCTATTTTAATAGCATCAAAAAGCTGTTTTAGAAATAAACCTAACAAAGTGAAAATGTATATGCTAACTACAAAACACTGAAGAAAGAAATTAAGGATGAAGAAAAAAATGGAAAGACATCCCATGTTCATGTGTTAGAAGACTTAATATTGAGAAAGTATCCACAGTACTGAAAGCAATCCTCAGATTCAATACAATTCCTATCAAAACCCAAATGGCATATTTCATTTAAATTGTGGGGGAAATATCAACAATTCATATGAAACTACAAATGATTTTACATAGCCAAATCAATCTTGAGAAAGAATAACAAATGAGTCATACTTCCTGATTTCAAAACTGATTACATAGCCACAATAATTAGAGCTCAATAGTAGTAGCAAAAAGACAGACATATAGACAAATGAAAAAGAATAAAGAGCCCAGAAGCAAATTCACACATGTACAGTCCATTGAAATTCCACAAGAGTACCAAGAATACACACTGGGAAAAGGATAGTCACTTCAACAGATGACCCTAGAAAAACTGAATATGCACACATGAAAGAATAGAATTTGATCCACATCCTATACCATATACAAGAAAAGAAAACAATCAATAAAATGAAAAGGCAGCCTACAGAGCAGGAAAAAAAATTAACCTAAGTATCTGATACTGGATTAATTTCCAAACTACATAAGGACCTTCTACTATTAAACAGAAAACAAAACTGAACTAACATAATGACCTAATTTTAAAATGGGCTAAAGATTGAACAGACTTTCTCAAAAGAAGATACAGTAAAATGACTAACAAGTATGTGAAAATAGCTTCTTGTTTCACTAATCTTCATGGAAATGAAAATCAAAATTACAATGAGAGGCCAGGTGCCAGTGGTTTATGCCTGTAATTATAACTATTTAGGAGCTGAGATCTGAGGATTGAGGATCCAAGCCAGCCCAGACAGGAAAGTCTGTGAGACCCTTATCTCCAACAAACACCAGGAAGTTCAAAGTGAAGCTATGGCTCAAGCGGTAGAGTGCTAACGTTGAGCACAAAAGCTCAGAGACAGTACCCAGGCACTTAGTGAAAGGTCCAAGCCCAGCATGAGAGAGAGAAAGAGAGAGAGAGAGAGAGAGAGAGAGAGAGAGAGAGAGAGAGAGGGGAGACACGGAGGGAGGGAGAGAGGGAGGGAGGGAGAGAAAGAGAGGAAAGAGAGAGAGAAAGAAAGAAAGAGAGAGAGAGAGACAGGGAGGAAGGAAGGAAAGAAAGAAGGAAGGTTACAGGCAGAAAACATAGGAGGAAAGCACTTACTTGTTGGCCTTGGTGATGATTCTTGGATATCACACTGAAAGCTGATGTTACAAAAGCAAAGATGAAACTAGGACAATGTCAAACTGAAAAGCTTCTGTCCAGCAAAAGAAAAAATATGCAAAGATAACCTACAGATAGGGGAACTTTTGGCAAACAATATATCAGATACAGTTACTAGCCAAGATTTATAAATAATTCATACAATTCAACAAGAACATATAGCCCAATTTAAAATTGGCAAAGTACTTGAACAGGCATTTTTCCAAAGATGATGAACAAGTACATGAAAAGATACTCAGCATCACAAATAGTCAGAGAAAGGCAAATCAAAAGCACTATGAGAATATTCGGTCACCCATCTTGCAGACAGAAAAGATGCTGAGCATATAACTCAATGACAGAACAGCTTTCTATCATGTACAAGACTCCTTGTTCAATCTCCATATATGGGCCCATGAAACTATGCCTAAATCAAGCCTCCTCTGCACAAGCCATACATCTTAGTGTGTCAGTATATTAACAACAGTTTATTGAAATTTTCATTAAAATAGTATGTTTTGGTTTCCAAATCCAAAAAGTTCCTTAAAGAAATAACTAGTCAAAAACTTAACTAGACTAATGGATTCATACATTTATTTTTCTCTAAAACAGAAATTATTCTGCATGCAACTGGCCATATTAATAAGGCATACACACATAAACTTAAAAAGATTTTTAAAATGGGGCTGGGGATATAGCCTAGTGGCAAGAGCGCTTGCCTCGTATACATGAAGCCCTGGGTTCGATTCCCCAGCACCACATATACAGAAAATGGCCAGAAGTGGCGCTGTGGCTCAAGTGGCAGAGTGCTAGCCTTGAGCAAAAACAAGCCAGGGACAGTGCTCAGGCCCTGAGTCCAAGGCCCAGGACTGGCAAAAAAAAAAAAAAAAAAAGTTTTAAAATAAACTTAAAATGTTTGGCTAACACATAGCCAACTTAAAATATTAAGCCAAAAATACATAACAAATAAATAAAGCAAAAAGTGATGCGTTTTAGTGTGAATAAAGCCAACTATATGTTTATATATATATATATATATTTCTGTAAAAATATCTTTAATTCCCATTCTATCCATTGAGTTTATAATTAATGTTCTTGGCACTACATATAGATGAAATTCCAATTAAGTAGAATACTAATGTAAATAAAAGAAATATTTTTCCATAGGAAAACTTTTAAGTGTCATTTTAGCAGTTCTGTAACTGAGGATTTAATCTCTAATTATGCATAACATGTTAAGCTCTTCCAAGACGCTGCATCAATCCTCTAAAGTGATCCATGTCATTCCTGGGCATATGTGGATTCTATGGGCTCAAGTCCTACTTCTGCTACTTATGGGCATTGTATGATCTTGAGCAAGATATGTTTGATCTCTGTGCCTCCATTTACTCATATGTTAATGAATGGCCAAGTCTCTATTTCCCCAGCTAAGCACTGAACCAAATGAATAGTAGTGAAGAGCCAGCAGAGGCTAAGATGCCCTGTTTGTGCTAAGGAAAAGGCTATATGCTTGCATCTGTTAGGACTTCTTCATCTGTACCTGGAGAGCAGGACACATTCCTCTTTCCTTATCATGACCTTGCTGTGGTTTTTGGATGTGGTTGGCTCCTGGCATGGGAGGATTGGCCCCAGAGAGCCAGTATGAGAGGCGGAGCCTACTGGGAGGGCCCTAGGTCACTAAGAAAGCTCCTGCAGAAGGGAGTACTGGGCTCTTGGAGTACATTCCCCAAAAGCAACTTGTTAGAAAGCCTGAGTTTGACTCCTGAATCTTTTTCCAGCTTCCTGTTTTTAAGATGTGATCTTTCCTATATGCATGCACCTTTCATGATACTATCTCAACAGAGCCACCCAAAACTATGAATGACTCCTGAATTGTAAAGTAAATAAGCCTCTGTTCTTCAAAAAGTAGCCTGCCTCAGGTATTTTGCTATAGTTATGCAAAGCTAACTAGTACAAGCAGCACTAGAAAAGCAAGACTTCCCGTGTAAAACAGCACAAGGGTCATTAACACACATTTTATGTGGGCAAAGAACCTCTACGGTAAGAGAGGAAACCAAAACCACAGTGTTTCATGTCCTGAGTTCCCAAGTGATTCAATTTCCCAGAAGTAAACAGATATAAATGTTAGACTTTTCCCAGAGGTACAAATATTATAGCCCAAGTTTATTGACCATCTGCTGCTGCTGAGAAAGCTACAAGAGTGAATTTTCTATCTCTCTTGCCAGATGTTTAGAGTGTCAAACCTCATGGGAAAGTTTCCCCCACCAAATCTGGAAGCCTCTGCTGGCATCAATGTCTTCAGCCTACTGTATGCCTGAATAATTGGTAGGGTTAAGTGAATGCAGGTTTCCTTTTTACACCAAGTTTCCCTTGACTGCTCCAGCCACCCAAAGCAATTTATCATGCTCTTTGTGCACCAGTGCATAGACTTTTTAAAGACTGAACACTGGCTTTCTCTTCCTATTCAGAAATAAGCAATTCTCAGGTCCACAACACAGAAAGCCCAATTGGGATAGTTGGACCAGCAATATGAATTAATTCAAGTCCTAGGCCCCTTGTTGCTTTTTTCATCTTGCTTCATTTTCTTTTGGAGAAAGACCCAATTACAAAGGTTTGTGGATTTTTCTGAGGATGCTTCCTCCATAGAGATTACATTCAGCTCTTTAGCAAGAAAAATGCCAATGCAATTAGTGGCTCTGGGGAACCATTAGCCATTTGTGAGCTATTTCAGAAGAAGCCACTGTGAGATAAGCTTCCTTTTGGAAGGTGCATGCGTCCTAACCACTTGGCATGTGCTTAGAATGGAAATTGACAGTGAGGACATCCCTGTCCAGTATTCTACATTCGAACATACCACAGCAGCTTGTAATGGGGCGTGGGTTTCTTTTTCCCATTCCTCTCTGCTTACCTCCAGTGACTGAACTCTCATTTCTTCCTTAATATTCAAGAACATTCTCTGACACACTTCCAAAAAATCCTCCTGCCAGAATAAAGGAATACATAGCTGCAGGGAAGTTACTCATTTCCTAGGTGACATTCTAATAAGAAATCCATTTGGGGATAATAGCCCAATTGGAACTAATTCTCCACTGTCCCTTGTGGTGAGGAAATAGTGTTTGTGAATTAATGAAATGTCCTGGTGCCTTGTCCTCTGTTTATTGAAGGGGTGGTGTTGCATCTTAGGGTTGATCAACTTGTAAGTAACTGGAAATAATTAATTATAAAGCTAAGAGGACTATTATTTCATCTTTTATTGACTGAGACAGCCTGGGATCCTGCAGGTATGTCTCAGAGTTGGAACAGCTGGTGCTTGCCAGTGGCTGAACAAACCATGAAGATTAAGAAGATTCTGGTTAATAGAATGCCAAAAGCCAGAATTAAGTATAGCACTCAAGCATTAGTGCAGGACATAATAGTCATCCATCCCCAAGACACTAACAGAGAGGACACTATTTTAATGGCTTCAGTAAAATATTCACATGTTGGAAGAGGGGAGTAGTTGAGGGGGGAAAATTTATGTTTTGATAATATGTTACTGGCAGAAAATAATCGCTTTATTTTGTTATGCAACAGACATCTATTAAAGCTTTTAAATGCATTTGTGAGGTTTTCTTTTTCATCCTGCTACAAAAGAGACAAGTCAGAAGGGATAAAAATAGATAAATTAGAAAGGGATCAGATCCTTCATGCTAAGAAAAGATTGAAAATGAGCAGACCCAGTTATACTACATTGCCTTGTAGCCTGAGAGAGGCCTGCAGTATCTTTGCTGTGTGAGTCTAAATACTTTTCTCCAGGAACCCAGGACCCTGACCTAAGTCTGGCTTTAAGATTTCTCTGAACAGCTAATTCCCTCAGTCTACTGAAAATAAAAATTGTGTTTCAAAGCCAGGCATCGATGGCTCAGGCCTACAATCCTAGCTACTCAGGAGGCTGAGATCTGAGGATTGAGATTTCAGTCCATGGGGCAACAAAGCCCATGAAACTCTTATCTCCCGTTAGCCACCAGCAAAACAGAAGTGGAGGCGTGTGTGGATGAAATGGTAGAGCATCAGCCTTGAGTTAAAAAGTTAAGGGACAGTGCTCAGACACTGAGTTCAAGCCCCAATACCGGGCGCATGCATGTGCACGTGTGTGTGCGCGTACACGAGTGCGTGCACACATACAAACACAATTTTTTTTTTGCTAATTCTGTTTTCACAGCTTTCAGCAAAAACACATCTCATAAAATATAGTTGTCTGTTGTTTTATCTGTTTTCACACAATCTTGATATTACAAACTTGACTTAGGAAGTCGTACACTTTGAAAATAGAACAATATGTTGCTCTGCCTGCTTCTCGGTGGTTTCAGGTTCAGAGTGTTAGTTCTGACTCGGCTGTTTTCATCCCCGAGTGTAACTCGGGGTTTCCAGAAATGGAAACTTCAGAGACAGTCAGTCTACCCTCAAGACAGAAAGGTCTTGCACAAAGATGTCTTTGTTGATGCCACTGCCTCACAGACTTCCCATCCAGAGAACTGCCTTCAAATGGCCAGGAGCCTGTCTGGGCTTGTGTCACTGGGTAATCGCTATTAAAAATTCAGCTAAACTGAAATGTAAGTTATCTTTCAAGTTCCCATTTGTAAAAGGAAAATCCTTCTTTTCTTTTCTCTCTATAAGGCTAGTCACAGCAGAGGATCACAAGAGCCGAATAGCTATGCCCCTATGAACACATATAATCATGCTAAGTGAAATGAACTCCATGTTATGGAAACGAGTGTTATATCACTGTTGTAATTACTTTCCACATGACATGGGAAACCGTAGCTTTTTTTTGTTGATGATCCCCTTGTATCCCCTTTCTGTGGTTGTCCCCGCACTATCACTGTATCTCATCTGAGTACATTGGATACTGTATATACTGGTATTAGAACTAGGGAAGTGAAAGGGAATATCAAAATCAAGAGACAAAGGATAAAAAGACAATCGATACCAAAAGCAATACTTACAAAACCATTTGGTGTAAACCAACTGAACAACTCATGGGGGGAGAGGAAAGGGGGAGGGGGAGGAGGGAATGAGGGAGGAGGTCACAAATTGTACAAGAAATGTACCCACTGCCTTATGTATGAAACCGTAACCCCTTTGTACATCACTTTGACAATAAATAAGTAATTATTCAGAAAAAAAGGATTATCTTGTGTGTAAAGAGTATTTAATGCAGGGGAGGGGGAGGGAGGGAAGCAGTGAGACTATTTTGAAAACATTCCAAGTAACGAAGAACTGTTTTTCCATATGTCATTTGCATTCCAAGGTCTTCGGCGTCATCCTAAATAAAATGAACATTGTTTGTGGAAACTATATGGTGTGTTTTTTTAAATATACATATTATTTTCACCAGACAATACTACGGAGGGTACATTGGATACTGAGTGCTGAGAGATACAGAGGGACAAGACTGTGGGAATGTTGTCAAATCACTAACTTCACTTTGTTGGTGATTTATTCCCCCAAGTACTTGTCCTCTGTTGCCTAGTAACAATATGATTGTTTCTGTTAAGTGTCACCTAAATTTGAATCCTTCTTTAACTTAGGTCTTTGCCCTTGGGAAACTGGTATTGACCTTCCATGAACCATATCTTTGTGGCTTTGTGGCAGTATCACAATTATTTATTTATTCATGTGCTTGCCCATTTAAATGTATTTTAGTACCTGCTTTGTGAAAGGCACTATTTTAGATAGGACAACTGACCAGAAAGCTTAGGATCTATTAGCTGAGATACTTGTGAATCTATAACAACATATAAAGCACCAGGTATGTAGAGCTAGGCTGAGTCAATATCTATGAGAGTTGAGAGAAGGACAATATTCTAGGTCCAAGATAATTTGAGGTTGGTTTGCTCTGCCTTAGGTGTTGCACTTTGTTTGAATGCTGAGAGATATTGAAGAGTGGAAAATTTAGGCATAATCCTAGCAACTATTTGAGACAGAAAAACAAGGAGCTCCAAAAACTTGGCATAAGATGTAGTTTGACCCACACCAAGTAGAGCTTTAAGATTTATACACAGGGACTTTTAAATGCCTTGTGGAACTTTTTTTTTCTTGTGCCAGTCCTGGGGCTTAAACTCAGGGCCCAGGCTCTGTCCTTGAGCTTTTTTTTGCTCAAGGCTGGCACTCTGCGACTTGAGCCACAGCACCACTTCTTGCTTTTTCTGTTTATGTGGTACTAAGGAATTGAGCCCAGGGCTTTATGCATACTAGGCAAGCACTTTACCACTAAGCCACATTCCCAGCCCTTTATGGAACTTTTAAATATCTATAATACTTGGTTATTTTTCAATGCACAAGGGGTAGCCTGCAATGGTTTTGCACAATGACAGTAATATTTAACCTAATTAGAGAGAAGTCAAGGTCTTTGAGAGACAAGCCTTAAAGTAGAGGTGTCGATAATACCTGTATTCATAGAGATGCTATACCACAGATCAGAGACATATAGCTATAAGAAGAATTAAGTATGATCCATATTAGTGGAGGAGGTTGTTGCTGGTATTGTTGGTCACAGAGCGTGAAATCAGGGCCTGGGTGATGTCCTTGAGCTTTTCTAATCAAGGCAAGTGCTCTACCACTTTGAGCCACAGTGCCACTTCCAGTTTTCTGATGGTTAATTGGAGACAAGAGTCTCACAGACTTTCCTGCCTAGGCTGGCTTTGAACTGTGATCCTCACATCTCAGCCTCTTGAGTTGCTAAGATTATAGGCATGAGCCACCAGTGCCCAACTCTGATCCACAGTTTTTAATTGCCAATTTGTAAACCAATATGAAACACTAAAATAGAGTTATCCCTGGCAGCCTTTTCTATTTGTAACACCCCCCCCACACACACACACACACCTCTTCGCCTCTTTATCCTCCAGACCTGGCCTATAGATCCGTATGCTTATTATCAGTAAGTTGAGATAAGGTAACAAGAGTTGTTTGGCCCTGACAGTCACAGAACCCTAACATAGTTGCTGCATCATAGTCTTCCTAAATTGCAATAACCAACCATAACACATTTTTTTTACCTACCTCGCAGCCTCAGTAACTGATTTCCTTATAGCTTCTTAAACACAACAAGCCACTTTCCAATTTTAGGATCTTTGCACATGTTGTTTCCTACATTATCCTTTCCACAAGTTTCACATATCTAATTCTTTATCATTACTTTTTTAATCTGAGCTTAATTATCATCCCAGAGAAACCTTATGTGGCTACTTTTTCCTAAAGAAGATCTCACTCTTTTATTTCTATTGAAATATATACTTTTTGCCCACTTAGTACTTATTATAACTTTAAACTATTTTATTTGCATGCTTCCTCACTTTTTGGCTTTTTTGCCTGTTAAAAATATAAGGTCTTTGACAACATAAAAATCTCTTTTCTTGAGCACTGTACTATCAAACTAAGACCACTACCTGGCATTCTACTGGAGATACACATATGCAATTGTTAAGTGAATTAGTGAATTGTTAAGTGAATTAGTTTGTTTATACACTTTAAAAATATAATCATTTTCCCTACATAATCCAATTAAATATAAAAACTACCAATAGTAACCACTGTCTTATTTAATTTTCAAAGTAATAGATTCCTACAAAAATGTTCATATCAGGCAGAATGTGGTAGTAGATACTTGTAATTCCAGCTCTTAAAAGGCTGAGGTGACTTCAGGGTCAGTCTTGGCTACATAGCAAGACCCTGTTTCAAAATTTAAGAAATAAAAATATTCATATGATTACCACAGGAAGATGTGAGAAATAAAATATAGGTAATCTTTCTTCCAAAATGAAATCAACTGGAGCATGGCACATAAAATATCACCATGCATTGCATGTGTTAGGACAGTTTCAAGAAACTCTTCTGTGTGTCAGGGGCAGGGATCACAATGTAAAATTATTTTTCACAGTGATTCAAAGTCAATATTCACTCTGCTGTTTTCCATGTTATCCTAATCCCTCATCTGATTGCTGTCATAGCTTTTCAAAGACAGCCTTGAATTGTCATTCTACAGTGTGATGGTTTTTCATAGGCCTATTTGCAATGGAAGCCTTCCCACAAATGCACACATTCAATTTCGTAGTATTTTCTCATAGATCAATCTACTATAACCTCTCTCTCACAATGGCCGGGCTTAGTTTAGAGTGCCTTCACAGGATTCTTTGCACTACAGAGAGGGGACTGCCTTTAAATTACCCAGGAAAACATACACACACACACACACACACACACACACACACACACACACACAAATCAAGGATTTGAAACCATTATTAGATGAATAATAAGCATGTTTGTTATAATAAACTCTATTAATTTCCTTGTTTCCTCTTGTCTCTCTCTCTCTCTCTCTCTCTCTCTCTCTCTCTCTCTCTCTCTCTCTCTCTCTCTCTCTCTCTCTCTCTCTCTCTCTCTCTCTCTCTCTCTCTCTCTCTCTCAGCTGCCTGCCTTGTGCTTGGCTGTATGATTTTCCCTGACGGCTGGGATTCGGATGAAGTGAAAAGAATGTGCGGAGAAAAGACAGACAAATACACACTCGGGGCTTGTTCAGTCCGCTGGGCATACATCCTGGCTATTATTGGAATTTTGGATGCCCTGATCCTCTCGTTTCTAGCATTCGTGCTTGGTAATCGACAAGACAGCTTGATGGCAGAGGAACTGAAGGCAGAAAACAAAGGTAAGAAGATTGCTTTGGGGAACTTTTACTGGATGCTTTCATCACACATGCATACTCACATGCACAAATACACATGCATGCACCCTGGCCCTCTCCTCTTTTTCAAGTGCTAGTGCATTCTGAGTGTTGCTTCTTTTAGTGCTAATTTTCAGATTTTTCCATCTCAACTCAAGAACTTGGCACAATTAAAAATGTAGTATTACATTTACTTACCTTTCTGAGGGATTTATCTATCTGGGACTCCATAAGCACATTATTATTTAAGTTTCCTCTTACCTCTCCTGGTTTCTGGTTTGCCATCAGGAGTTTATGGAAAAGTGTAGTATTTGGGGATCTATGTAGTTGGATGGAAAGAAGTGCTTCCTGTTTATGGACTTAGCTGTTTTCTGGCACGAAATAAATCTCTAAAACCATTACTATCCATTAATCTGAATGCAAAAGTAGTCATACTGGCCCCAAAAATTACAGTTAGAAAGTTCAGTCCTTGGGGCTGAGAATGTGGCTTAGCGGTAGAGTGCTTGCCTAGCATGCATGAAGCCCGGGGTTCAATTCCGAAAGAAAGAAAGAAAGAAAGGAAGAAGGAAGGAAGAAGAAGGAAGAAGGGAAAGGGAGGAAGAAAGAAAGGAAAGGAAGGAAGAAAGGAAGGAAGAAAAGAGGAAGGAAAGGAAAGGTTCAGTCCTTGCCTAATGTGTAGAATTCGGAATGTTATTATTAAGTAACAGTCCTCAGATTTCTTTTCGAGAGGAAATTGTCTACCAGAACACAAAGAGCCTGGGATAGAAAGCGGGACATTGTCTAATGAATGATGCATATTAGAGTAGGTGATTGTGAGGTACTAAGTCAGTATTTGACTTTCTGTCCATATTTCTAAACTCATTTCTTGGGATAGAATTTTAATGTCAGGGTTTTATTGTAGTCTTAGATTCATCTAGTGTTTCATGTTTCTTTAACTTAAATACTAAAGACTTCAGACAGTACCTTCAGCTGAGGAACTCTACCTGATTTCAAGCCCCAATACTAGGACACACACACACACACACACACACACACACACACACACACAAAACTATAAAAATATTCTAATATTCTAAACATAAAACTAACTTTTTCACAGAGGGGTAGTTCTAAGACTTTCCAAAAATGAAACTAGCCCCTTCTCAGAGATTCCCTTTTGAGATTAAAAAAGGCAACATAAAGATGATCATTAAACTTTTACTTTTATGTTATAGATTTAGTACTTTACTCACGCACTCATTAATTCAGTGCTCCTGTCTTGTCATTGACATTGTTAGATATACACTAATCTCTGACTTCTTTGTTTCAAACTTAATAGTAAGACTTGTTCAAAATTAGAACAAGTTAGTTTTCTTGATGGGATATGTTAAAGAAAGACCACTTTGTTCTGCAAATATTTGATTTTCAATAATAATGGGCCAAAGTGTTATTTGTTCCTTGGAAAGTTCCAAGTTATATTGAGAACCTTTAACTTCTCAGATATCCTTTGGTCACAAATATAAGAAAATTCAGAAAAAGGAAAAGAAAAATAACAAATGCAGGAAATGTTTATATGGCAATTGAAAATTCTAATTCATGTTCCCATCTATGAGTGGCACTTCTCTTGAATCCTGCTCCAGAAAGTAGCAGCCAGGATTATAGGATAATACTCAGCATTTTCTGGAATGGGTCTTTTCTTTTGGTGGATTCTGTTAAAGGTTGATGTCTGATTCCTTCCATCTAAGTCTTCACTAAAGAAAAGTATTTTTGTTTCCTCAGTGATACATTAAGAATACTCTGGCACAAGATTTTTGTTGTTTTGTTTGGTTTTGTGGGGTTTTTAGCTGTTCCTGGGGCATGAACTGAGGGCCTGGGTACTATCCCTGAGCTTCTTTGGCTTAAGGCTGTTGCTGTACAATTTGAGTCACAGCTCTACTGCTAGCTTTGTTGGTAGTTTATTGGAGATAAGAGTCTCACAGACTTTCCTGCCTGAGCTGGCTTTGAACCACAGTCCTCAGATCTCAGCCTCCTGAGTACCTAGGATTACAGGCATAAGCTACCAGCACCCGGCTCTGGCAACAAGTTTTGATGGGAAGGAAAGTTAAAAGAGACTCCTATAAGGTTTTGGATTATCTATGCATTTTCTCCATTTGCATCCTCGTGGTTTCTGAAGTTAATTCCTTCTCATTCAAAAGGATTAAAATCAGAAGTAGTTCATCTGTGCAGATCAGATGGAAACCAGGGAGCATCAGAGGGCAGCAGGCTACATGGAGGGAGCATTTCCTTCCTTTTTAATTTCTCAATGTTTTTATCTCTCAATCCAAATTCCCTCCACTAAGATGCAAACAGCTGGATATCAGACTCTCAGGCACTAAAGTCTATAAAAAATCGGACCAGGATTTCTAAGCCTTACATCATATTTAATCAAATCCACATGTGCCAGATAAATGGAACAAGGTGTAATGTTACAGTACAAAGTAACCTTTGTTGTTTGGCGTTATTTAATATTTGCATAAGGTTGAAACCCTCAAAGTCAGATTATTAGTGAAAAGACAAATTGATGATTTTTGTATGTTGTGTGTATGTGTGAGCATAGTTTCACTAAATGCCTTCACTTCAATGCCTTCTAAGTATATACAATACTCAAACTTAGAATCATCAATATCCTAACGAAAGAGAAGGTCTGCCTAATTAAAAACTCATTGATGTATAATTATGAAATTGATTATGTAAATAGATGATTTTACAGTTTGCATGGAGGTATTAATATCTGAACTTTTTTCAAATTTTTTTCTGCTAAAACAACCAGAATGTCCTTAATTTGGGTTCCAGGGTAATGCAACAAAAGAGAGGCAAATTCAGTCCTAGCTCAGAATTTTAGGAGAATCTACTAACCTCATGATGCCTCTGGTGCAATGGAAAAATAGGCAATGTCCCATCTCAAGCCTGGGCTTGCAGGAGTAAAGCAGACATCCGTTGCTATCCTCATGCCATGGTGATATCTTCTTTAGCCATAGTAGTCAACCCAGCAATACATCTGTGGAAGAGCCACAGAGAGATTCTGGTTTTCTATGTATCTTTACAGCAAGAACATTGCTGAGAGCTACGAATCCTTCTTGACCACCACGCATAGATAAGACGGAATCTCTGTAACAAGAATGCCCTAACATCAAGGAGAGGGAGAGAACTCGGTTCTACTTGTTGAAGTTTGCTCCACTCATAGAATCTCAAGATGAAAGGGAATAGAAGACATTACAGAGTTAGAAACTGATCCTCACCGTGATGCTATTCTAGGAGAAGCCAAAGGGGATGGGGAGGAGGGTGCGTAAGGAAAGTCCCTTCCTCTCCAAGCTGCTACATCTTAAGATGTACCTCCAGGGACCTTTCACCTCAGCCCCCATTAAAGTGTCTTTTAAGCTTCTCCTTTTCCACGAGTGCAAAGGTCATTTGAAAGGAGTCTCTAGTGAACCTTAGCATTTATAGTGAAAAACTGAGGCTTTTAAGAGACTTCCAACAAAGAGAAAATAATTTAGAAGATGAAAATATTATCTTTAAAAAAAAAAACTTCTGTAAGAGGTGAAGTTAGGGCTGGGAATGTGACTTAGCAGTAGAGTGCTTGCCTAACATGCATGAACTCCTGGGTTCAATTCCTCAGCACCACATAAACAGAAAAAGCTGGAAGTGGCACTGTGGCTCAAGATGGAGAATGCTACCCTTGAGCAAAAAGAAGCCAGGGACAGTGCTGAGTCCCAAGCCCTAGGACTGGCAAAAAAAAAAAAAAAGAGGTGAAGTAAATTATCTATGCCAAACTATTTCTTCATAGAAGTAAAAAAAAAAAACTATTTTAATCCAATTAACTTTATTCAGGAGTAGGCTGCTCAGACTGGAGAAACAGCCCTTCTTGCAATCTGTGGGCCTCCCTGGCCTGAGAAGAATGGCAAGATGGTTAGGATTCTTTTGGTTTTTCTTTTGGTGCCACTACTAGGTCCAGAACTCAGGGCCTAATTGTTTGCTGTCCCTTAGCTTTTTCACTCAAGGTTGGCTCTAACACTTGAGCCACAGATCCACTTCCAACTTCTTGTCAGTTAATTGACAACGAGTCTCATAAATGTTCTTGCCAGGTTTGGCGTTGAACTTCAGTCCTCAAATCTCAGTTTCCTGAGTAGCTAAGATTACGGGCATGAGCCACTAGTGCCTGCCTAGCAGGTATTCCTTCTTATTTAGGAGATCAGCACCATGATTTCTAAATGAGCCAACAACAGTAGGCATTTAACCTTGATATGCTGCTTAATTGCATATTTTAACACATTGAACTGTGAAGTCAATTTAATTATGTAAAATTAAAGTTTCATACAGATAAAAAGGATTTGAAATGAAAGCTTCAATTTCAATTTCTTTCATTAGTTGTGAAAGGATAAATAATTACATTTTCCAGATTCCTATGCCACAAATATCTCTTTCCTTGTCAGACATCATTTATAAAGAGGTTTGTTTCTACATTTGTGTGTGGTCCTTAGAATTGCTTATCAGATAATTGGGTCTTCTCATGAGCAGTTTTAAAGTCACTTTGTCTTGAAGCACTTAAACTGCAAATGAGAAAACATGATTATCCATCAAGAGGTGACTCAAGCTACCATTTATTTATTAAGTGGTTTAAGCATGTCTGAATGCTATAATAGGGGGCGTTCGAATGAGTTTATTTCACTTTACTAATTGACAAATCCTTTGGAATTGCACTTTCAAGGAACCACACCAGGCCCTTGCCACATTGTGGGTGGCACTGTTGCTACATAGCATGAAGAGAGCGTGCACTCCGAGCCAGGCTGCCCTGTGCTATTACTGTCCTTGCCACCAGCTGAGACCAACATCCTAACAGTTCCAGAATTAAACTTCCTGTTTATAAAACACAGGGCATTTTTGTCCAAATGGCATCTGAAGTTCCTCCAAGCTAAGATATTCTGATTCAAGGACACCTTCAGATGTATCCTTATAAAAAGAAGATCTGGGGAAGCTGTAAAAGCTTCTGCCCTCAGAGTGGTGAACACACTAAATACTTGAAGGGTGACTAGGAATCAAGAAATGCAAAGATCTTGGAGATAGGCTATAAGATACCTTAGCTGTTTTCTGCCTCTGATCTATACTAGCCTACATACTCCCACTACCTCTTGCTTCCCAGGCTCATTCTTAACATCAGTGAGTCCAATTTAGAAACTCTGTCCTTTAGCAAAATGGTCCTCCTGGCTTAAGTAGGTTCTGATAATACGTAAAGTCCATATAGACATCAAGATGGTAGATGGAATCCAAGTTCAGAGACAAAACACATGTCCCTTCTCACACCCAACAGGTATTCATTCTGTGATTTGGAGTAGGCCATGTGCATCTCAGAATTTCACCTTCAACCTCTGTAAAATGACACTGACGTTACTCAGTCCTGCCTCCCTTGTTGGTTGGAAGAATCCAAAATAAAAGCAAATGGGTGGAAGCCAGTTATAGTCAACAGTGTGTATATAGATTTTACCTATTCCTAGCATTATTCCTATGGAAATTTGTGGTTGGTATTTGAAATAACACTACAAGATAGCTACCATCATCCTAGTTTTAAGGAGCAAAGAAGCTCTTTTGTCTAAATTTTCACAACTAAGAAAGAATGGATTTGAACTCAAACACAAATCATTTCCTCAAACTTTCAAGCTCCCACTTTTTTTTTCTCTTTTTTGGCCTGTCCTGGGGCTTGGACTCAGGGCTTGAGCACTGTCGTTGGCTTCTTTTTGCCCAAGGCTAGCATTATACCTCTTGAGCCACAGTACCACTTCCAGCCTTTTCTGTTTACGTGGTGCTGAGGAATCAAACCCCGGGGCTTCATGCATGTTAGGCAAGCACTCCATTGCTAAGTCACATTGCCAGTCTCAAGCTCTCACTTTTGTACAATATCGTGTAATTATTTCTTTAGAGATTCTGCTTTTCTTGTTTTCAGCCTGACCAGTCAAGCCCAGTATAAGTAAAGTGGTTAGTCTTGTTTTCATTTGGTAGCTTTTAAATAAGGTTATGTAATCAAAAGTTTGATTCATTTGAGAATAGCTTTTTTAAACACTTGTTCTTTTTTAGTGAATAAACTTTATTTTAAAAACAACAACAGTGAAATAAGATCAGGAAGCCCAGGGAATAAAGGCATCTTCATTTGCTTTGAATTATAATTAATAAGAGCATAGAGAATTGCCTGTTTTCTAGTGGGATTTGGGTTAAACTCTGTGGTCTTCAAAGCATTTCATAATAGGCCTCAAAAACTACATGTAGATAGGCATCAGTGGCTCACTCCTATAATCTTAGCTACTTGTGAGGCTGAGATCTGAGGATTGCTATTCGAAGCCAGCCCAATCACAAAAGTCCATTGACAAAATTGAGCTTCTCGTATTTCCCACAAAATCTTCACACAGCTTTCCTGTTCTTACTGCATGTCAACTTTATTTCTCCAACTTCTCAGACTAGCTTATCAATTTCTTCTCTTCCTATCACAACTATCATCTAACTATCAAAAATAAATAAATAAATCTTGCTGAACACTGGTGGCTCACCCCTGTAATCCTAGCTACTCAGGAACCTGAGATCTGAGGATTAAGGTTCAAAGCCAACCAAGGCAGGAAAGTCCACGAGACTCCAATAAACTACTCAAAAAAGCCAGAAGTGACCTGTGGCTCAAGTGATAGAGTACTAGACTTGAGCAAAAAGAAGCTCAAGGACAGTGCCCAGGCCTAGAGTTCAGGACCCAGGACTGGCAAAAAAAAAAAAAAAAATCTTGCCAACTGTACCTCCAAAACGTATCCAGAATCTTCCCGATCCTCACCCATATTCCTGTTATCATCCTGGTCCAGGCCATCATCCTCTCCCTGATATCATTGCAAGACAGCCAGCATGAGTTTACTGGTTCCCCTAGTCTAGTCTCCAGTGTGGCCTGTGACAAGTAAACTGGACGGCATCATTTCTTAGCCTGGTGCCCTCCAATGCTGTCAGATGATCTCACTTAGGAAAAGCCAAAGCAGTGACCATAGTCTGTGAGGACATACAAATCTGCCTCACTCTTTGCCACTCCGTGATCCCGCCCTCTAACCCCCATTTGGGCTTTCCTGTCTCGCAGAGATATCTTGGACATTCCCACTGCAAGGCCTTTGCACTTGCTGTTCACTCTGCCTCAATTGTTCTATGTTCCATTTCATGATAATAAGATGATGTCATGGTTGCACACATCATAACCTTGGGAAGTGTTTCTTTTGGTTAAGTGGAGATGTGTTTCTTTGTAATGTCCACCCATATCTACTCCCTCTTCTCTGTTAAGCTGTGAGCTCACTTAGAAACAGTTAACTATGTTGGCAATGGTTAGAGTCACACATTCACCAAGTACCTTGGTTTCCTGGGCATCATGTTCTTGGGAAGAACCATGGAAGAGCACCAGCCTTGGTGAGAATGAGGGGACAAGGAAGACAAAGTTACAAAAGGAAGCGGACTTCACAGGAGCTATAAAGATAGGTATTGACTGATTTTCCCGCCACACCTATAAGTAACTTGGTAAAACACTCAACTTGGGAGTTTGACAGTTATCCATTCAAAAAAAATACATGCTGAAATCATTAATGTACTGTTAATGTTGCTCCCTCCTTAAGCAGATCCCAACCCCCAGTCATTCCCTAAAAGAAGATATTTTATTCTCTGTCTTCCAGACATAGGTGACTTCTAGTCAGAAGCTTAGGATCTGAGGGTGAGGGCAAACTGACTTTGGGTCACTGTCCTCCACTCTTGGACTATTCACTCTATTCCACTGGTCGACATTTCAGTGATCTCTCTAAACCTGAGATGCAGACGTCAGAGCCAAGGATCTCTAGGTAAATATCAGGCCCTCTAGAAGAAAAGGAAAGGAAAAGGAGGTAGGGATGGAGAAAAGGAAGAGAACAGAGAAAATGCACCTTTTACACCAAGTCATAATAGCTAAGATATTTCCCTAACAACAAATATTCAATCAACTTTACAGCAGAACATTATGTAAAACCTTTCAGGCTAGACTAAAACTTACTACCTTTTCCCTCCACTCCTCTCTTTTCCTTTTGAGCAAAATGGTCGTGAGAACCGAAAACAGTGGTTCATGAGTTCTGATTATTTCCAAGGTTTGTTTGTTTCTGTTTGATTCTCTTCATTACTGATCTATAACCACTATTTTTCTAAGACAGGAAAACTCTAAACAGCTCTAATAGAGAATTCAGCACATAAAATTTACCAGTGACCCATTTTCTTGTTACAAATTTCTGCTTTGATTCCAATGTGTGATACAAATTCATTCATTAATATGTCTTATTTTGCTAAGCACTTGGTGGCTCATACCTGTAATCCTAGCTACTCAGGAGGATGAGATCTGAGAATCACAATTCTAAGCCAGCCCAAGATGGAAATTCCATAGGACTCTTATCTCCAATTAACTGCCAAAAATCCGGAAGTGGAGCTATGGTTCAACTGGTAGAGGGTTACTCTTAACTAAAATAAAACTCATAGGCAGTGTGTAGGCCCTGCGTTCAGGATCCAGGACCAGCACACACACACACACACACACACACACACACACACACACACACACACAAAGGTAACCGCTTCTGTTTCAGAGAAAATCTATATCTAATCTTTCAATAAACAAAGCTATTAAGCTTTCAGACTACAAATAATATAACGCTTAAAGTTTCTTCCCATTATAAATATAGCAAACGTGTATGTGTACACGCACATGCTTATTTTCTTGTTAGTTGATCTACTTTATTCTTACCTACCCATTCACCCACTGGCTTCTCTCTCTTATCCTGTCATCTCTGTTTCTTTTTTGCTACCCTATGGAGAAAAGGATACATACAAAGTGAAACCTTCATCTTCTTGAGTTTAATCACCACCCAGCCAGCTTCTCTTGCTTGTTCAGCTGGCTGGTTCATGGCTGGCATTCTACCACTTGAGCCATGCCTTCAGACCAGCATTTTTATTTTTTTTTTCTCAAATTTTTATTATCAAACTGACGTACAGAGAGGTTACAGTGTCATACGTTGGGCATTGGATACATTTCTTGTACTGTTTGTTGCCTTGTCCCTCATGCCCCCCTCCCTCCCCCCTTTCCCTCCCCCCCCCAGTTGTTCAGTTCACTTACAGCAAACAGTTTTACAAGTATTGCTTTTGTAGTTATTTCTCTTTTTTTACCCTGTGTCTCTCGAATTTGGTATTCCCTTTGAATTTCCTACTTCCAATACCAGTAAACACGGTTTCCAATATACTCAGATAAGATTACAGAGATAGTGTAGGTACAAACATAGGAAGGTGATACAAAACATCATCAATAATAGAAACTACACATACACATAGGACGTTGAAAGTAGTTATAACTGTGATATATCACTTGTTTCCATATCATGGAGTTCATTTCACTTAGCATCATCTTATGTGTTTCTAAGGGTATAGCTATTGGGCCTTGTGATGCTCTGCTATGGCTTGCCTAAACCTGTACTAATTATTCCCAATAAGGGAGGCCATAGAGTCCATGTTTCTTTGGGTCTGGCTCACTTCACTTAGTATAACTTTTTCCAAGTCCTTCCATTTCCTTACAATTGGAACAATGTCATTCTTTCTGATAGAGGCATAAAATTCCATTGTGTAAATGTACCACATTTTCCTGATCCATTCATCTATGGAGGGGCAGACCAGCATTTTTAATAACTAATTCAAGATGAAGTCTCACAGACTTTTCTACTCAAGCTGTCTTTGAACCCTAATCTACCATGCCTTTACCTCCTGAATAGCCAAGATTACAGGGATGAGTCACTGGCACCCAGTCCTCACTTTTTTATTAATATAATAAAAGGCTGGGGTTTTTTTTGGCAGAACAAGTATTTACATGCTTGCTACATGTTCAGTGATGCCACTGTGAGATCAAAGAACACAATGGAAATGTAACCTGTCACTTCACTTGACCCTGAATGACACAGAATAATTTTGATAAATAATTGCTGAAGCTACTTGCAGAAATGTGTTGCTTCTAGTCATACTTCACAAAGAAACATACACACATCCACTCTGAATTCTGAAGAATAAGACCTAGGTTTCATTCATCTGGTATCTCCAGTGTTTGAGTTCTGAGGTCACAGTAAAGCGTTAAATAAATTTTCACCCCTGTTATTGAATCAGGTTAATGAAAACCATCATATAAATGGTTAATTCTGCCTACTCAGCATGTCTTCTGTATGGGAGGTAGTTTAACCCTTGGCTTCATTGATTACTAAGGAAATTAATTCACTGATAGAGGTGCATGATTTGAAACAAATTCAGAAATAATGTATTAGAATAATATACTACAATCCGACACGTCAGATAAGTCACCTCTGTTCTGCAGACCCATCACCAGCATTACAAAAACGCACTGTACATTTGCTGTGTGCCCAGCAATGGAAGATCTGTAGCATTCAATTGAACTTGCCAAACAGTTGTTTTTTGGGTGTTTTTTTTTTTTGTACATCCAATGCATGCCTTGCCTAGGGAAAGTGAGTGACAAGGTTTGTCCTAAGTCTAAGTCTCCTTGAGAAAGACATGTAGCCATAGGTACTGAGTTATATTTCTGAGGGCCAAACCTTCCCTGACATTCACAGCCCCAAGAGGACACCTTATTGGTGCCGTCTCAGTAGAAAATGAGTGAACGCCCTTCCCTGACAACTGACTTACTGGAGCACTGGTGAAAAATGATGCTATAATAAGCTGAAACGGCTTCCCAAGGACAATTGGACATAAAAGGTTTCATCTGCTGGAAGGCATCTGAAAGATCAACTTGTGGGAAAACATCCATGAGTTTATTACTACTAAATAAAGCAAAGAAGGACACCACTATGAAGAAATGGAAAATATGATAGATGTGTTATAGAATAGAGACCAATAAGGATGATGGGAGAGGTGGGAAGTCTGTTTAAAGCTTTCATTGCATAGCTGCCTACTTAAACTTCCTTGAAGAAACTTCCTTGGAGAAAATTTGCTCATCACCTGCAAGACAACCACCCTTGATCCTCCCTTAACTGTTAGTGACCAGCATTCAGCAGAGGCTCTATTTATGTATTTCACTGATGTTTTTCTTCCTGCTTCAGTGTATGAATATAAAAGGGGTCCTCAAATTTGTCAGGGGCAAAAAAAATCAGTTTGACCTGTGTAAATATCTCTCCCTATCATAACTTGACCATGTCACCTTTGGTGAAGTACCTAGAATAATCAGGAGGGGAGATGCGAATTCTAGCAACCCCCATGTGTCTGCAAGATGATGTGCTGTCAAAGCCCACAAAAGCAAAAGTGAGACCCTGTCAAAAGGCCAGTATGGCAGAATTCACCCTGGGCTAGGGAGAAAGCAGCTGTGGTGCACATGTCAGCCACTGCAACACATGTTCTGACAGAGCAGCTAGATAGGTGGGTCACAGGAAAGAAGCCCAGATGAATGAGGCTCTGACCCCAAGCCCATGCAAGAGAGAAGATTCTCCAAAGAAAGCCTGAAGTAACTGTGCCTTTCTCCTAAGAAAATGACAAGCCCAGAAGAAGTTACATAAGTGAACTCCCATATATTGGCCTTTTGGTACCTACATACAAAATGAACCAGACAGGCTCTGGCTACTGGCAAGGGGCAGGGGCGGAGGGGGCAGAAACAAAGCTGACAATCTTTCCAGATATTAGTCAGGGGGACCAAGAGATGCTATGTATATCGAGGAAGTGGTCTTTTTCCCCTATCCAAGGAAATCTGAAAGAATAAGCAATATCCTTTTTTATTTTTATTGTCAAACTGATGTGCAGAGAGGTTACAGTTTCATACATTAGGCATTGGATACATTTCTTGTACTGTTTGTTACCTCCTTCCTCATTCCCCCTCCCCCCTCCCCCTTTCCCTTTCCCCCTATGAGTTGTTCAGTTGACTTACACCAAACGCTTTTGCAAGTATTGCTTTTGTAGTCATTTGTCTTTTTACCCTGTGTCTCTCGATTTTGGTATTATCTTACAGTTTCCTAGTTCTAATATCAGTATACACGGTTTCCAATGTACTCAGATAAGATATAGAGATAGTGCAGGTACAACCACAGGAAGGGGATACAAGAGGATCATCAATAATAGAAGCTACAGTTTCACATCACATGTTGAAAGTAATTACAACAGTGATATAACACTCGTTTTCATAACATGGAATTCATTTCACTTAGCATCATCTTATGTGTTCATAAGGGTATAGCTACTGGGCTCTTGTGATCCTCTGCTGTGACTAGCCTAAACCTGTGCTAATTATTCCCTATGAGGGAGACCATAGAGTCCATGTTTCTTAGGGTCTGGCTCACTTCACTTAGTATAAATTTTTCCAAGTCCTTTCATTTCCTTACAAATGGGGCAATGTCATTATTTCTGATAGAGGCATGAAATTCCATTGTGTATATGTACCACATTTTCCTGATCCATTGGTCTACTGAGGGGCATCCTGGTTGGTTCCATAAGGAATAAGCAATATTGTGGTTTTTTTTGTTTTTTTTTTTTTTTTTTTGGCCAGTCCTGGGCCTTAGACTCAGGGCCTGAGCACTGTCCCTGGCTTCTTCCCGCTCAAGGCTAGCACTCCGCCACTTGAGCCACAGTGCCGCTTCTGGCCGTTTTCTGTATATGTGGTGCTGGGGAATCGAACCTAGAGCCTCGTGTATCCGAGGCAGGCACTCTTGCCACTAGGCTATATCCCCAACCTAAGGAATAAGCAATATTCTTGATGGTCAACCTGGGAGAGTTTCACATTCATCTCCTTGGTGAGTTTAAAAGCATTTCAAGATGTGGGTTGCTAAATCCAACTTTCCTCTCATTATCTATTGGGGATAAAATTAAAAGAATGTTGAAGTCTGATGACAAAAGTAAAGACATTTGGAGGCAGAAAACCTCTGGTTCTTTACAATCACCAAGGGAGATTCCAAAAATCATCCAGGAATTCCCATTCCATCAGCTTGAAGTACATCCAGGTATAGAAATTCCTCAGGAGATTTAGTACTAGGAACCATTGGGTTCATCCACTCCTCCCTTTAAAGATGAGGACACTGAAACACAGAGGGGAAAGCGAAACCACTGCACCAGTATGGATTATTGTTGAGCTCAGTAGGAAACCTATGACATATAGCTAAGTATTGTTCAGTAATTGATTAAATATTAACCTCTAATAAAGTCTCATTGCTGCCTCTTTGGGAAAGAGCTCTCAGCCAGCCATGGGGAACTGATTTATATCACCTGCTAGCTCTGCAAACATGGACATATCTAGCTTTTCTCATATATATGCAGTAAAAGAATATGCCTCAGCCAGGAACCAGTGGCTCATGTTCATAATCCTAGCTACTCAGGAAGCTGAGTTCTAAGAATCACAGTTCCAAGACACTCTGAGCAGGAAAGTCCATGACATTCTTATCTCCAGTTAAACACACACACACACACACACACACACACACACACACACACACACACACACACACACACAGCCAGTGAAGCTGTGGGTCAAATAGTGGAGCCTCAACCTACAGTGAAAAGGCTAAGGGACAGCACCCAGGTCCTAAGTTCAAAACCTAGGACTGGCACTCAAAAAAAAAAAAAAGATAGACATAGATATAGATATGTATGTATATATATATATATGTAAATATATATATATCAGAAAGAGCTTGTGAAAATAAAATGAGATATTGCATGTATCTGTCACAATGCTCTAACACATATCAACTGCTGTTATTTTTAGTGTTTTAATTGTAGTTAAATGGCTTATTGTGGGCAGTACAAAGCCCATGTCTTGAGCTAACTTGGCCTGCTGTGTATCTGTGATCCCAGCCACATCCCTAGTGGAGATCTCATTAAGATCTGGAGATTGCCTCCTCCACGTGCATAAATAGGACTCTTTTATCTGGTAGCTTTATGAATGTTTTTAAGTTAATATTCATAAGCTTGTTTGTTGAGTTATTTTGCTTTTTCAAATAATATCTTCATATATGCTCATATTGTGGAGGAAGATGGATTAAATGATTATTCCTTTACAATATTTATTCCTCTATAGCCTTTGCCAAACAGAGTTCCACTATAGAGCTATTTCTGTAAGTTCAGTGGCAGTCACCAAGGAGACTAGTGGTGCTTCTGACAATGTCACCCATTTCACACCTGCTGAGAATTCCTTCACTCTATTGCTAGACAGATGAGGGACACACTCAAGCCTTAAAAATGTCATGAGAGGTGTCCTTCAGAAATAATGGAGGGAAGAGCGTCTTCCCAGGCAAGAGAAGCTGTAAAAATAAGAATGCCCTGAATGCAAGAGAATGCGATCACTTTAGTTCATCCACAGGGTGATAAAACTTTAGTGCCTACTGGCCTGGTAGGTCTCCATGTTCCTGGTCAAAACACATCTTTATTTTGTCACCATAAACATGGCAAATAAAAGCCACATAAAAACAAATACAACTAATAAAAATTTTATTAGAAGTTAAAGTAAATCCTAGGGGACTATTCCCCATCTAAAAACCTATTTCTCTGTCACTATGTCAGGATACAATCCAAAATGACTGGTTCTTTCGCCACCTAATTCTGCATGTACAGCAAGCCATACCATAATCACTATTATTACTATTAGTATTCAGATAATTTTCAGGTAGTACTTATTAAACTTCTATGAGCAAAATGCTTGTCTAGGGTGCTTACTTTGAAATGCAAATTCTGGCTGCAATAGTTCTAAGGACTAGCGCTGGACTCTTTTTGTAAATAATAAACTTTGCTTTCTGTAGAACAGTTTTAGGTTTTCAACAAAGCTGAGCAGAACATATAGAGGGTTTCCACAACTCCCTGGCAGTCACACAGCCTCTACCGTTAGCATCCTCATTAGTATCCTCATTGTTATGACCCATTTGGTACAATTGAAGAAAGAATATTGACACATCATAATCAGCCAAAATCCAATTTACACCAAGATACATTGTGTACTTAGTGTGTGTGTGTGTGTGTGTAGTTGTTAGTGCTGCCATATATATATATATATATATATATATATATATATATATATATATATATATATATATATATATATATATTATCAAACTGAATTACAGAGAGGTTACAGTTTCATACATTAGGTATTGGATACATTTCTGTACTGTTTGTTACCTCATTCCTCATTCCCCCCTCCCCTTTTCCTTCCCCGCCCCCCATGAGTTGTTCAGTTGATTTACACCAAACACTTTTGCAAGTATTGCTTTTGTAGTTGTTTGTCTTTTTTTACCCTGTGTCTCTCGATTTTGGTATTCGCTTCCAATTTCCTAGTTCTAATACCAGTATACCTGGTTTCCAATATACTCAGAAAAGATACAGAGAAAGTGTAGGTACAACCACAGGAAGGTGATACAAGAACATCATCAATAATAGAGGCTACAATTACATATGGCACATTGAAAGCAGTTACAACTGTGATATAACAGTCGTTTCCATAATATGGAGTTCATTTCACTTAGCATCATCTTATGTGATCATAAGGGTATAGCTATTGGGCTCTTGTGATCCTCTGCTGTGACTAGCCTAAACCTGTGCTAATTATTCCCTATAAGGGAGACCATAGAGTCTATGTTTCTTTGGGTCTGGCTTACTTCACTTAGTATAACTTTTTCCAAGTCCTTTCATTTCCTTACAAATGGGGAAATGTCATTATTTCTGATAGAGGCATAAAATTCCATTGTGTATATGCACCACATTTTCCTTATCCATTCTTCTACTAAGGGGCATCTGGGTTGGTTCCAGATTCTCACTATGACAAATTGTGCTGCGATGAACATTGTTGTGCTGGTGGCTTTAGTGTGATTATGTTTGTGGTCTTTTGGATAGATACCCAAAAGTGGGGCTGCTGGGTCATAGGGGAGTTCTATGTTTAGCCTTCTGAGGAGTCTCCATACAGCTTGCCAGAGTGGCTGAACCAGTTTACATTCCCACCAACAATGAAGTAGGGTTCCCTTTTGGCCACATCCCCTCCAACAGTTGTTATTGTTAGTTTTCTTGATATAGGACATTCTTACTGGGGTGAGATTGAATCTCAATGTTGTTTTGATTTGCATTTCTTTTATGGCCAGTGAAGTAGAGCACTTTTTCATATGTGTCTTGGCCATTCTCATTTCCTCATCAGAGAAGTCTCTTTTTAAGTCTCTAGCCTACTTGATGAGGGGGCTATTGGTACTTTGCAATTTTGTTTTGGAGGAAGGTCATTTTTTTAGTTCTGCATATATTTTAGATATGAGGCCTTTGTCCTTTGAATGGCCAGTAAAGATCTTCTCCCAATCTGTGGGCTTTCTGTTTATCTTGCGAGCTATGTCCTTTGCCCCACAGAAGCTCTGCAGTTTGATGCAGTCCCATTTGTCCAACCTTTCTTTGATTTGTAGCCTTCTGGGTCTTTGTTAAGAAAGTTCTGTCCTGTGCCAAGGAGCCCAAGTGTTTCTCCTACTCCTTCCTTTAGTGTTTTCAGGGTGTCTGTTTTGATTTCGAGGTCTTTAATCCATTTGGAATTGATTTTGGTGCAGGGTGATATATAAGGATCTAATTTTAGTTTGTTTCAGGTGTTGAACCAGCTTTGCCAGCACCATTTGTTAAAGAGGCTATCTTTCTTCCAGACTATTGTTTTAGCTCCTTTATCAAAGATTAAGTAGGCATAGTTCTGTGGGTTCATTTCTGGGTCTTCAATTCTGTTCCATTGGTCTTCAGGCCTGTTCCGGTGCCAATACCAAGCTGTTTTTATTACTATAGCTTTATAATACAGCTTGAATTTGGGTATTGTAATTCCTCCAGCACTGTTCTTTCTGCTTAGGATTGTTTTTGCTATTGGGGGTCTTTTATTGTTCCATATGAATTTCTGGATTGCTTCCTCTATTTCATTAAAAAATGATGTTGGGATATTAATGGGTATTGCATTGAATTTGTAGATCACCTTTGATTATATTGATCCTCCCAATCCAGGAGCATGAGAGGTTTTTCCATTTCCTTAGTTCTGCCGTAATTTCATTTTTCAAGTTCTTAAAGTTCTCATCGTATAGGTCTTTCACTTCTTTGGTTAAGGTTATTCCTAGGTACTTTATGTTTTTTGAGGCTATTGCAAAAGGAGTTGTTTTCCTGATTTCAGCCTCGGTCTTTGGGTCGTTAGCATAGAGAAAGGCCGTTGATTTTTGAGGGTTTATTTTATATCCTGCAACTTTGCCAAAGTTTTGGGTCAGCTCTAGTAGGTTGGGGGTAGAGTCTATGGGGTTCTTTAGGTATAGGATCATGTCATCTGCAAAGAGAGAAAGTTTAACTACATCTTTTCCAATTTGGATCCCCTTTATATTTTCTTCTTGCCTAATTTCTCTGGCTAGGAATTCTAGTACTATGTTGAAGAGAAGGGGAGAGTGGACATCCCTGTCTTGTTCCTGATTTTAAAGGGAATAGCTTTAGTTTTTCACCATTTAGAGTTATGCTTGCTGTTGGTTTGTCATAAACTGCCTTGATTATATTCAGGAATGTTCCCTGGAATCCCAATTTTTCCATGGCTTTTAGCATAAATGGGTGCTGGATTTTATCAAACTCTTTCTCTGCATAGAGTGATATAACCATGTGATTCTTTACCTTGCTCTGGTTGATGTGGTGAATTGCATTAATTGACTTGCGTATATTGAACCAACTTTGCATTCCTAGGATGAATCCAGTTTGATCGTGGTGTATGATTTTTTTGATGACCTGTTGAAGTCGACTGGCCAGAATTTTGTTGAGAATTTTTGAGTCTATGTTCATCAGGGAAATAGGTCTATAGTCCTCTTTCCGTGATGAGTCCCTGCCTGGTTTTGGAATGAGGGTTGTAGTGGCTTCATAGAATGTGTCTGCTAGTGAACGTTCTCTTTCAATTTCATTGAAGAGTTTGAGAAATATTGGTGTGAGTTCTGTTTTGAAGGCCTTGTAGAATTCTGCAGTGAATCTGTCTTGACCTGGGCTTTTCTTGGATGGGACATCATTTATTGCCGTTTCTATTTCAGTACTGGATATGGGTCTGTTTAGAAGGGTTAAATCTTCATGGTTGAGTTTGGGGATATGAATTTTTTCTAGGAAGTCATCCATTTCTTCCAAGTTCTCGATTTGTTGGCATAAAGATTTGCAAAATAGTCCCTTATTATGGTCTGAATTTTAGTTGTTTCTGTGGCGATGTTACCTGATTCATCTCTTATCTTGTTTATTTGAGTGTGCTGCCTTTGTTTTTTGGTCAGGTTTGCTAGGGGTCTGTCTATCTTGTTGATTTTTTTCAAAGAACCAACTCTTTGTTTTGTTGATTCTTTCGATGTTTTCTTTCATCTCTAATTGATTTAATTCTGATTTGATTTTAATTATTTGCCTCCGTCTATTGACTTGGGGTTTGGCTTGTTGTTCTCTTTCAAGGAAATTAAGGTGCTTCCTTAAATGATTGAGTTACTGTTTCTCCAGGTTGTTGGTGTATGCATTCAGAGATATAAATTTTCCTCTGAGTACTGCCTTTGCTGTGTCCCAAAGGAGCTGGTACTTTGTGTCCTGAACTTGGTTGAGTTCCATAAACATTTGAATTTCCATTTTAATTTCTTCAATGATCCACTGATGGTTCAGCAGTGTGTTGTTTAGTCTCCATGAACTGTAGGATTTTCTGTGGTGGCTGTTTGAGTTGAGCTCTAATTTTATTCCATTGTGGTCTGAGAGAATCAGGGAATGGTTTTGATACTTCTGAATTTGTACAGATTTTCTTTGTGACCTAAGATGTGATCTATTTTGGAGTATGTTCCATGTGCAGCTGAGGAGAATGTGTATTCTGTTGTTGCAGGGTGGAATATTCTGTAGATGTCGATTAAGTCTAGTTGGTCTATGCAATTGTTTAGTTCTGTGGTTTCTTTGTTCAGTTTTTGGCATGTTGATCTATCCAGAGGTGAGAGTGGAGTGTTAAAGTCCCCAACTATCAATGTGTTTGGGTCTATGAGTGTTTTTAGAGTCAGTAGTGTTGGTTTGATGAAGTTGGGTGCTCCTGTATTTGGTGTGTAGATATTTAGGATGGTTATATCTTCCTGTAGGAGAGATCCCTTTACTAGTATGTAGTAACCTTCTTTGCCTCTTCTTACCTTTTTTAATTTGAAGTCGATTTTGTCTGATACTAGGATTGCAACTCCGGCCTGCTTATGGGGGCCATTTGCTTGATAGATTTGATTCCAGCCTTTCAGTTTTAGAAGATGTTTACTTTTGCTGGATAGATGAGTCTCTTGGAGGCAGCAGAAAGATGGGTCTTGATTTTTGATCCAATTTATGAGCCTATGTCGTTTGATTGGTGAATTAAGTCCATTAATGTTGAGAGTTAAGATTGAGAGCTGATCATTCTCTGTACATCAGTTTGATAATAAAAATTTGGAAAAAAAAAAAGAGAGAGAGAGCTGATCATTTGTTCCTTTCATTATCCCTATCTTGTTAAAGGCTGAGTCTTCCCATTTGTTGATCTGATATTCTGCTTTACTATTTAGAGTTAATTTCTCTATCTGCATTGGGATCTTGATTATTTTCCCTGTATAGTACATCTTTGAGGATTTTTTGTAAAGCTGGTTTGGTGGAGATATATTGTTTCTGTTTTTCCTTACTGTGGAAGACTTTTATTTGACCTTCGGCTATGAATGAGAGTTTAGCTGTGTATACTATTCTTGGTTGGCAGTTATTTTTATTTAGGGTTTGGCATACCTCATTCCAGGCTCTCCTTGCTTTCATGGTTTCTGCTGAGAAGTCTGGGGTAATTCTGATTGATTTTCCTTTATATGTGATTGTTTTCTTCTCCTTAACAGCTTTAAGGATTCTTTCCTTGGACTCTATTGATCCTGTTTTGATCACAATGTGTCGGTGGGATGTCCTATTCTGGTCTGGTCAGTTTGGGGTTCTAAATGCTTCTTGTATCTGTATAGGCCTATCCTTCTGGATATTTGGGAAGTTCTTGGCTAATATTCTGTTAAATAGGTTGCCTATTCCATTAACTTCCTTCTCCAGGTTTTCCTCAACACCTATTATCCTTAAATTGGGCTTTCTGATTGTATCTTGAATCTCCTGGAGCGATCTGTTTTGTCGATTGGATTGGTTTTGTATTGCTTTTTGATCTTTCTCCATAGATTCTAGAGAATCTTCAGCTCCTGAGATTCCATCCTCCGCTTCAGTTAGTCGGGACTGTAGGCTAGCTACTTGATTTCTAATCTCTTTTCCTTCTGACTGGTCTTTCCTGATGATTTCCATGTCCTTGCTATAATTATCTCTTAGGTCCTGCATGGACTTCTTTACTTCATTAACTTCATTAATTTGGTTTTGAGTGCTGTCTCTCAAATCTTTTAGCTGGGTAGTTATCTTTTCATTTGACTCTTGAAGTTAATTTATCTTTCTATTTGTGGAGGCCATGAAATTCTCCAATAATTTTTGCTTTGCCTCCACATGCTCTAGAATAATTGACTGAAGAGATTCAAACTTTTCATTTATCATGTTTGTCAGTAAACTTTGTAGAGCATTATGAAGGTTCTCTTCTATGTCTTTGATTGACTGCTCTGCTTCCTGCTTGTTTTGAGCGGAAGATAATACTCCATTGTTTCCCATCTTTCTTGTGTTTCTTCTGCCCTTTTGGATCAGGAATGCCAATCTACAGCACCTGTGAGCACCGTTTAAGACCCAAAGCAGACCTTACCAAGCACTGTTGTGTAAATCTTAGAAGTTCACAATTATATATGGATACCTTTTATACCTATGTATAAAATTATATTTGGTGTTCCTAAAGAATACAATTTCAATATAACAACCAATCCTGAGCCCTGTATTCAGTAGTTACTTATTTACTGTTACAACCCTATGAGCAATTCTTGTTCTCATATTAAGTTCTTTTGGGGCTGGCTTTCTCTATGAACCCCTTTGATTCACTTGGAATAAGCAGGGATACCCTCTATCCAGTAACCAGGAGTCAATGGAATCTGGAGGTCCTAGAAGTAAGTCAGGAGGGTAAGTTAGAGGTAGTAAAGAGAATAGAGTATGGGAGGGTGATGATTTTGGTTTAGTTTCAGTGACGTGGAAATGTGGAGGAGGATAGAATCAGTAGAAAGAACAAGGTTAAAATGATAGACAATGGAGAGTTCGCAGTAAAGAGTAGAGGTGTTATTCATAGGAAAGTAATTTTTAAAGAAAGAGAATGCAAAGAGAGAAATAAAGAAAAATACTGGAAGACAGATGCACATAACAGAGAAAAATTATCTTAAAAAATAAAAAGGAAAAAAGAAAAAATCAGAAAAAAAGCAAACAACAAACAACAAACAAAAAAGAACTTGATAGAACCAACAGGTAAAAATGGAAAACAAAAACAAACCAATGACGTTTGAGAAATGAAAATATATTAAAAGAAAAAAAAAGAAAGCTTAAAAAACGTTTGAGAAAAAAGAAAAAAAGAAAAAGGAGTCTTCCTTGTTTGGGTGGGCTTTCTACAGTCTCTGGCTTCCTTGGGATGGTCTGCAGTCTATTCTGCTGCTTGGCTGGTTTGACTTGCTTTCAGTTTGCAGGGGGTGGATCTGCTCTGACCCTCCTCCCCTGTTATTGAAATCCTGGGGCTCTGTGGTTCCCACAGCTTGCAGGTGAGACTTGGGCGTCCTCTGTAGATGGCAGACGTGAACAGTCTTGGGAACCGTGGCTCCTCCTGTCTGCTGTAGGGCTGCTGCCTTTAATGCCTGGCTTTGAATAGCCTGTGGACTCAGCAGGATGGGGCGCCTCTGGTCTGGTTTACCCAGCTGAGAGTTGCTCACCTGGGGGAGGTTCCTCCGTCCTGGGCGGAGTGACCTCCTGGGTAGAACAGGGTATGGAATTCAGCTCCATTTTGGGCTGGGAATTGGGCTTCTAAACGGGACCATTCTCTGTCTCAGGAACTGTTTGTTCTCCCGTGTGGCTGTTCTGTACCGCCAGTACCGTAGCTGCTCGCCGCTTTTTCTTTTAATTGAGGAATTCTGGTGGTCTGGGCAGGCCACCTTTAACTGAGCCAAGGCCCAGGACAAGCCCCCCACTCCCCACCCCCGCATGGGCAGAGGTCGTACTCCTGGGTGGAGCTGGCTCTCACTGGTCAGTCCCTCTTGCCCTTCTCAAAGATGGCCGCTTTGTCCTTGCTTTCCCCAGGTGGGCTTTAGCTCCAGTCTGGTCTGACCCTATGCCAGTGTCAAAGATGGCGCTTTGCTCTAGCGGTGGGGGAAGAAGCTGCTCTGTGGGTGCAAGTGAGAGTGTCTTTCGTGGGGGTACTCACGCTTTCTCTGCAATTTCAGCCTGTCTGTGCTCAGCCTGCAATCTGTCTGTTTGTCTCCGTTGAGTGCTTTAGCTGCAGGGAGTGTGAGGCGCTGTGCCGGAGCCGGCACTGGAGTGGCGGTGGGATGCCGCCCGGAGCTCAAATCTGTGTTTTCAGACCAGCAACGTCAATTTTTCCTTCCTGGCCAGAATCCCTTTATTTTTTTAACTTACTTTTGCTATCTTTCTAGGGGTAAAAGTTTCTCTGGGATGGGAAAACTTCGATGTCGGAGGGAGCTCAGCTAGGGCTCTGCTGCTCCTCCGCCATCTTCCCGGAAGTCTCCCTGCCTTTTTTTTTTAAGGCAGGGAGTACTTGGTGAGTAGAGTGTCACTGTGCAGCCCAGGCTGACTGAGAAGTTGCTTTGTGGCCAAAGCTGTCTAGAATTGTCTATGTAGCCCAGGTTAGCCTCAAACTCATGACCTGCCTCTGTCCTGAGTGGTAGATTATATTGGTGTATGCTACCATGTCCAGCTCACTTAGGATTTTAACAAATTAAATTTTATTTGTACTAGGTATGTTCAATCAAGTAAATGTGATGCAGTTGATCTGAGGATCATTCTCTAAGCAACAATGTTCTAGGTCATTTTAATAGGATTAAGACTATGCCTATAATATAATCATAGTGAGGCCCATTACCACAGCTAGATGGATATTATCACTTTAGAGTTACTTTTTATCTACATCAATGCATAACTAGGCTATATTCCAAGTTTTACTTCTAAATCAATGTTTTGATCAAGTTTTTAGACCTTAATGAAACTTACTAACATATTATTGAACCTCTTGAAGACTTATTTCACTGACATTATTGTAAGACTAAGGTTATTTTAGCCATTAATATTCAAACCAGAAGCAACAGAAATGTAAAACCAGAACATTTAAAGACGAAAGTATCAATGTTGGTTTTGTTGTTGTTGATGTTTTTTTTTTCTTGAGAACTGTGACAGGGAAGACTTTTAAAGAAAACTTCAAAGACACAAATCATAAGTTCAAAAATATATATTAAATGAGTTACGTCAAGATGGGACTTCTGTCTGTGAAAAACAACAGAGGCCAGATGATAGATTAGGAGAAGCTATTTGGAATGTTCCACACCAATAAATGTCTACAATAAACAAGGGGTTCCTCCAAACCAATAAGAAAATAAAAAATCTGGGATCCTCTGGCTCATGCCTATAATCCTACCTACAAGAGACTGAAATCAGGATTGTAGTTTGAAGCCAGCCCAGGCAAGAAGGTCCCTGAGACTCTTAGTTCTAACTACCAAAAAGCCAGAAGTAGAGCTCAAGTAGTAGAGTGCTAACTTGGAGCAAAAAAACTTAAGGGTAATACCCAGGCCCTGAGAAGCCCCAGGATTGGCAAGAAAAAGATGGAGGAGGAGGAAGAGGAAGAAGAAGAAGAGGAAGAGGAAGAAGAAGAAGAAGAAGAAGAAGAAGAAGAAGAAGAAGAAGAAGAAGAAGAAGAAGAAGAGGAAGAGGAGGAGGAGGAGGAGGAGGAGGAGGAGGAGGAGGAGGAGGAGGAGGAGGAGGAGGAGGAGGAGGAGGAGGAGGAGGAGGAGGAGCCTTTTGTAAATTATAAAATGAGAGGTTATGTTATGATGGGGGAAATTTTGTAGAAGAGAAAACTCTAAAAAACAGAACCAGCATAAAACTGTTCCTAATCATTCAAAATTACAGAAATGCAAATTAAAATAATGAGTCATCTATTTATACCATTAGGTTGGCAGAATTTAGAAGGAATAGGTGGACTTACCTTTTGTACTGTTAGTGGATTGTAGACCATTGTGAAAAACAACGTAGTTCAACTGACAAAACATTTCCTCTTACCTGCTAATTCATTTCCTAGATTTATATCTGGAAGTTTCTCACTAGGGCAATAATATACTGCATAAGGATGCTCATTAAAGCATTATTTATAGTAGGAAGTAAAAGGACCTCTAGTAGTTCATCACAGAAGCAGGAATAAGAATTGGGGGTGGGAAGCCATGAAGTATTCTATAGCAATTAAGTGACAACAAGTTAAATGGCCATATAGCAACATGGAAAGATGTTTAAAAACAAGATACTTAGGGAAGGAGGAGGAGAGGAGAATCATGAGGTTTAAAAAATATATTCCAAGTAAAGCACTTAGCTCAGTGCATAACATAGTTAGCACTTAATAAATTAGTAATAATCATAATTCAATCCCAGCCTCATTGTTCAGATGAGTAATGGAAACATTACAAAATTAAGGGTAGGACTGGGCCTCTGTGGCTGACACCTGTAATCCTAGCTAATCAGGAGGCTGAGATCTGAGGATTGCAGTTCAAAGCCAGCCAGGGCAGGAAAGCCCCTGAGACTCTTATCTCCAGTTAGCCACCAGAAAACCAGAAGTAGCGCTGTCTCTCAATTGGGACAGCACTAACCTTGAGCTAAAGAGCTCAGGGACAGAACCCAGAGTTCAAGCCCCATGATCAACAACAAATAAAAATAATAATAAGGATAGGAGGTAAGACTTGTAAGGAATAGTAAATGATTGTCTACATAAGCCACTGAGTATTGGGATGGTTTACTCACAGTCCCTACCAACAAACTCTTCACACTAATCTCCACTACTGTCTCTCCTTCCTAAACTTATGTGTCCTAGCAGCTGGTAGCATGAAGTAAGATCTTCTACAGAAGATGAATAAAGAAAAGACTAAATAAAAGAAATACAAAGAGAAAGAGAAATGAAAGGGAAGAATAAGTACAGAGGAGAGAAGACTAAGATGATGCCAAAAATTAGCTCCTTCTTTTCACTGTGCTCATCCTATTCCGACCATACTCTGCCATTCAGAGAAGCATCCATAGCCCGGTGCCCGTGGCTCACAGCTGTAGTCCTAAATACTTGGGAGGTGGAGATCTGAGGATCATGGTTCAAAGCCAGCCTGGACAGAAAAGCCCAGGAGACACTTATCTCTAATCAGTCACCAAAACATCGGAAGTAGAACTTTGGCTCAAATGGCAGAGTCCTAGGCTTGAGCAACAAGGCTCAGGGACAATTCTTAGGTCCTGAGTTCAAGCCCCAGGGCCAGCACAAGGCAAAGAAAAACATCTAGTCATTCAAAAAAGCATCCCTGAGTCTGGTGCTGGCAGATCACATCTATAATCCTAGCTACTCAGGACACTGAAATTTTAGGATCATAGTTTGAAGCCAGACTGGGCAGGAAAGTCCATGAAACTCTTATCTCTAATTAACTACCAAAAAAGCTGGGAGTGCAACAGTAGCTCAAGTGGTAAAGCACTAGCCTTGTGCACGAAAGTTCAGGGACAGTATCCAGGCCTTGAGCCCAAGCGCCAGGACCAGCAAAAAAAAAAAAAAAAAAAAAGCCAATTCCTGGTTGTAATGACTTTTTTCCTCTACTATGTGCAAACTCTCTCTGCTGCTAAAATTTAATTTAGACATTTTTAATGTAGTATTGTTATAGCAAGTGCCTTTACCTAGTAAATGAAAAAGAAGAAAGCAATGAGTCTTTCATACGAAAATCAATAAATTCCCCCATCATAGCTCCGGAGCAGAGATTGACATTTACTTCTATCTCAATACAATCTGGAGCAGGCCTGTCTTGCAGTTCTTTACCCACTGGTCTTGACCTAGCGCCTAGCATTGAACAGGAGCCCTTCATTTATTTGAACTTAATGAACAGCAAACGTTCTGTACCACCCAAAAAAGACTAAAATGCAAGAGTGATAAGACATCTCTCATGCACTTTTCCAGGCATGGAATCATCTGTCTTTGCCATCTGGCTCCTTGCTTGTGTAACGGGTTGCTTTTTCACAGGATATCATCACATAAGCGCAAGCCATAAGACAGATGCATGCAATCCGTCCCGCATCCTCACACTGAGGAGCCCATTTCTGTTATTAGAATGTTCTGAATCTCCTGTAGGAAGTTAGTCTTAAAGTAAGACTAAAGAGTTCAAACACCAAGCACAAGTTCCCATAATCCTAAAAATCTTTTTAAATATCACAGCAAGTTTGTGGTGTCTTGAATAATTTAAGAAGTACACATAAGAAATTGTCATTTGAGACATCTCAAGTCAGGTAATTCCATAAATGTTTCTCTCTGCAATATGCTTCATTGACAAGTGATTTCCATAGCTAATTTGTTTTAAGTCTAACCAAGGACAAATCGACATCTTTGGCAACTACCTTTGATTTGCCTTTTGTTATGCAAGAGAAGAGACAGAGGGCTGATTAAAGAGCTCTCTTCTCCCAAAAACTGGCTTTATTAAATTTCAAAGGAGTTCCTCAAGTCTCTAGGTTCTACCTCTAAGAAAAAACCATATGGATTGACTCCAGGCTGGATAGAGGCTTGTCACTTAATGTACTTTATTAGTAGATATCAGTAACATGTCTCAAATGCTCCGGGTTTACTCTATGTTTGCATTTCCCTCCCTCCTTCCCCAGCCTCTGGTTTGTGGTTCTTTTCAGAGGCCTTTCATCCTTTTGTGATCTAATTTCCCCTCCACATAGAGATGTGTATCTGTGCAAGCACCAACCAGCCTTTGATCAAAGAAGATCTCTTCAATGAGCCTCCTCATTTATCTATGACCTGTCTTGCAGACTTTGTTATGAAGAATAACTGATGTAAAGATTCTGGAATCCTTTGCAGCTACAAAATGCTGCAAAGATGATGATGAGAAACAGTTCCACAGAGATTATCAATTCTGTAATCAAAAAACTCACAGTTGTTATCCATAGGTTTTTCTATTGTCCCTGGGGCCTGCCACTGGGTGACAGTGATCTCCAGGATACATAAACCAGCTAGCCAACATGGGGAGCCATTTATGCACTTTTACATTTCCTTGTAACCACATGTTTTTAAGTTAAAATAAGATGGGTTATGGTAGTACACACCTGTATTTCCATGGTCTAAGGCCAGCTGATGAAAAGGACAGGACTCTATCTGAAAAACAAACTAAAAGTCCAATGACTAGGAGCATGGCTTAAGTGGTACAGTGCTTGCCTAGCAAGCATGAGATCTTAGCTCAAATCCCAGTTCTGACTAAAATTTAAGTACAATAAAATAAAGTTACAAGAAAGTAAAATTAGTTTATGATCGATGCATGTTTAAGCCAATTACATCCAAAATCTCATTTCTCTGTGTAATCAATATTAAAAACTTACATAATTTTTTACATTATCTTAAAAACCTGAAATGTGTTTTGGAGTTTATTTCAGTTGTGTTCATTTCAGTTCAGATGTGGCCAGTGGCTGCTGTATAGAACAGCACAAGCAGGGTAAGCAGATAGCCCATTTAATAAAAGTCATCCAGTTTTCATTGAGTAATGTGCATGAGTATGTGAAAGAGCTCTTAATTTTCCAGATATTGATGACTTTTATTTCCTAGGTTTCTCAGAAGAAAAGAAAAGCAGCAGTGCATTCTGAGTAGCTAGTGTGTGAGTGAGGGCATAGGTCAGCTCACTTTTCCCACAACCGATCTATAAGGACAAGGGATGGCCCTTGTTTTCCAGAAGAGAAAATGAAGGACATGTTGGAAATATACAGCAAATGATGACAAGTTGGAAGAAAGCCCAGGCCTGCCTCCAAAGTGCAGGTGCTTCCCAGCCTATCATGTCCCCTCTTCTGACATCACCGATGCCTTTAGTAGGAGTCTGTGTATATTACTATCATAGCCTATGTTTTCCGAAGCCAGGTTTGATCCATTGTTGTTTCCTTACTCTGCTAAGGGTGGCTGCTACATAATAAACCTGGGATTGGCCCAGCCATGATGGATCTTTTCTTTTTTTCATTTATAATTAACTCTGGAGTAAGTACTTTACTGTAATAAGAAAGTGTTCCTCTCTCCCCTCAGTATTTACAGGGAAGAAGAATGACATATGTGGATGTCTTGTATCGTGGAAGTATAGTGTAGTCTTTTCCAGAATGCATGGACTTTCACATCATCACTACTTTTGAAATTTTCATGTAGCATCTTCTATTTAGGGTGTAGCCACATCACAAATCTTTTCTTGGTGGAATGTTTTACAGCCAAGATATGATCACTGTACATTCACCACAGTTTAGAAAAATCCTGAGTCTGAAATTTAATGTATTGCATTTAAACACAAGCACAAGCTGTGCTCAAGAAGCAAGAAATTATTTACCTTTCTACATAACTGCAAGTCCCCCCACCTCCTGATTTATTAAATGGCTTGGGGACACTTTCAATCTTCCTAGCCATTGACCCCTAGCCCTTTTCATTCTTGCAAGGGAGACACTTTCCATTCTTCTGATTTATTTTTAATGCCTTTAAGCCTACCCTCCTACCCCAACTCTCAAGCCCTGTCACACATGAAGACAAACGACAGATTGCTTTGTGTATATGAGGGAACTCATCACAGTTATGAGATGACAGAGAACCCAGGTGTGCTGTTGGGACAGGATCAGGTCAAACTAATATCGGTGCAAAGAATGACAGAGGCCTCTTCATTCTATGTGGGGAACTCTGTGTAAAAAACTGAAAAGTGCAGGCTGCGTTTCTCCCCCCCACTCCTCCTCCTCCCCCTCCCCCTCCCCCTCCCCCTCCTCCCCCTCCTCTTTCCCCCCTGTAATGATAATAGAAATGAAAGCACAGTGTTGCCGGCAGTCAGGCTTCAGAGACCACCTAGGTCCTTGAGCATCAATGCACAGCCAAACCTATCTTTCATAACAGATGTTTTGAGCCTCTTTCTTCATCTGAATGAATATGAGCTGATAGATTGGAGGGGTGAGATTTATGCAGTAGTTTATCATTGTAACACTCAGGGGGTTTAAGTGAGGGGAGGGAGAGGACAAGGTTTCAATGCAGTTAAATTGGTGAAAAAAAGCACAAATAATAATGCCCTTGTAGCATAAAGGTGTTTTGGGTTTTTTTTCAGTTTTTGACACTTGAACTTAGGGCCTGTGTTCTTGTGTAGGTTTTCTTCACTCAAGGCTTGCACTCTACCACTTGAGTCACAGCTCTAATTTCCAGCATTTGGGGGGTTAATTGAAGGTAAGAGTCTTTTGGGTTTGTGGGCCTGCGCTGGATTTGAACCTGAATCTTCAGATCTCAGCTTCCTGGGTAACTAGAATTACAGATTTGAGCCACCAGCACCTGGCCATGAAAACACATTTTGAATCAAAACATTAGGAAAGGCTACCAGTTCAGTCATGTCAACCCAAATACCTACCCTTACTCCAAGCATTCTCCCTCCTGCCCTCCCTGACCATGTTCTTCTCTGTGCTCAGGTGCTGATTCCAGAAACTGACAGAAGGAAAGTTGGAAAAAGTGGGTGCTTGGGCAAAGGGAATAAATTCAAAATGGACGTAGTTCTTCCTCTTTATTGTGCCATTCATAAATGCAGACTCCCTTCATTTTGTGTGAGGCAGAGGCAGAGAGAATAGCCTGAGAAAGAATGTCCTCAAACTCATAGCCTGACAGAATTTTCATTTAATTTCATCCTGCTACTAGCCTAGACTTCATCTTCAGAACTCAAAGCACATGCTGTGTATGAAAAGACACTGGATACCACATCACAGTCCTTTTGATACAAGTACCGAAAGCCAGGTTGCAGCCATCTTCTCCAAAGAGGAAGGTTAATACATTTTTCCAGGCACCACCGAAGTATTTTCTAGCGGAGCTGCCTCTCCTGGATTGCAGAGCAGTGCTTCTCAATCTTTCATGTGCCTATGGATCACCCCGGGGATCTAGCTAAAATGCAGAATCTGATTCAGTGCATTCTACATGTCTACTGAGCTCCTGAGGATATCAAATCCTCATACTTTGAGGAACAGGGACCTAAAGAATTCTGTTTCATATCTGAAAACACTATCGTGAGAGAGTTAAGAGACTTGTTGTGGTCACTGGAGTGGGCAGGGAAGATGGAGTGGGCAGGGAAGATGGAGGAGGCAGGTCACAAGGAGAAAATGTAAGGACCCCCACCACAGAGGAAGACAGTGGACATCCAGAAAATACCAATATGAAATGGTAGACCAGGAAAGCAGTGGAAATGTAAACATTGTGATCAATCATTGAAAGAATGTCATATGCAAAATCTCATATATTCCCCAGATATGTGGGAAGATAGCCGAGAAATCTGCCTGAGAACAGCAATTACCTAACCACGGAACTGAATATAGAAGAGAAGCTAAGGAGTGGAAGGAGAGGAAGGGAAGGGAAATATAAATTGTGGCCAGGACGACAGGATAGTGAAGAACACATATAGTTCAAGCCAAAGGTAACTACACGAGGATTCATTTGCCAAAAGTAGATTTTCAGGAATATGGTTGGGCCCCAAACTGTGAAACTGAGCACTAAAGAAGCTCACATCCAATCTGCCTGATATATCTTGCTAGCTATCATTGCAAAGCCATGTTGCAAAGCATCATCTCCAATAACTCTTAGAAACTAATAGTATGGGCATTGGTAATCCATTTTGAAAAAGTATTGAAGTATAGACAGATTCTGTAGATTACCTAAAATGCCTCACTAGCAAATGACTCTACTTCTAGCCCTTTTCAAGATGCCTTTGCAAGCCTAACAGCCATTGGATCCTGGCCTGGGGTTCCCTTAATCTGCTCCAGGATCAAGTAGTCTGAGCCTTCAGTGAGCCTTCAATGAGGCAGGAGCTCTGAACTAAAGATAGAATAGGACAGAGAGAGCAGGAAGAGGGGCATTACGTGATGTGGTAAAGAGCCTGCTGTTTACTAAGGCTGCACTTAAGAATTATGAATCTCTGTGTGAATCATCACACAGTTATTTGATACAGGAGATTCCCATATCATAAATTCTGGGCTTGCCAACAAGTAATTGGCACAAAAAGTGCTGAAAGAAAAGAAGAAAGATTCTCAAGGTCACAATGCCCCAACCTAAGCCATACTTGATTCTTTTTCTGTTAGTCTCCGAGGTAGACATTCATTCCAACAAACCTAATGGTAATATTGTTGGGGGTTTTTTCAAATTTTTATTATCAAACTGATGTACAGAGAGGTTACAGTTTCATACGTTAGGCATTGGATACATTTCTTGTACTGTTTGTTACCTTGTCCCTCATGCCCCCTCCCTCCCCCCCCTTTCCCTCCCCCCCTCCCCCCCGCCCGGAGGTGTTCAGTTCACTTACACCAAACAGTTTTGCAAGTATTGCTTTTGTAGTTGTTTCTCTTTTTTTACCCTGTGTCTCTCAAATTTGGTATTCCCTTTGAATTTCCTACTTCCAATACCAGTAAACACAGTTTCCAATATACTCAGATAAGATTACAGAGGTAGTGTAGGTACAACCACAGGAAGGTGATACAAGAACATCATCAATAATAGAAACTACACATACACATAGGACTTTGAAAGTAGTTACAACTGTGATATAACAATTGTTTCCATAACATGGAGTTCATTTCACTTAGCATCATCTTATGTGTTCATAAGGGTATAGCTATTGGGCCTTGTGATGCTCTGCTATGACTTGCCTAAACCTGTACTAATTATTCCCAATAAGGGAGGCCATAGAGTCCATGTTTCTTTGGGTCTGGCTCACTTCACTTAGTATAACTTTTTCCAAGTCCTTCCATTTCCTTACAAATGGAACAATGTCATTCTTTCTGATAGAGGCATAAAATTCCATTGTGTATATGTACCACATTTTCCTGATCCATTCTTCTACTAAGGGGCATCTGGGTTGGTTCCAGATTCTCGCTATGACAAATTGTGCTGCGATGAACATTGTTGTGCTGGTGGCATTACTGTGATTTTGTTTGTGGGCTTTTGGATAGATACCCAAAAGTGGGGCTGCTGGGTCATAGGGGAGTTCTATATTGAGCCTTCTGAGGAATCTCCATACTGCTTGCCAGAGTGGCTGAACCAGTTTACATTCCCACCAACAATGAAGTAGGGTTCCCTTTTGGCCACATCCCCTCCAACAATTGCTATTATTAGTTTTCTTGATATATGACATTCTTGCTGGGGTGAGATGGAATCTCAATGTTGTTTTGATTTGCATTTCCTTTATGGCCAGTGATGTAGAGCATTTTTTCATATGTCTATTGGCCATTCTCATTTCCTCATCAGAGAAGTTTCTTTGTAAGTCTTTAGCCCACTTGATGAGGGGGCTATTGGTTCTTTGCGGTTTTGTTTTGGAAGAAGGTAATTTTTTTAGTTCTGCATATATTTTAGAGATGAGGCCTTTGTCTGTTGAGTGTCCGGTAAAGATCTTCTCCCAGTCTGAGGGCTTTCTGTTTATCTTGCGAGATATGTCCTTTGCCCCACAGAAGCTCTGCAGTTTGATGCAGTCCCATTTGTCCAACCTTTCTTTGATTTGTAGCCTTTCAGGGTCTTTGTTAAGGAAGTTCTGTCCTGTGCCAAGGAGCCCAAGTGTTTCTCCTACTCCTTCCTTTAGTGTTTTCAGGGTGCCTGTTTTGATTTCAAGGTCTTTAATCTAATGGTAATATTGTAACCTACCCAAGAGCCTATCAGTCAGGTAGGTATGTTAAGGAATGCTTTTCAATTACAGTGAATTGACTGGAACTTGGTTGGCAAGGTAGATATGACAGAACATGCAGATCCCTGTCTGAGTCTTGTGTGTACTACAGGCTGCTTCCTGACTCTTTGCACTATATAGTCTGACCTCCCCTAGCTCCACCAATCAAAGTTGCCAATAAAGGTAAATGCCATGCCCACCATGTATGGAAGTAGGGAGTAGTTGCAGAAAGCTTAGTGGCTGGTTCTTAGCTTCCTAAGAATCAAGATACTTCCTGTTGTGGATGCTGCCAAAAGCCATGCAATTGGAAAGCCTGCCACTGATGGAGCAGCTTCTTGCTCCATCCTGTTTCCCAGGAAAAGCAGTAACTCCCTCACTGAACCTAATTTGTAGGGTTGTTTGGGGATTTTCCCTGAAAACTTGGCCTCAAGCCTTCTCCTCTCCCTACCAACAACTTCGTAAGGGCCTAATTTCTTCATTAAATCCTTTTCTGCTCAAACAAGCTAGAGTGGCTTCTCTTATCTGCAACTGAACCCTGACTAATCCAGAAGGAATTTGCAATAGGCTGTGTGGGGTTGGCACCCAGCAATAGAACTCTAAAGAAACTGAAGATCTTGTTTCTCTCACAATTTACAAGTGTGTATTGCTATTTCCCTTTAACCCACTTCATCCTTCCTTCTCAGGAGCAGTCCTTGCTTTCTCCACCAATCAGTCCCTTACCCAATGCCCTTTTGAGTTCTCCTCTCTCTGACACACATGCCCAGAAATGACGACAGTCCTTTAGTCTCAGTCCCAGAGGAGAGAATCTCATTGTGCTAAGTGTCCACTCTGCTTCAATTAGCTATTATTTCAGTTGCAGAAACTCCATGAAGCTTTTTCAGTAGCTTAATAATCCACATTTACAGGTAAGATAACTGAATGTTACACAATTTATGTTACTTGTCTAAAATCAGGCAAACTATCAAGGAGACAATTTAAGATTTTTTTCCTTGTTTCCTGAACTCACATTCAACACTTGTTCTACTCTACCCCCTTAGTGTTTATAATTTTGTCTCTTAAGTGCATCATAGTCTACAATATGGTTTTATGTCCTCTAGGTGACTTATTCAAGGTCATACATTTCATTAGAACTTATACTGAGGTTTACATCTCCATCTTCTGGTTCTTAGAGGAATTAATATTTGAAGTACAGGTAGAAAAGCCAAAATGTAAAGGATCAAAGTCTCCTAGAATATCAAAACTGATACTTTGAGTCTATTTCTAATCATAAGCTCTGGGAGAAGAAAACAAATGACACTGCTTTGTTTGGGTTTGAAGAGGTTAGGAAAAATTCTGTTGGACACATAAATGCCATTACATCTAAATAGATAGCATAGGGATCCTCCCTAGTTAAAAGATTTTCATTTGTTCTGTCTTCAATGTAATAGGAAAGGTTATGGCTCTAGCAGGTTGATAAAATACATCTGAAATAGAAACCAGCATGGACTGCAGAACACCATTGGTTCAGTATTTGGCCAAGGACTTTGCTAATCCATAAAGAGACGCCTAGATGCCTTCCAATCTTAATATTCCTTGCAAAGTACTTGCACTGGGCAGGAGAAGCATTAGCATGAAACACTCATCCTTGCCTTCTTGTCATCACTTTCGGAAGTAACTATGCTTTCCTTTCAACTGAACTTTTACAAAGAAAGCCATTTCCCAAGAGAAATTACAAAGGCATTTTCTGCCTCATCTTTAATAGTTATTGAGCAGCTAGCGTTACAAAGTGCAATATCAAGTGTGCAAAGAATCAAGCCCTTCCAAGCTTTTGCAAACTGCTCTGTTATTTATTCTGTGATGACCTTGTGGCCATAGGGTGGAGCCATGATACAGGATGGGTTGCTATAATTCTCGCCCAGCAGGGCCTGCAGCAGGCATTTTCCCTCGGAATCATCTATGTGAGCTGCAGATGCTGATTACCCTGAACTGATTACTGAAGGACATCCAGGCCCTAGATCTCATGCAGTCTTCTTGACAGAACCAAGTCTGGCAGCTCTTTCATGGTCAATATCAAACTCATCCAATCACTGCCCTTCTGACAATTCCTAGGGAATTGTTTTAAAACTCCAGCATGTTGTTCCATATTCTGCAGTCAGCTCTCAGAATTCACTGAAACCACTCTGTGACTTCCTTCAACCTCTTTTCTGCTATATCATTGCTATATAACAAAATCCTTTGTTCTTCAGTTAGCACAGAAATCTACTGTGATTCTCTGAATTACTCAAAAATAAAGAATAGCTGGGCATTGGTAGTTCATGCCTGTAATCCCAGCTACTCAAGAGCCTGAGATCAGTGGATCATGGTTCAAAGCCAGCTCAGGCTAGTAGGAAAGTCCATGAGACTCTAATCTCCAATAAACTACTCAGAGAAAACCCAAAGTGATACTGTGGCTCAAATGGTTGAGCACTCGCCTTGAGCAAACAGAAGCTCAGGGAAAGTTCCCAGGCACTTTAAATAAATAAATGAAGTAGGTAAGTAAGTCAGTTATTCAGACTATGGATAGAAAATCTAAGTTGTTTTGGTATTTTGGATTTCCAGAGAACAAAGAAAAAATAGACATGAGAGACAATCTGAAGAGTAAGGAGTAGACAGTCAAAGTTTAAACTGCCTTCTCTTAACAGTGTGAGTATACTACAGAACCAAGGTGTTGACAGAGGCCAAGGTGAGCAAGAAGCTTACTAATTGACAAAGTGCTTAGATCCTCTAGAAATTTGTTTCTGGTCTATATTGATTTCTCCCATCTTGTACATTTATAATGATGCTCACTTTAAACTTAAAATACTAAATGTATTAATTTTCACTTGCAAAAAGCTATGACTCTTCTGCTAGGACTCCATCCTCCACTTCCCTCCATCCTCATATATGAGCCAACTCCTGAAAAGAACATCTGGGGTTCCTTGGTACACTGTTTGAAAATGCTGGCTTTCCATTTGGACATCAGAGAATGTGGAAAAGATGGAACCTTCAAAATACAAACAGCAATTAAATCAACCTTGCCACTTCCTCATGAGATGGGGAATGATTTTGTCAAAGAAAAGACACATAAGTGAAATGACCAAAGTGTTGGCTTTGAGGCTGGGAATAGGGCCTAGTGGCAAGAGTGCTTGCCTCACCTACATGAAGCCCTGGGTTCGATTCCCCAGCACCACATATATAGAAAACGGCTGGAAGTGGTGCTGTGGCTTACGTGGCAGAGTGCTAGCCTTGAGCAAAAAGAAGCCAGAGACAGTGCTCAGGCCCTGAGTCCAAGGCCCAGGACTGGCAAATAAATAAATAAATAAACAAACAAATAAACAAAGTGTTGGCTTTGAAAATAAAAATTAGAAAGTCAGTGGCTTCCAACTCTCTTTTAACAATTCACCATTGGGGCTGGAGGGGTGGGGGGGCAGTGGCAACGACTGCCTCATGTGCACAAGGCCTTGTTTGATCCCAGCAGTACAAGAAGAGAGAAAGGAAAATCAAAAACCTTAACAAGTACACTGTCATATATTCTTTTTCCCTCACATGTGTAACTTTTAGGTACATTATCTTTTTTTCTTTTTTCTTTTTTTCTTTTTTTTTTTGCCAGTCCTGGGGCTTGAACTCAGGGCCTGGGCACTGTCCCTGAGCTTCTTTCTCTCAAAGCTAGTGCTCTAACACTTGAGCCACAGTGCCACTCCCAGCTTTGTATGTATGTGTGGTGCTGAGGAATCAAACCCAGGGTTTCATGCGTGCTAGGCAAGCACTCTGCCACTAAGCCACATTCCCAACCCTGTACATCATCTTCATGTGACCAGAACGGTGCCTAAATGTAAATACCTCTAGATTCTGTCTTCTATTTTCACTATGTGGCACCTATTTTCTATCCCTTAAATCTCTGAGATAATGACTCTTTCAGCAAAAAAAAAAAGAGGTTCACTTCTCTCCATCAGCCTCCAAGGAAATTACTAATGAAAGACTGAAGCACACATCCAAACACCTTTGTGATTCTTCTGATGGAAAAAAAGAAATTAAGGGTGTTAGAATATGTTAGACTTTGCCAAAATCTACACAGACATCCAGGTACAAAAGAACAAAGGAAAGGTTTATTGCCAGCAAAGGGACCAGCAAAACCCCTTCTTACTAGGGAGAAGTGAAAAGTGCGGTCTGTTTTCTGGGGTGCCATATATAACCTGGAAGGTCTTAAAGGCGAGGACCTCAGAGCGGACATGTGGAAAAGGGGCTTCACCATGTTGCGCTATGATTGATGGCTGCTTCCCAAATGGTAGATAAGGGGTCCTGCAAATGCCCACGCCTGAAGGTTACGAGGGGATCTTGTTACCTTATATGGTTATAATTTCCTAAAGGAATGTCATCTCAAGGTAAAGGGAGTGTAGGTTGATTATTTACTGCCCTTACTTAATGGGGCTAGTGTTACTTAGGAAAGGAGCATGATAAGATATGGGAGAGGAGGCTATTGGGCTTATATTGGGCATGAACAAGGCCTCTGCTTCCCTTCCTCTTACTAAAAACATCTCTGATTTCTATTTTTGATCTGTATTTTCTATGTCATTAAGTGCAGTGGCCTGGTCAGTTGGCTGAGGTAGTTTTGCAAGTTGCTCAATGAGGAAAGTTCACATGAGAAAACAATATCTCATTGACCTTATTTGAAGTGATGTCACACTCCTTCCCACTCCCATCTCTTCAGAGTAAAAACCACTCTTAGCACTTCTGTTTTTATTAGCAAAATCAGTAGAGTTGGGCTTGAGTCTTCTCTGCCCACAGAGTCTGAGGTGTGATCTGTGACTAAGAGGTACAAAATTACAAAGCAAGGAAGTTGTAAGGCCCCTTAGCATCCCTTTACCACCTACACAGGCAGCAGAAGCTCTGCTGTTAGTCCACTGGCTGCATTATTTCTATGACTAGCAGTCTTCAGACGAAGCATAAGTCCAGTGGGCAAAGCCTCCGGCACAAAGAGATTGAGGTGTGTGTGTGTGTGTGTGTGTGTGTGTCTGTGTCTGTGTCTGTGTCTGTGTGTGTCTGTGTGTGTCTGTGTGTGTCTGTGTGTGGGTATTGTGTATGTGTGTGTGCCAGGCCTGAGGCTTGAACTCAGGACCTAGACACTATCCCTGAGCTGTTATGCTCAAGGCTAGTGCTCTTCCACATGAGCCACAGCTCCATTTCTGAATTTTTGGTGATTAATTGAAAGTAGGAGTCTCAAGAACTTTTCCTGTCTAGTCTGGCTTCAAACCATGATACTCAGATCTCAGCCACCTGAGTAGTTAGGATTATAGGCATGAGCCACTTGCTCCTTCCTGGCTGATTTTTTTTTTACAGGAACAGAACACTATTTCCAGAATCACTCTTTTATAGGACAAGTTTGGTACCAACTTCTATCAATCTAAAACATCCATCTCTCCAGACATCTAGTCTGGTATATTTTCTAGTTGGCTGCAAGACTTCATACAAATGTGAACCCAGACATTCTGGTAATTCCATACCCACGTGCACACAAAGCATTGGAATACATGATAGTCCATAGAGAGACCAGACAAAACACAAGCCTACTCTTCCTGCAAGATCCCCTCAGCCATCAAATAAAGATTCTAGTCAATACCTAACCCAGAAACTCAATTGTCCTCAGTCATTCAGGAAAGAAATAGAGACATGGATATCATTTCAAACATTTCAGGATTTTTTTATTACATACTTTTCTATCCATCCAACCATACTCTGGTTTTATGTTTTCTACAAAAGCCAACTTGAAGGGAGTCCAAGAATGCTCTTCAGGTCTGGAGGGCAAAGGTCTGGTTATTCTTAATTGTCCTTAAACTGGGACTGAGAAGATCAAGTCCCAGAAAGGCTTTTTTTTTTTCCCCTTGATGGTACTAGGGATTAAATTTAGAGCCTTCTAGGCAAGCAGTTTTTCAGATAAGGTCTCGTATTTTTGCCTGGGTTGGCCTTAGGTTCTGATCCTCCTACAGTTGTATGATGAGAAACAGAGAAGCCACATTTTGAGAGGTCGGATTTAGGACCTTTACTGGTGTACAGTGGTCTGCAGAAGGACTCCTGTCACAAAAATCTGCAGCCTAGAGAATAGACTTAATAGGTTAGAAAATGAGCCATGAGAGCCAGAGAGGAATGAAAGAGAAGAAATACAATACCAACAAACCAGATCAGCTGCAATGCGCAGCTGCAGTGTGTTGCCATGCTGACCAGAGGAGAGTCAGGAGAGGAGAACATGAACATGAAGACACATGGTATGGCATAATGGCACTTGAACTGGCCCAGGCCTAAATAGGGTCCTGGTCAGGAGGTAGGGTCACAGGGAGCTTGAGACTTCAGGACCCAAGACTGGCAGGTCAGTAATCTATTGTCCAAGTCCCTGTCCCTGCCTCTAGGAATTCAGGAACGCCCATCACCTGGGAGGTGGGACTTTCCTGCCTCCACCATGAAGACAAAATGGCACCCACCAGACTCAATTCCCTACCATCAACCATGTAGCCAAGATGGCGCCGGCCAGATCCAGCATCCCTACTTCACTACCTCAGCCTCCCAAGTAACTGAAATTACATATGTGCACCACCACTTCTGACTCAGGAAGTCATACTTAAGCAAAATAATTTTTATTTCTCTTTTGTTTTTCTAAGGAGACAACATTCTTTGTAAACACCCTGAATCCCAAACCCTCAAGATTGGAATTGTTCAAGAAGGTATATAATAAAGGAAGACATACTAGGAAATTAGCAACAGCTAATCTTTTTGGACTAAAAAAATAAACAGCAATCCCATCTTGATGTAAAAGAAAAATAATAATATTCTATTTTGGTCATTCAAAGACATTTTCACCAAGACAATGGCTTCAAAGCAAGGCAGTCCAAACAGAGAATGGATTCTCTAAATTTATTCATTTGCTACATCAAGGGCTAAGTAAAAAGTTTTCTCTCAAATCCCAGTTGATCTTTAAGGTCTAGCCAGCTAACTGAGGTCAACCTAAAATGAGATGTTCTGGAGCCACAAAACACTATGGAAGATAAGAGGCAAAGAAGATAATACACAAGAAGGCCTACATGGCTTCCTCAGGAAACCTAAACTGCTGGTGCCTGGGGCAGAGGGTAATTAACTCCAAACAAGAGACAGGAATAGCCAACATGCAACTAACAATTCTGTAAGTTAAAGAGGTTGACACTAGTTTTGAGGCTAGAATCCAAGGCGGAAAGAAGTCGAGCCTATAAAGCAAAACTCTTGAAAGTTGGTGCCCAGTGTCCTGCAGACTTTGTGCCATGTTCCTTTACTTTTTTTCTGGTTTTACATTATATATTTTATTGTAATAAATCTTATCCAAAACACAGCTAAATCTGAGCATGGTGGTACATTCCTATACTCTCAGCACTTAGGAAGCTGAGGCAAGATTGTGAGTTAGAGGCCAGTGTGGGCTACATAGTAAGGACCTATCTCAACAACATAAAAAACAACAACAACAAGTAGCTGAATTGATTTCCTACTTGTCTCAATATGACAGTAAGAGATTGAAGAAACAGATCAATAACACTGGCACTTAGAATATACAGATAATTTTTATGCACACTGAAATGCTAGACTTAGTAAATATTTGCTATTGAGCTTTATAACATTCTCAAAAGACTGGAAGAGAACAGACCATAACGGCATAGATACAACCTAGTCACATAGGCACTTTCTGGGAATGTAAAATACCTGGTATACATGCTCCAAGTCTCCCATTCTACAGCTATTATAGACATCATTAATCAGTCCTAGCAGCCTTCCACATGATGAGTCTCAGAATCTTCTTCAACACAGATTCTAGGCAGCCACTACCAAGAAATCTAAAGTAAAAGCTGCTTACCAGTTTCCCTTCTGAGCCTTTGTTAATGCTGCTGTCTCCTTCTCAGTGATGTGTTTGCCCTGGCCACTTGTGTCTCTGCTCCCACCTTACCTGCAGCCTCCATCACTAGCACTCAAGCTCCTTAAGTGCAGAAAGGTTTTTTCCTCTTCACTGATGAGCCCCAAGGCCCTAGAACAGTTCTTGGCATACTATGGAATAATATTGGCAAATAATAGTATAAATATTTACATACTGAAAAGTATTTATTTGCTCCATAAATGAAATAGCAAATAAATACTTTTCAGTATGTTTTCAATCTTTTGGTCATCCAGACTTCAGGGGCGGCTCATTCACCATTTCTACAATGAAACCTCACCCTTCCAATCAGAAGCCGTCTCTTTCTTCTCTTGCTTCACATAGCCACATGTTACCCAAGTTACCACACTCTATGCACAGACCCTCAATTGGTGTTTGTTGAAATGAAATAAAATAAGAATAGAGACCTGGAAGTAGTACAAACAATACAAAAACTTCTTGTTTCTATTTCTTAGAGTTCATTTCATTTTATATGGTCATAGGCACATTGTTATTAAGCTCTTTTGATCCTCTCCCAAGAATATCCTCCTTTGGTCACACTGTGCAAATGTTTAAAGTGCTGTTTAGTTAATCATGTCCAAGGGCAATTATTTGCCTTTTACTATTTATTGGGTTTATTTGTAATCCTTTGTCTTGTATTTAGGCCTATCTGATGTGGGGAAGGGAAGGGGATTCACAGAAACCGTGGGGCAAAAGCGAACCAATTCAGCAGTGATACTCATTAGACACTGTTGGAAATGAACTTTACAACTTGACCAGGAGGGAAACGGGAGGGAAAAAACTTGGAGAGAATGAGGGAGTGTGTGACACTTTTAAAAAAAAATGTACTCATTACCTGAATTATGTAACTATAACCACTCTATATATCACCTTTACAATAATTTTTAATAGAGACCTGGCCAAATAATTAAAATAATGGTATTCAAAAGTGTATAGCATTAACGGTTCAGATATATACTTCATTTCTGTCAGCCATGCAAATTGGATAGGACAGGAATCACCACCTCCATTTCTAGGAAAGGTACAGAGATCTCCTGATCTGCACACATCTGAGGCAGCACAAAGTTCAGTGTTCTTTTCACTAGATAATGCCGCATAATGTTATTGTTTGCCTTAGCTGGTGATATGTCATATTGCTCAATTCTATGGGTTTTAGAACTAATAGATGAATTACATAATTGAAGAAAATCCAGAGACTATGGGTTCTTTCACCTTGAGCCCCAAATTTACCTTTAGTTTTATTTTCAACATTTATTATTGTTTTGGTTTTTTATATTTTCTACTGATTTGCAATATTTATTAGTGTTGGCGGCCACTCTTGGCTTCATTTGGCCATATGAATAACAACTTTTGTAGTTACAGCATTTCTTTATTATTTTTATTCTTTCAACTGAAGAGAAGGAGCATATTCTGTTACCCTCATTGGACAGATGAGAAGAACAAATTGTCAAGAAGGGAAATAGCCTACCAATTAGGCAACAATTCAGTCACTAATAGAACGCAATTCACTTGCCCTGGACTGTGACTTGTATGTGTTTTCTGCTTTGGCCTAATTTTGGCCTATGGGTGAGGTGTTCTGTACCCTCAAAGCCAAGGGATGTGCTGAAAGAATGAGCTCAGACTGCTTCCTCAGTGTCCTACAAGGACACTGCTTATATAGTACCCTTTCTCAGCCCAGTGCTGCCCTGCTCACTCTCCCTGGAAAAGGGCAGGCTGTGCTAGACTGCTCAGCTGCCCTACAAAGTGAATGGCAACATCACAGGAGATAAAGGAGAAAGCAGAAATCTCATTCCCCTGCTGCCTCAAGGTAAAGAAGAAAACATGCTTGAGGCTCCTCCTTCAGAGCCTGGATTCATCTCTAGAATATAAATGGCAGCCTCCTCCCCTGAGGGTTTCCACTCTCAGACAGGCAAATGATGAGTTCATTGGGGGTTAACCTCAGGATTTGATGCTGCAATCCGATATGTATTTTAACTCAAGTTTGGTACAACTTGGCTAACATTAACTTATTGGGTAATTAACTCATTTGGAGTGCTGTTAACAGAGGCTGTTGACAGGAATGTCAGCCTGCCACAAGAGATGTGTTTGCTGACAGCAACACAAAGAGAAGTTGAGGCCGGTTTTTCTTTTAACCTTCTTTATTAACATTTTATGAGTAAGTCATTTTCTCCCTCCTGGGCTTTTCCTTATAGTCTGTGTGGGGATCACAGCTGCTTGAATGCAAGTGCAGGGAAGCCAGTCATCATCCTCTTGGCCTCAAAGCCTGAGGAGCCCTTCACCCCTGAGGGTCTCCTTCCCCACACAGGAACTGCCAAGACAGGGAAAGTTCTCTGGTGTGACTGTACCCACCTTCACTGCAAACTAATCAAGAACAGAAGGGGGAGAGGGAATGAAGTCTTTCCTGAGCTGCAGGCAGGACTTCCTGTGCATGGTTACAGTCAGCCTGAGTGTTCATATTCATGATGGGGAAATAAAGATGTCCTCAAGACAATATCATCTAGCATGAAGCCCTTGTGATTCTCCACACTTAAGCAAATGTGTCCTTCAGTTAGGGAAATTTGAGGAATGCCATATGTACTCTATGTCTCTCTTAGAGAATTGTAGAGCATAGCCACATCCCAAAGATTTTGAGACTTATCCCTAGTATTGTAGCTTGGACTATTCTTCAAAAAAACAACAAACAAACAAAAAATAACAAACACCTATATGTTGAAATCCAACCCCTTTATATGTCCTTATCTGGAAATAAGGCTGGAAGGCCTGAAATAAGTTAAAAGCTTGCTCTAAATGTGAGTGGGCCCTTAATTCAGTCCCTATACAAAGAGGAAATGTAGGCAGATGTCCAGGGGCATAGACAGGGAGCACCCCTTTATAAACCTAGAGACGCAGCACCTGGCCATAATAATGACTTCGATACTGGTATTGTTCCCATATGCAGACAAATGTTTAGTTAACTTGTCCAAGGAACTCAGCTAATGAGACACAGGACTAAAATTTTGCCCCAGGCAAATTAGATGCCAATCTTGATTTGAACCACTTGGATATACGCTTCTAAGTTTTTGCTAGGAAGATGCTACAAAAGGGCCCGAGCAGCATGAGATGGAACAAAGCTCCCAGGGGTTTCCAATGGCTAAACCCCAGTAAAGTCTCTAAACAAACGCTTGTCACTGTGGACTTGTAGAAAAAGAGAGCTTTGATGACTAATATTCTGGGTAACAAGATAGGGTCCAATTTTCTCCAAGTATTTTTATATACTCAGTTCTTTCTGATGGTATTCCTTTTATGGAGTTTACTCTGAGGATCTCTGTTTGCAGTACAAACAGCATGCTGGATTAAAGGCCTCATTCAGGAAGCAAACTATATGAGTCTTAGCATCTTTATACATGAGAGCAGATCCACAGCATAAAATTTCCACTTGCCCTCCTCTTTGATGCGAGGCAGATGCCGAGTCCCGGCACTGGAATTACAATCCTTGAAAACTGCTGGCTTTACTGGGGAAGGTTTGATTTCAACAGCTCTGTCCAAGGCCAATACACACATCAGAGGCTGAATTACACACCAAGACCGGAAAATAGAACCGCAACATGGTGTGATGCATGCAATTAAAAAATCTAGTAATTTTTGTAGACTATTAATCAAATAATATTTTAAGAGAACCTCATC